>NW_026068060.1:1092185-1124441 GCF_014885135.2 Alexandromys fortis | reverse complement strand
GTATGGACAGAGTGTGGGGTGCATGTATGTCAGATAGAATGTGGGGTGCATGTATGGACAGATAGAATGTGGGGTGCATGTATGGACAGATAGAATGTGGGGTGCATGTATGAACTGAGTGTGGGGTGCATGTATGGACAGAGTGTGGGGTGCATGTATGGACAGACAGAGTGTGGGGTGCATGTATGGACAGATAGAGGCAGAAACACCAAAACAGGGATCGGAAAAGGCTGGTATCCCCCCCTCCCCCAAATAAAACAAAACCAGCTGTGGTAGTCTGAAAGAAAATGGTCCCCAAAGGGAGTGGCACTATTAGGAGGTGTGGCCTTGACGGAGGAAGTGTGTCGTCGTGGGGGTGGGCTTTGAGGTCTCTATGCTCAAGCTGTGTCCTGTGTCACAGTTACTTTCTGTTGCCTGCAGATCATGATTTAGAGCTCTTAGCTCCTCCTCCAGCGCCACGTCTGTCCACCTGCTGCCATGTTTCCCGCCATGATGACAATGGACTGAACCTCTGAAAGTGTCAGCCAGCCCCAGTGAAACGTTTTCCTTTATTTATTTTTTTTTTTGTTTTGGTTTTTCGAGACAGGGTTTCTCTGTGGTTTTGGAGCCTGTCCTGGAACTAGCTTTGTAGACCAGGCTGGTCTCGAACTCACAGAGGTCCGCCTGCCTCTGCCTCAATGTTTTCCTTTATAAGGGTTGCCGTGGTCATGGTGTCTGCCCCTTGGCTCAGCCCGTTCTCAAAGCTGTGGTGGAGTATCATCTTCCCTCTTACTGAGTCACCCATCTTCCCTGGGACTTCCTGCACCCCAGCCCTCCCTCCCATCAGTAGCCCAGGATAGCTCCCAAAGTGGGACCACTACACCCACCCTGAAAGTCTGGGCCCAGAATCCCTATCCCAGGATCTATAACAGAACTGCTCCTGCCAAGTCCCTCCGCCACACGAGGTGACTGTTCACGGGCTGCGGGGGATTCCACGTTGGCCCTTTAGCAGCTGTCATTGGCCCTGTCACCCTCCCTGTCACCCTCGTCAGGGCTGGTTATTGTGCCCTGGCAATGTCAGACGCTCATCATGGGAGAGCTGGAAGAGAGTGGGTGGAAGTTCCTATCATTCTTTTCAACTTTCCCAGAGATCTAAAATTGTCCCCAAAGGTTACTGGGGGAAGGGGAGAGTGGGATTGAATAGGTCTGGAGACGAGTGGCGTTTGCCACATGGTCTGTGTACCCCCAAAGTGAGTCGCTTGGTCCCTCAGAGCCTCTGCTCATTCGCTGCTATGATGGGCATCTAGGGGCTCAGGAGAACAAACCCGGTGACACAAGGGGAGGTGGCTTCTGGGAAGTCTCCCAGCCCTGGCTGAGGGTCACAGCTAAAAGGGGGTGTTTGGAGGAAAAGAAATGAAAAGCCACAAGTTGGTGGGAGGCAAGTGGGTGGAGTGGGGGATGGGAGGAGGAAAGAGACAAAGAAGGGGAGAAAGAAGGGGAGGAGGGGAACAGAGGAGCAGGGGAGGAGGAAGGGGAGGAAGGAAGGGAGGAGGGAAGAAGGGGAGAGGGGAGAGAAGGAAGGGGAAGAAGGGGAAGAGGAGAGGAAGGAAGGAGGAAGGGGAAGAAGGGGAGGAGGGAAAGAAGGGAGCAGGGGAGAGGGGAGCAGGGAAGCAGAAATGCAGGGGAGCAGGGAGAGGAGGGAGGAGAGGAAGGAGGAGAAGAGGAGAGGAAGAGAGGAGAGGATGAGGGGAGGACGGGAACAGGGAAGGAGGGAGGGTGTGAGAAGCCAGGGAAGTCCTGACACAGGTGTGTCCAGGCCACGTCACTGACCTTGTATCCAATAGGACACTGGCAAAGCATTTCCCCTGGTCAGGCTGGGAAAGGTCAAGCCTTGCTCTGTTCCAAGAATCAGTGTTTATGAATACGGACCAGTGTGAGCCAAGGCTAGCAAGTGCGTGTCTGCCTCCTTTGGGATGTTTACAGCCCTTGACGTCCCCTGGTGTCGTTCCGTCAAAGTGTGCACAGCCTGCTGACCCCAGCTTTTCTGGTGGGCATATCTGCCCTTCATTCCCTCACCACCCCAGTCAGGTTTCCAGACTCATCCGTGCAGATCGCTATGCTACGGGAGGGCGAGGCAGGGGCCGCTAGACTCCGGGGATATGAATGAAGTCAGGTCGCCAAGTGCTGGTAAACTACCACCATGCTGTGGACCATATAGAACGAATGTTTCAGGTCTCGGACCCTGGAAGCCCAAAGACCAGACAGATTTTGAGTTTGTTGTCTAGTCCCCACCTCTAGGATGTCACCCTTGCCTAGGTGGGGTCGGCTTCCCTCCAAAAGAGCACGTCCCCGCCGCCTGGCCCCAGACAAGTTCCGCTGCCCTTCTCATCGCTTCACTGACATTGGCGCCCTCTTCTGGAATCCACGGGCACTGCATGCACATGCTGAGTGAGGCTGGAACCCAGGATTTCTTGCCTGCCAGGCAAGGGCTCTACCCACTGAGTATAGTATCTTGGCTTTTCTCACAATGGAATCATCCACCTGGTTTGAGGGTAGAAAGAATAAGCTGACTGATCAGGCTCACTTCCCACCTAAGAGTCTCAGTTAAGGCGGGGCAGCCACCATCAGTAAATACCCCCGGGACCAGGCCCAGAATGGGGTTTCCTGCGTACCAGGCAGGCAGGACCCAGGAGACACCTGCAGTGGCAATCTGGGCTCAGCCCTCCGTGCTCCTCTTGGGAGCCGCGGGGCCTCACAGGTCCGCTGCCGTGGAGCCTTGCAGAGGAGCTGCCTGGGTGGCATTTGTGGGATGAAGCCAGCGTGCGCATTTGGAGATAGCAGTCGGTTCCATCTCGCGGATAAAAAAGGAAGGCATGAAGGAAATGACATTTACGTGCTAGGAAAACCATCCTGCTCCAAACTGCCTCAGAGGAGGGAGCCTGGACGTGGGCGGCGCCTCCCCCTCCTCCGGGCTGGGGAGCAGCTGCTGGGCTGCCAGCCTGGCAGCCCAGTGCCCAGGGCCACCCCCACCTCCATCTGCTGCAAGATGCAAATACCAGCCTGTATGCTCACAGAAATGGGGGAAAGAAACCAGTGTCTGGAAGGGAAGGGGCGCTAAGATTCGCTCCTGGGGTTCTCTTGGGACCAGTCCAGGGCAACCTGGTCACCCTTAGCTGGGGAGAGGCCAGGCCTGGAACCTGTGGGGAGCTGCATACCCTGGCAGGCTGTTTACACACACGCCCAGCCACCAAACTGAGTCTCAGTTTCCCCACCAGCAAAAGGGAGCCAAGCCTCTCCTCTGGGCAGTCGTCTGTACACACAAGGGTGTGCATGACTGTTTGGAGCCAGTGATCAGGAACATGAACCGTCATCCTGATCCTTAATCCTCGGAGAAGGATGGCTGCGGTGGTTTGAGTGAGAATGACTGTCATAGGCTCATGTGTTTGAATACTTGGGTCCCAATTGGAAGAACTGTTTGGGAAGGACTAGGAGGTGTGGTCTTATTGGAGGAGGAGTGTCACTGGGGGTGGGCTTTAAGGTTTCAAAGACTGTGTCATTCTCTGTCCCTTAATGCCTTGGGATCAAGATGTGAGCTCCCAGCTGTTCGGCTGGCTTGCCTCTGCTCCACCATCACAGACTCACCCTCTGGAACCATGGCCCGATCCAACGCTTTCTTTCATGAGCTGTCTTTTGTCACAGCAATAGAAGAGTGATCAGTTCAGTGGCTAACACAACTGTGGGTCCTCCACGCTCAAAGTCACCATGTACACAACTGGCGTCTATAATCAACTCCAGGCTTCCCAACTCCCAGCTCCACCAACACAATTCAGCTCTCATTTCTAGAGTTCCGAGTCCAGAGCCACCATGTTCACCATCCTTCCTGTCACCTCAGCTCTGACCAGGACCAGTTCTCCTTGTTTCAACGGTCACCTCCTCAGGGAAGCCCTCCCTGGCCTCCCTCGAAAGCTCGCCAGCCACGCCACTACAATCCGCCCCGGGCTATTCTCTCCCAAACAGCTGTTGTTTATGTATCTTATTGTTATTTATTTATTAAGACGAAGTATCATGTATCCCAGACTGGATAAGAACTTGGCAGGTAGCCCCCCCCAAAAAAAATCTAACACCCCCACTTCCCCGTCATCACCACTTCTACCTCCCCAGTGCTAGGATGAGAGGCCACCATGCCACCATGCCTGATTTAAGTGGTCTTGGGGACTGAATCGGTGCTTTGAGCATGCCAGACAATCTACCAGCTAGCTAATCCCCAGCCCTCCCCATGGGCCCTCTGAGTAGCCTTACTTCTTCTGAGCCAACAATTTCCCTTTTGTGCTTAAGGCATTTTGACACAATCAATCATTTGCCATTCAATTGTTCCCACTCAGAGCAAGCTCATGCCTCACCCACCAAGACCTAAGTAGAAGCACCTAGAGGGACCCCAGAGGTGAGGAGTGCTTGACAGGAGGAAAAGTCTGTCTCCAACTCCCGGTGCCTCAGGGTCAGGGGACAAAGCCTGTACCCAGCCACTACCATTCTCCCATGACCATAAAAGACCACAGGAAAGAACAGATCCAGTCAGCGAGCAAGAGCCTTTGTCTCAGAAGTCCAGCGCCTCCCCTACCAGGGCCCCTCAGGAGGAAGCTGCCTGCCGTGAGAACCCAGAGGAGAAACGTGAGGCGCTGTGTGTTTCGAGCAGTGCCTTCCTCAACCTTCTTTAAGGAGCCGAGCATGGCCAGCACGCACGCACCTCCCACCTGCCATCTTTCCCAGGTTGAGTCTGGCCTACCTCTTGGGAGCTGACAACTCTGAAAATGGTCCTCAGGGGCCAACAGGGCCAGCCCAGCCCCCTCCAGCTGGCTTGGGCTCATGTGAGCCCACAGAAGGAACCAATTCCAGAAGCACAGCCCTATGGGGGTGTTGCCCAACTCCCACCACGCTGCAGAGCATAACAGCTGGGATGTAAGATGCTGAAAAAGGCCTCATCAGTGTGACAGGAGTCAACTCTGGGGAAGAATGACAGCCCCAGCTCTCCGGGGACCTTTGACATGAGAGATGGTCCTCTCTCTCCTCCGGGGCTGGGGCCTTCTTCCTCCTGGGAAGAAGGAGCTGAGCTGATGTTGCTGAACCTCACCCTGCTCTCTGACTGTGGTTTCCCCAATGCTTGGGGCAGGAGGGGCTACAGACATTTGAGGAGGAGACAGGACAGGAGCTGCCTGGGTTGAGGGTGTTGAGCCTATGGTCCCCCAGCCCCTTCACCCCACAAACAGCTCAGTGCTGGAGAGATCCAAACCTCCACCCCTATAGGACAACATTTCCATGGAGATACCCCAAGAACCCTGAACTTGACGGGACTGGGGTCTTTAAGCAGGATTAGGTGTGTGGGGTCATCTCTAACCCCACCAGCCCTCTCTTCCTCTCTTCCTTCTCCTCCTTCCCACCTCACCTCACCCCACTTCCCAGCACTGTGAATGACATTTCCAGTCTCGCCCAAGCTCCAATGCATTCTCCATCCCGCTCCCTCTGGCCCCCACCCAGGCAAAACATCTCCATCACACTTAATCTTCGCTGTCAATTTGACAGGATTTAGAAACACCTGGAGGTTGGAGCGCTCTCTTCTTGGACGTCTGAAAAAGCATTTCCAGAGAGGATTACCTGAGGAGGAAAGACCCACCCTGACTGGGCAGCACCATCTGCGGTCTGAGGGTCAGAGCGCAATAAGAAGGGAAGAGGGCAGCCAGGTACCGACATTCCCCTTTCTTTATTGGCCAGCCGTGTGGGGAGTGCTCCACTCAGCCACAGCCTCCACCATGATGGGAGTGCTCCACTCAGCCACAGCCTCCACCATGATGGGAGTGCTCCACTCAGCCACAGCCTCCCACCATCATGGGATGAGTCCTCTATAGCCATGAGCCAAAATAAGACCTCCATCCTCAGACCCTTCTATCAGGGACTTTGTCAGTTATGACCAAATGCATGATGCAGTGGGCCCCTGCTGCTTCTCTTCCACCTCACTGTGGCTTTCCAACCTGGCTTCTACAGCCCAGGTTATGCCATCAGAATCCTACCAGAATCTCCCGCTTCTGTTTCTGGCATCTCTCCTCTAGGCAGTCAGACTGGTCCTCCTGAAGTCCAGATCTAATCTCTGTCTCTTTTTCCTCCGGCTCCTACAGGGACCACCCGGCAGCAGAACAAGCTTCTGCTCCCCACTGTGGCTTACAAGAGATGCCCACAGAGCTGGTTTCAAGTCTAGCACAAGGCTGGTCCTCAAATGCGTCCTCTAAACCACTGTACTTTTTCTGCCAAGGACACAATTGTGTTTGGCAGGCCACATGGTCTGTTGCAGGAAGAAGCAGTAGGTATATGTGCATGAATGGCTGTGGTTGTGTGTCAATAAAACTTTATTCACAAAAACAAATGGTGGACCAGATTGGGACCATGAACCACATCTTGCCAGTCTCTGCTTTAAAGCAATGAGCAAATTACTGAGCAGAGGCATCACCCATGTTAAAGTGTTGGAAAACATGAAAGGATGTGGCTGGGTCAGAACCTAGCACTCGACTGGGGACCATTGTTAAGGGATCAGCAGCCCTGACCCATGGAAGGAGGCTACACAGCTGAGACCCTTTCTTTTCCAAAGGTCTGACAGCACATTATGATATATGAAGAAAGTTCTGGAAATCAAACCAAACAGAGGACCTACTGTGTGCCAGGCACCAACCTTCATGATTTCAGTGCTTAAAATCTAAGTAAGTATCTATGCCCTGAGGCAAGTCTCCACTTTTCAAGGACATGAAGTGAACTCCACACAAATACACACCCACCACACACCTGTGGGACCTCGTGCAGGCTCTAGGGCCACCTGGGGATCCAGAAGCATACTCGCTTACAAAAGCCACATGGCCCCCCAGAGTGAGTTGTTCCTGTCCTTATACGCTGACCTGACACTCGGGGGATTTGGAGGTATCATGCATCATGAGTTCCTCTCACTTCTCTGGACCAGGTCCCCTCCATCTCTTTGATGAGACTCCACTGAGGGACACTGACTCCTTCTTTGACCTAGATGGGGCCTTCACAGGATCCCAGTGTTAAGTTGGTTATCCTGGGCCTGGTTGAATGCATAGCAGAGCAGATGTGTCTTGGCCAGGGACTTAGACTCTTATCTCAGCCCACTGAAGGACCCTTGTCCTAAGATACCCTCAGCTCCCCTTCCTCTGGGGTCCATTATACACATAGGGCAGTGCTTGAGTTAGATGTGGCTACTTATTCCCCTTTGTGCCTCCCCACCATCTCCTTGGGAGTCCTGTGCTCATGGGGTCAGCCACAAGGAATGACCAGGAGACTTATATCCTGCTGCACAGATGGCTTTGAAAGGAGGGGACATTGCTTCTTCACCCCTCCCCTCTCTACTCTTCTTCCCTAATCACAGATGCATAGAAGCTATGATGGGCCAAAGGAGTATGAAGAGGGCCAGAGGCAGCACGGAGCCACAACAGTGAGGGAACCTGGGCCTCGAAGCAACAAAGCCACTATCCTTTCTTGGATTGCCTCATCGAGCCCCACTGGTAGAGAAACCATTGATTGGGTTCCTGGCACACACACTCCTGTGGTCACTCATGTTTCCTGTAGTACAGTGGCCCTGGTGCCTTTGGGACTGTTCACTTGGACTCAGCCTCAGAAGGCAAGCACATTGCCAAAGCCGAATCTTGGGCAGACCAAACAGCCTATGCAAGCCAGTTCCAGGATGGGCGTTTGAGCTAGGGATGGAGAAGAAAACCCAGCCCTTTCCCGCCTATGAGGTTGCACAGATGCAAACTGTTGTCATCAGCTTTGTCCCAGGCAGAAAGAGAGACCAAGTCAACACAGAAGCAGCTAGGGAGAGCAAGAGGGAAGCCGAGGGGCTGTTGACATCCCCTGTGGTTTGCTTGAATGTGAACCAGCAAGTTCTCTTTTGCTGTGCAGCCAATTTCCCACCCATCTGAACCAAAACTGTTCTAATGCATGTACTGTTGGGGCGTGCCGCATCTACTTCCAACGATGACACCAGTTCTCTGAGGGCCTGCCATGGTTGGTTTACCTGGGCTGGTCTGTCACCCCTAGGACAGCAAGAAAGGCTTGGTGGGGGCTGGAGAGATAACTCAGAGATTAAAGCACTTACTGCTCTGGAGAGAACCCAGGTTCAGTTCCCAGCACCCACACTGTAGCTCACAACCATTTATAATACCTGATCCAGAGGATCTGGCGCCCTCTTCTGGCCTCCACATGCACTAGGCATGCAGATGGTGCACAGACATCCATGCAGGCAAGACACTCATATACATAGAAAAATAAAAATAAGCTAATCTTTTAAAAGAAAGAAAAAAACGCTTCCTCGATGAGGTTGAAGAGGATTAATGATGACATCACTGACTGCCAGAGAACTGGCAGTGGCACTGGTCACGGCCTGTCTCACGTGCCGTTTAGATTTATCCATCGTGTCTCATTTCCTAATGAGACGTGAAGTTCCAGGAGATGAGCATTATGTCCCAGGAATCCAACCGACAGTGATTAATGGCACTGCGGTCCCCTGAACCCAGGTGGGAAGCTGGGGACATAGACTGTGATGGAAGAGGCTGCCAGGTTCTGGGAGGCAGCAGGAAGAGTGGACGGTGACCAAGAAGTGTGCAGCCAGGCAGGGTGTTGGGGTTGATTGTCGAACACCGCCACATGGCAGGGGAACATGAATGCTTGGTGAACAGAAAGCGCAGTAAGAGCCAGCTTTAGGAGCTGTGGTGGCACACACTGTGACCCCAGCACTCAGGTGACTGAGGCAGGAGGATCACGAGTAAGAGGCCAGCCCAGACTACACAGCCAAGCCTATCTCAACAGAAAAACAAAAACAAACAAAAAATCCAAAACCGTCCAACTTTAGGCTGGGATGACCCATAGGCCTCCTGGTTCATTCACGGCCCAGGCAGTCATCTGCAACCCCTCTTTCCCCTGCAGGTTCCCAGCATCCTCCCTGGGGCTCTTGGCACCAAGAGATAGACTTTTCCAGGTTCCCATGCCAGGAATCACATGCACACTAATTGACTGGTCAATATCACATACTTGATTGTGAGCCAATGACCACGCAAGGAAATGGACCCTGTGGACCAATCAGAAGTCAGTGTGGGTGGAATGGGAAGGGGCAGACACTCCTTAGTCGACACTCAGAGCCATGACTGGGCTCCCCACTGGGGCTGGTCCCCGAAACCTCTCTAGTGTCTTACTGGACTACAGTCCTCCTATATGCTCAGGTTTACCCCCCAATCAGAATGACAGGAGCAGAGAGGTCACCCCACAATTTATGTGACATCACATTTACTCGTCAGGGTCTCCCCTGGCCATTCTTACGGAGGATGGTCATCGACACTTGGTGGACTCGGATCTGAGACCTGGGGAGTAGCCTGAAGCTGAGGGTCAAAGTGTCACCTTGCTGTCCTGGGTTCCAGTTTGAACAAGCTTCAATTCTACCTTGGCCTGGGACTCTACTGGGTGGATGGAGCTTTGAGGAGGACAGGGAGAGAAGCCCCTTCTTGTCCTCACACGTCTACCTCCAGTCTGTCTTAAGTACAGTTATGAAGTAGCAATGAAATAATTTTATGGCTGGGGGTCACCACAACACGAGGAACTGTATTAAAGGGTCACAGTGTCAGAAGGCTGAGAACTGTGGACCTAGATGAGCAGTTCTAACAGTCACCTCATGATGTGTGTTGCTGATGTGAGAACAGCATCATTTCTGGACTTCGTGATGCTTGCCTTTGACCCCAGTACTCAGAAGGCAGAAGCAGGTGGAGATCTGTGAGTCTGAGGCTGGCCTGGTGTACACAGTGAGCTCCAGCCCAGGCCAGCCAGGGCTGCACAGGGAGACCCTGTTTCAGAACCAAACGGAAACAACAGAGGACCCATCTCCAGAGCCTGCAACCAACGATTGTCTGCTTTTTTGTTTCTCTCAGAGGAGGGCGAGAGTCACAAAGCATGTCCCCTCCAGGTAGGGGTTGTAGGGATGTACAATGATGATGACCCACTAAAGCCAGAACCATCCAGAATATCCCTCTACTAGTCATGTGACCTTTTAACTGGCTTCTCCTACTGGCCCCACACCTGCCTGTCCACTGGAGGCGTGTGTTTGCCACTCTAGGCTTCCATAAACTCAGTGGTCCCCTCCCACTCAAGACATTTGCCACTCTAGGCATCGATAAACTCAGTGGTCCCCTCCCACTCAGTGGCAGGGCTCTTGGGGGCATGACCATCATAGATAACATCATCACATCACAAAGTCAAAGTGGCAGGTGAGCACAGGTAGAAACCCAGACTTAGAGCCGGGCACACATGACCTGCGATGCTACATAAGCAACAGGTTTCTTGTCAAGAAACAAAAGCCAAATCCTATTATACAGATCCAGTTCTGTCATCTTTCCAGCTCCACATAGCTCAATATTGACTTTAGCCCCAAAGCACACGTCCTTACAGGGACAGAGGCAGCCTCTGCATTCTTGGAACCCTCCCCACAGATGAAGCCCAGCACCGCACACGACAGACAGAAAATCGAGAGTCAGGAGGGGTGCTCTCCTGTGGTAGGGTGTTTTCTTACTGTTAAGAGATTTTATATGTGTGGTTGTATAGTGAGAAATATATAAAAGCCTGATGAAGCTAAGGGTTAAAATTTTCTCTCAGCAGTTAAGAGCACTGACTGCTCTCCCAAGGGAGCTGGGTTTGTTTTCCAGCACCCATGTGGCAGCTCACAACTGTAACTCCAGCTCCAACACCTTCGTCTGGCCTCTAGGAACTCCTGGCATGCATGTGGTGCATAGACACATATGCAGGCAAAACACTCAAACACATAAACACAAAAGTGATTTATTAAAAAAATTACCACTCGTGCCAGGTGTGACAGAGCTCACCTTTAATCTCAGCATTAGGGAGGCAAGACACAGGTGGATTTCTGAGTCTGAGGCCAACTCTGGCCAGTCGGAGTGAATTCTAGGACAGCCAGGGTTACACCGGGAAACCCTTTCTCAGAAAACAAAACAAAATGAAACAAACATTGTTCCTTAAGCTCCAAACGACACTGGGAAGACTAAGCCCAGTCTTCATCGTTTCGTTTCTCTTCAGAAGAACAGTCTTGGGGTAGCTACAGCCTCTCAACTGAAGAGGCACCCAGCTGACCCAGGGCTGAGGACAGACTTCCAGCAGAGTTTCGGCCAGAGCAAGTGACTAGATGTCGTGTGTACAGTTTTCAGGTCTTCCCTTCACGGGAAATTCCTGTTTTTAACTCTCTGCCTTTGGTCAGAATGCAGATACGAGGGCAGGAGCCATGAGAGGCACCATCGTGGAAGCCGGTACGACGAGAGAGAAAGAGCCTGGGTTTCTGATGGTGGCAAAGACGCCCTACTGGCCCCGTATGCTTACACAGACCGCCAGCCAAAAAAAGATATGTAGGCACCACTATTTCCGGATTCCTTTTCAGTAGCCGACCCGCGTGCTGAATTTACACATTTCCTGAGCTTTTATAAGATGGCTTCAGCTGCCTCAGAGGCAGCCGCCACGAAGAACGCAGGGCCGTCCCTCTGTCCCCCATTCATTCAGCAACTGTTCCTGTGTCTCCCTGTGCCAGGAGCTGGGACACTGAACAAGGAAGTGCCCAGATGGCTCACATTCCTGCTATGCCCCTTCCAGCCTGGGACCTGTGGCTTCTCTAGCCTCACTGTGGTGCTGATGGCAGCCCGCACTTACCCTCCAATGGCCATGTCTTGGCCTGTCTGTCCTTCCTTCCGGCTGCCCCACTGGCCTGAGAGAGGCCTGCCCGTGGACAGTGGTCTTGCTTCTCCTCTGGCCTTATCTCTGTACAGTCTGGGGCAGGTGAAACTTCTGTGGTCAGCTCAGCTCTGGCCTGCACTGTCCCCTCCGTGTCTCCTCTGCCCTGCACCCTGGGGAACCTGCCAGGTTCCAAGTTCAGCCCTGGGTCTTTGGCCGTGACACTGGGCATCCAGATCCCTCCCCTTGTGTTCATTGCCTTCTCTGTCTCTGAGCTTCCTAGGGACTGAGGACCGGAGGGCAAGAGGGTCAATGCGTCTCTACTGTTGAACTACCAAGACTGACCCGGATGGGCTCCAAGGGCTCCTCATGGTGATGGGTGAGACCTGGAAGCCCATTGGGGTGAGAGGCTCTAGGGCAGTGGTTCAGATATCCCCCACATCAGATATTTACATACATAATTCATTCATAATAGTAGCAAAATTACAGTTATGAAGTAGCAACGGAATAACTTTATGGTTGGAGGGGGGTCACCATGATGTGAGGAACTGTATTAAAGGGTCGCAGCATTGGGAAGGCTCAGAACCTTTAACCTAGGGCCCTGTAAACCTGGAAGCCCCACGGCTGCTTCCTTGTGTCCTTGTCACATTGATGCTCCTGAGACTTCTTCAGCAGGGCTACCCAACAGCAACGGGAGCCATTGCTGCTGATGTGCCCACTATGGAATCACATTGTCAGTGTGGAGAGTATGTCTTGATGAGCATAGTCCCTTTATGTCCCCAGGGTGGCACATAGCAGCCCGCATCTGCCAAGGTTCTGTGTGTGACATGTGTATCACAGGAAGCATGAGACCACGGCTGTTGTCATTTGCTTCTCTTGTCACCACACTCTTCCTGGGACAGAGTCACAGGCTCTCGGAGCTCACACCCCCCTCCTGAGATGGTCACAGGGGAGGGCCTTGTCTGAGGCTTCCTTCTGCCTCCTCAGCATCACTGCCAGGGGTGGGTGGTACATCTGTTAATGGCTGTGTCTATTAAGTCCCCTCCCTTGCCAGGAGCTCCAGGGAGACTTCCTGACTGGGTAAGAACTCCAGCATCATGCTTAAGATAGGAGGAAGGGCGAGTCCGAAGGATTAACTGGAGTTTGAAACCAGTCTTTGGTGTGAGAGGTCTTTCTGTCTCTATGTTGCTTTTATTGGTTAATGAATAAAGAAATTGCCTTGGCCTGTTGATAGGGCAAAGTTTAGGTAAGCGGGGAAAACTGGACTGAATGCTGGGAGAAGGAAGACAGAGAGAGAGAGAAGTCATGGAATTGCCTCTGGAGATAGATGTGCTAAAACTTTGCTAGCAGGCCACGACCTCATGGTGATGCACAGATTACTTGAAATGGGTTAAATTAATATGGAAGAGTTAGACAATAAGAAGCTAGAGCTAAGGGGCCAAGCAGTGATTTAATTAGTACAGTTTCTGTGTGATTATTTCAGGGCTAAGTATCTGGGAACTAACTAGCAGCCCCTCCCCCAACAAACCTTGGCTACACTGAGCCATGGAATGTCCCACACATTCACAAGACGGCACAGAAATGCCAACAACAAAGCACAGATAGGGGTTAAAGATGTGCTACAGTCCAGGAGAAGGAGCCCCAGAGGGCTTCACTGAAGACCCAGGCACAGAGAGAGGATTGCTTTGGGCTTAGGGTCTGAGCTGTTCCACCTGGGTCTTAAGGCTCCCTGGGAGGATTGGAGAGGCTGTATGTAGTGTGGTGAGAATGTCCTCTGTAGCCTCGGGCATCTGAACACTTGTTCCCCAGTTGGTGGCACTGTTTGGGGAGACTTAGAAGGCATGGCCTTGCTGCAGAAAGCACATCCCTGGGGCTGGGCTTTGAGGTTTCTGAGATTCTCATCACTTCCCAGTTCACCCTCTCTGCTTCCTCTTTGTGGTTTAAGAGCTGAGCTCTCAGCGGCTGCTCCAGTGGGCAGGCTGCTGCCTCTGTCAAGCTTTCCACCATAACGGTGATGGAGTTCTCTCTCTCCAGAATCGTGAGCCACAGACCCCTCCTTCCTCCAAGCTGTGCTGGCCATGGTGCGTTATCTCAGCAACAGGAAAGCCATTAACACACCCAGGAGACTCTAAGGACACCAAATGCCATCTGTGGCAACACAGTAAGAACACAGCAGTGACTTGCGCCACCAACAACCTTGATGTCAGAGGAACACTCAGGACAGCTGGATGGGGAACGACTCACCTACGGCTTAGGTGGAAAACCAGATTCCCTCTTGACTGACAGGTCTTCTTGAGAGACAAAGACAATGTGAGAAGCCTGTGGAAGCCACTGCTGTGTCATTTGGCCTGACATCAAAACACACAGCTCAGGATGGGCAGTGGAAAAGCGTGGTCACAGCCCACTGTGAGCGTGGCAGTTCTGATGGGATCCTGGCAGTCGGGAGCCAAGGAGTAGCGCAGGTCACAGTAAGCATATATCAGTTTACAGCCCTGCTCCTTTCTGTTTCCTGTCTCCTGGGAGACAAGCAGCCTTTCCCCCCATGTTCTGTCCCCACAGTGTTCTGCCTCACTGTGGGCCAAAGTCAGCAGACCGTAGGCTGAGAGCCCTTTGAACCTGGGAACAAACGGAAGAATTCCACTCTTCAAACCCTTGCATGCATTTTGTTCACAACTCCAGACAGCTAGCTAACGGTGCCCAGCAGCTGGTATCTTCTGCGGTGACTCACCACAGACCAGACAGCCGGGCTCTGGAGAATGTGTCAGGCCCAGTGGGCAGACTCCCAATCTGAACACCGAGGTGCGCGGGTGCCATAGCAGCCCACTCCTGGCTACCCATAGGGCAGAAATACATTCCCCAAAAACATGTACAGAGGCAGTCACATCTGTCACAGCCACCAGTGGAGAAGGGCCTGTGTCACCATCAGTACTGGGTGAACACACAGCAAAGAAACAGGATGTGGTTCTCAGCCAACACCTAGTATGTGGAGGCCAAAGGTGCTGCCACCTAGTGAGCACAGGCCAGAAGTGCTGCCACCTAGTGGGTGGAGGCCAGAGGAGGCATTGTGAGACATGGTGTGTAGTATATTATACCAAGCTAGGCCAAATCTTGACCAAGAGTCATCCTATCAATGTCCCCTCCAGGAGCGTGATCTTAAGAAAATATGTTCTAGGTACCCTCTGAGGGTCCATAAAGCTGCACCCAGAATCCCAGTGCCAGGGGTTGGCCACTTCCCTATGAGTTGTTGGCCAAGGAGGCTCCAGAGGCCCCCAAAACAATACAAGCAATCACTACCCCTGTTAGTTGCTGACCAGAGGTCAGTGGTAAGACCCTACTGCTGAAGATATCAGGATGCAGGGAAATCAAGCCTGTAGGGAAGCTCCCCAGATGAATTGTTTTCACAGTGGGAGAAGGTGCCATGTGGGCTGCTGGGGAGACTTGTTCTCAACAGTCTTAGCTGTGGACAAGAAGTAGCAACTCGGTGACCGGGTAAGCAATCTCTTTCTGGCTGGATTTGATGCCATTCTCCTGAGAGAGGCTTTGCATCTGGAAAAACTCATCAGAACCTTGCCTTAGGAGTTCTCAGGCCCTAGTGGGGAAGCTACCACTGTCGATGGGGTAAGTGGACCCAACATGCCCCCCCATTGCTTGACAAACACCTATGTTTATCTCGGTAGGTTTATGCTACTGCCAGCGCCGGGCAGAGAAAACCTCTCTCTGCAACGGTAACTGCAGAGACCACATCAAAGACTTGAGAGTTAGTGGCCGTTGAATGCTTCGCCATTAGCAACCATCTACCTCACGCCCTCCCCGGCTCAGGGGGCACTGAGGAAAAGGGGGGCAGAAAGAACGCCAGAGCAGAAGAGTAGAGTGCTGTCAAACACCGGCGCCTGGCATGGCGCGGCCACTGCACTCTGGACCCCAGCAGCTGTGCTGACCTGCAGGGGATCATCACAAGATGGAGCCATGGTCACGTCATGGAGGGGAGGGGCTCCGAAGGTGTCCTCCCTGGCCCCTGGAGAGCTGACTGACTGTGAAAAGAGAGCTGTAACCACTGCTGTGTTGCTGTGCTTGTGTAAATGACCCTAATGGAAGCCATTTGATCTCACACGCACATGCATACACACATGTTCACACGTGTACCACACAAGCATACACACGAAAAGGGAGATGTAGTGGTCTAAGCGAGAATGGCTCCCGTAGGCTCACATGTTCAAATCTCCAGTTGGTGGAACTGTATGGGAAGGATTAGGAGGTGTGGCCTTGTGGGGGAAGGTGTGTCTCTGGGGGTGGGCTGTGAGGTTTTGAGGGACTCATGCCAGGCCCAGTGTTTCTCTGCCTCCTGTTTGTACGTTGGGACGTGAACTCTCGGTTGCTGCTCCAGCACCATGCTTGCCTGCCTGCTGCCTGCTGCCCACTGCCTGCTCCCTGCTGCCTGCTGCCTGCTCCCTGCTGCCTGCTCCCTGCTGCCTGCCCACTGCCTGCTGCCTGCTGCCCGCTGCCTGCCCACTGCCCACTGCCCGCTGCCCACTGCCCGCTCCCTGCTGCCTGCCCACTGCCCACTGCCCACTGCCCACTGCCCACTGCCCGCTGCCCGCTGCCTGCTCCCTGCTCCCTGCTCCCTGCTGCCTGCCCACTGCCCGCTGCCCGCTGCCCGCTCCCTGCTCCCTGCTGCCTGCTCCCTGCTGCCTGCTGCCTGCTGCCCGCTGCCCGCTGCCCGCTGCCCGCTGCCTGCTGCCTGCTCCCTGCTCCCTGCCCACTGCCTGCCCACTGCCTGCCCCTTGCCTGCTGCCTGCTGCCTGCTGCCTGCTGCCT
The DNA here is from genome assembly GCF_014885135.2 of Alexandromys fortis. NCBI lineage: Eukaryota > Metazoa > Chordata > Mammalia > Rodentia > Cricetidae > Alexandromys > Alexandromys fortis. The sequence goes on along the minus strand of NW_026068060.1, from coordinate 1,107,875 downwards.
GCTGCCTGCCCACTGCCCGCTGCCCGCTGCCCGCTGCCCGCTGCCTGCTCCCTGCTCCCTTGCCCCCTGCCTGCTGCCTGCCGCCTGCCCACTGCCTGCTGCCTACTGCCTGCCCGCTGCTCACTGCTCATAATTCTTGTCTGTGTTAGTCATACATGGCTTGGTACCTTTTTCGGCAAGGCAGTCACATCTTGCTTGCTCTATGTCTGGGTGACAACGGCAGACTGAAACTTTCCCTCTTCCCATAATTCTCATTGCCCTGCCTCTACTTCCTGCCTGGTCGCTGTCGCCCCGCCTGGCAATGGCCAATCAGCATTTTATTAAAAATAACACAAGTGACAGGATAAATGACCACTGTTCCACAGCAATGGCCTGCCTCTTTAATTAGCATACTGGGGAGGGGCAGCCAACTGAACGCAGGCTCTAGCCCCAACAGCTTCACAGCAGATGAGACCAAGACCGGAAAAGGGGACTGGCTATGCTATAATCTTCTCTTCACACCGTGCAAGGTGGCAGAAGAGATTCCCCCGGGGACAACACCCTGTTCCCAAAAGCAACGACCTCAGCTCAAGGCTGCAGTGGAGCCTGAGCAAAATGACCCTCTGCATGTAGGGCCCCTGACATGAAGCCATCGGCCCAGGAGGTTGGTCCTCTGCTTCTCATTTGGGAGGGCCACTGAGAGACGGAAGCTGGGAGATGCAGTGTGGTAGAATGCTGCAGGCCAGAGGACTTCCTGCCCTAGGCTGGCCAGGCCACCCTGGGCTGCTATGCTCACCCACTGGCCCTTCCAGACAGCTGATAAGAAGGAGGGTGGGAACTGGGAGACAGAAACATTTTTGCAAAGTCCTGTATCTCCCAGAGAAAGACAAACCAACTGGTGTTGGAGGAGGCCGCTTGTTCATTTCCTGACCGCCCAGCCCCGAAATAATCACACAGAAACTATATGATTTAAATCACTGCTTTGCCCATCATCTATAGCTTCTTATTTGCTAACTCCTACATCTTAGTTTAACCAAGCTCCATTAATCTGTGCATCACCACGAGGTTGTGGCCTACCAGCAAAGTTTCAGCATGTTTCTCTGGCAGTGGCTCCATGGCTTCTCCTGACTCTGCCTCCTTTCTCCCAGCATTCTGTTTAGTTTTCCCCACCTACCTCTAATCCCTGCACAGCCCCCAAGACAGTTTATTCATAACCAATGGTATTCACATCATACAGAGGGGACTCCCACATCAAACTGGGGCTGACAGAGTCAGACTTGGGCCCTGTGCCTTTCTCGTTGTTAATGGCTGTGTGATCTTGGACAAAATGCTTGGGTTCTCAGGGGGTGACATGGAACAGAAGGTTGAAATGGGCAAACTGGCCACACTGAGCAGAGGGACTCTAGAGAGCCCTGCCTGCAGCTGAAAGTTTAGAGAGAGAGTTTGATATTTCATAGAGGGAGTATCAGTCAACTTATGCTGTGTAACAAACACGTTGCCAATTTAAACAGCAGACATGGTGTTATCCAGGGCTGGTGCCAGGCACTTGGACTTTTGTGAGGGCTCTAGAGGGTCCTGGCTGCAGAAGGGAGGCTTCCTTTCCTGACTCCTTGCTTTGGAGGCCTCTGCTGGGTTCACAGATGGCAACGGAGCTTGGGGCCCTTTGCCCATCACGTGGGTGCTGTGGACTGGGGTCCATCCTTGTATAATCCTCCTTCCACTTTCGCTACCCCATCTCCAGATGGGGATAAAGCTTCAAAACTAAGGGACTAAAGGGGGCAGGGTAAGAACATACTCAGGGCCAAGTTCTCATGACAGCGAGAGAGCGCCAAAGGTTCTGAAATCCCCTTCACTCCCCCGGCCTGACTCCTTCCTTGGAGGACTGTCACACACATTTCTTAGACTTTCTGTGGGTTTTTTTCTTTTTCAGATTAAGATAATTTCTCTCCATAATGTGCACAAGGGAGGAAAAAAGCCCTGTTCCGAAGGCGTTCCCAGCTAAGAGCAGGCAGCTCATTCATCTTTATTATGAAGGTTCCAGAAAAAGGCCCAGCAGCTATAACTCTGTCATCTGACTCCTGAGCTCAGACCTGGGCGGGATCAGCTGCCAGGGCAGGTGAAGGCCTGTGCCAGACACCAAACCAATGGCACATATACAAATGCACACATGTGTGTGCCCACATGTACACACACACACGCACACACGTTTGTATATGCACAGGACCCATGACCCATTTCATTCCTGCAACCTCCCCCTGTCCTCTGGGCATCTGCAGAAGCTGAACTGGCCACATCCTTACTCTGCCCTGCACCAACAGACATCTCAAATACACTCACAAAGAAACATGTTATTTTGGGGTTCAATGGGCCTTTCCCAGCCTGGTCCTGCTACTTTTTCAGATATAATGGGCCAAGCAGTGTTTAAAAGAATACAGTTTGTGTGTTGTTATTTCGGGGCATAAGCTAGCAAGCGGCCTGGGTGCTGGGGACACAGCCCTGCTGCTCCTATTACTATACCAGCCTCAGCCAGAAACACTGGCTGCTGAAGCTGCAGGGGCAGCAGGCACACTTAGCAATTCAGTATGCAAACAGCCTCAGCCTAGATCAAAGCCCTCGGCCCCGCACCCCCCCACAGAAAGGCTGCGGCTGGGGGACAAATTAGACTTAGACATGATGTGTGGCTTCGGGGCCAGGCTGGGAATGTTTAGAACCCTGATAGGAGATGAATCGCGACCCGAGCAGTGCGGCAAACGGGAGGCATAAAAAGCAGTGCGGCAACGGGAGGCATAAAAAGTGACTGGAGCGTGGCAGGCTTTTCACGGTGAGAAAAACAAAACATGAATTAGTCGGCATTTTGTTCTTACTGCAGTGTTTAGGAGAAAGAAAGTCACCAATTGTCAAACTTTCTTCTTCAAAAATGTGTGTGCCTACGTGTGTGTGTGTGTGTGTGTGTGTCTGTTTCATACACACTACATGCTACAGTGTTCTCTCCTTCTGCCATGCGGGTCCCAGGGATTGAACTCAGGTCATCAGGCTTGGTGGCAACTGCCTGTACACCTAGCCACCTTACCTCTGTCCCCTTTCTAGACGCTCTCCAGTCTTCTTCTTGATCTTACGTGAATGGAACTTTCTATCAGGCTGACGAAAAGGGGGATCTGGGCCCCGCCCAGCCAGGAGCTGCCACAAGGGACCTGCACCCCAGGGAGCCGACTGAAGTCCAGGTTCTGGGCAAAGGAGCCGTAGATGCTCCAGTCACGGTAGCATCTGTGACACCAACCCCGGGGACCAAGAATGGAAGGCTGTGAGGAGCCAGAGAGAACCTGCTGGCCCTGGTCACAGAGAGCCACCAAGTCTTCAGGCCACCCATGACCCGACCATCCCGATACCCAGGCTACCTCCCAACCTCCAGGTGTGGCACTGATCTGTACCTACCCACTGCAGCCGAGCCCTGCATTCGAGGCGTACCAGAAGCAGCCAACTCTCAACTTTCCAAAGCACCTTGGGCCTCACAGACGCCGCCTGCCCACTGGACCCCTCTTCTGGGTTAGGCCACATCCCTCAGGGACTCTGGGCTTCTTCCCCAAGAAGGGGCACCTGCACCCATGACTGCTATGATAAAATGGCATTTAAGGCCCTGATACTGCTTTGCCACCTTGGCCCTCTGGACAACCCAAAGTCACAGCGAGCAATGTGAAAGGGATCCGAGAGAGCTCCCTTCCCTGTGGCACGGTGTCACACGGCTAGGGAACGACAAATAATCTCAGCCCTGGGCTGGGAACCTGTCGATTCCCACATGGCAGAGACCACAGGTGATGTCACTGATGTCTAATGAGCAAAGCGCCTGAAATTAAGGAACGCCATGCAGGCTTGTGAAGTAGTCGCTTGGCCACTCCGTAACTCCTGAGGGGAACAAAGGGCATCTTGGGAAAGTTGATTTATGTGGCCATCTGTATGGGCACCACAGGCTCCCAAGGGCATTGACATCCTGTCGCAGGAACCCATGAGCAAGATGCCTTACAGGGCAGGCAGGATTCAGGTAAGAACCCTAAGAACAGAGACATTGCACTGGGTTATCCAGGTGGTCACAGCAGGGTCCCCAGGGTCCTCATTTATAGAGACAAAAGATTAGAGTTCAAGAAGATGGAATAGCAACAATGTGGGGGTGCATGGGAGAGAGATGGGTATTGTCTTTGTTAGGTCTCTATTGCTGTGAAGAGACACCATTTTCACAGCAACTCTTCTGAAGAAAGCATTTAACTGAGTGACGGCTTACCGTTTCAGAGGTTTATTTAGTCCATTATCATAACAGGGAGCATGGCAGCGTGCTGGCGGGTGTGGGTCTGGCTACAGTTTGACCAAAAGGCAGCAGGAAGTCAACTGTCCACCACACTGATGGAAGCTTGAGCAAGAGCGACCTCAAAGTCCACCCCCACAGTGACACAGAAGCTTGAGCAAGAGCGACCTCAAAGTCTGCCCCCACAGTGACACACTTCCTCCAACAAGGCCACACCTCCTAAGAGTGCCGTTCCTTTGGAGGCCATCTTCTTTCAAACCACCACAGCTATTAAAATATGCGGCCCTATAGGCTTTGAAGGTGGAAGAGGTCGTGAGCCAAGGAAACTGGGCCTCTGGAACAGAAGTTCTCAACCTTTGGGTTGCAAACCCTTTGGGGGTCACCTAGGGTTTCCAAGACCATTGGAAAACAGAGACATTTACATCATGATTCATAACAGGAGCAAAATTACAGTTACAGAGTAGCATTGAAGCAATTATGGGGGGGGCTCACGTGAGTTATTTAAGGGTTACAGCATTAGGAAGGTTGAGAACACTGATCTAGAAGCTGGAAAAAATAAGAAAGCCGCTCTCTACCTTCCCAAAAGGAACACAGCCCTGCTGACCCTGTCTTGGCCTTTGACCTCCAGGTTGCGAGCCACCCAGTTTGTGTTCTTTGAAGCCAGTGGCAGCTCATCACTGCCACGGAAGACACTGTGTGTGGCTCCTGTAAGCTCACATCTCGAAAGCAAAGGGTTCCAAAACTTCTCCTCCAACCCCAGGGCCACCAGGGAAGCTTACTGTCACCACCAAGTACGTGGGGTGACTAGATAGACGTGGAGCTAAGAGGACACACACACGTGTTGGTGAGTACACACGGTAGGAAGTGGCCCACGGACATGAACCACAGGCTCAGGCCAATGAGCTGTCTGCAGCTCTCTGTGTGGCCAATCGCTCCACCCTTCTCCGGCTTCAAGAAGAGTAGCTAGACTCGGCCCAGAGTCACACTGCGCTTGCCCTTACCCTGGTTCTTCCAAGAATAGCTTCCTAACAACAAAGCTAACAGGGAGGATTTATGGAATTGTTTCTGCGAACCAGCCTCAGTCCTCCACATCTGGCATGGGCTTCCCCCACCTCCTCCTCCATCCCTCCCCTCCCTCTCTCCCTGCCCCACTCTCTATGGTGTTTGGGACAGAGCCTAGGTGTCCTCTCTCCCTAAGCCATGCTCTCAGCCCCTCCTTTCATGTTTAAAGTCTCCATGCTGGGCAGATCCGTTCATGTCTATTACATACCAACAGCCGGTTTTTGCAGAGACAGTTTCTTGTACCGGCTGACTGAGTTTGGCTCTGTCCCCCCTCCTCATAGCCGGTGCCTGTAGTGGGTCAGGGCTCACTACGTATTTGCTGAACAGGAGGTGCCTGGTGGGCGGTAGGACAGCTGGCCAGCTACCTTGCTGTCAATGGAGTTGGGAAGGGCTGTAATAAGCAGGGTTGAGCGCCAAGAGGCAGGGCTTTGGGTCAGAAGGAGGCGGCCATAGGGAGAAGACTGATGAAGAGACAGGAATGAGTCAGAAAGAGGACGAACTCTGCTCTGGCTGCAGCGTGAACCTGACAGGAGAGCGGGACAAACGGCACTGACTTGGGCCTGAGCCCTGGGAGCCACACCCGGGGTGACTTTAGACATTGGACATCTACTGGTCTAGAACCAGAGCCCTTGGCGATAGTGCAGCAGAGTCGGGCCCTCCCAGGACTCCAGAGCAGCTCCCATTGCCTCTCAGCTGTTCTGGTCTCCTAGATTTAGCCCTGGCTCCACATAGCCTCCAACCTGTGCTACCCTGGCTCCCCTCTCTTGCCACGAGGACCCCAATCCTTGCCCAAATCCACCTCCAAAGACCCCCTTTTCCATCTAGATCATGTGCTCAGGCACACAGGGCTAGGCTTGGATACATCTCTACTGGGTACACTCTTCCACACAGTAGGAACACCCCCCCCCCACACACACACACAGTCTGCTGGGGAATATTCAATCACACTGTGAACCCTGAGTTTGCATTTGCATCAATTAGATAAAATTAACCTTGGACCAGGAAGCTGAGTTAGCAACTGGTTGACAGGAAGTAATCATAGAGCATCAAAGAGCATCTGGAAGAGATAAAAAGATGCGCTGGAAATAGCAGGGAGGGATTTGGAGTGGTGCAGCTTTTTTTTATTTGGCAGAACGGAAGGATGCCCTATTTGGGAGATGCCAGCAAGGAGAGAAGGTTATCTAGGTGCTACTCATCCTCTGAGCTAGCAGATTTTCACCCCAGCCTTTGAGTCTCGAGTCTTATTTATAACTAGAACGATGGAATTTAGTTAAAGCTACCTTCTTAGTGGCAGCAGCATTGGCAGAGCCAATGCCTGTGGGAACAGAATTCCCACTGCTGCTACCAGAGAAGCAGTCCAGTAGCTACGGTGTCATAAGTGCTGGCTGAAATAGCAGAGATTAAGGCGTGGCCACTGTGCCGAAATTAAAACAACAAAGGTTTCTTTTCTTTTTTGGGGGGGTGGTTGTTCAAGACAGGGGTTCTGTATGTAGACCTGGGTGTCCTAGCACACCCCTTCTGAGTGCTAGGATTAAAGGTGTGCACCACCACTGCCCGGCTTCACACAGACTGCAAAGACCAATTTCTGCTGCTCCACAGTGAAGGACCCTGGGAAGTCAACCATGGTCACCATAATGAAACAAACAAGAGCCAACAATCAATGGAGGACATGATGGTTTGAATAAGAATGGCCTCCATTGGCTCATATTTGAATGCCTAGTCATCAGGGAGTGGCGTGCAATTTAAAAGGATTAGAAGGATTAGGAGGTGGGGCCTTGTTGGAGGATGTGTGTCACTCAAGTTGGGCATTGAGGTTTCAAAAGTCCATGCTAAGCTGTGTCTCTCTCTCTGCTTGGGATCAGGATGTAGTTTTCACTGACTGTTCCAGCACCACGCCTATGCCATGTTTCCTGACCTCTGATAACGGACTGACCTTCTGAACTGTAAGCAAGCCCCCCAATGAAATGCTCTCTTTTAAGGGAGTTACTATAGTCATGGTGTCTCTCCACAGCAATAAAGTGACTAGGACAGAGGGCTATCTCTTAGGGATGTCATTCGCCTCATTAACTGGGCTTCTTCTTGCCCCAAGTGACCTGCTTGACCACAGACCAGAAGGAAGGCAACAAGGTCCCAGAAGTGTGTGCCCCTCACAAGAGCTGTGTTTCAGTTGGTAGGTTCCTCAGCCAATACAAGGACCCCAAAATGAAGCCCTCCAAAGGGCTTAGGGTATGTGCACACCATTACTTTGGGGTTAGGAAGCACCCCCTCAGGGTGCTAGTCTTGGCTGTCTTTCAATAACCCCCTTCATACCCATTCTTAACTCCTCTACAGTTCTGCCCATCACCAGTACACCTCCACACAGACAGCTTTCACTCTAGATCTTCCTCCGCATGCTGGACCATTGTGTACCAGCTGAGGGGAGCCCGAACCAGTCCTAACAGCTTCCTAAGTCAGTCCTCGTGTTTTCCCTGCCAGAGCTGGATTTAGACACCCAGCTTCCCTCTCTTCCATGCATTATGGATGAAGGCTATTTCTTATTCAACAGCCAAGAATCACTCTCCCATCAAAATCTGCTTCTTTTCCACACCCCCAGAAATCAAAGCCTGTCTGTGAACTCTCATTTCTTGGCCAGCAACCCTGAAGGACCAGCTAGATAAGACTCCCCAGAGGCATGAAACACAGCCAGGCACATCCTTGGGACACACTTGGCATTCCTCCTCCTTATCTTTTTCCCACCCATTCTTTCATTTAGTGTGTGTGTGTGTGTGTGTGTGTGTGTGTGTGTGTGTGTGTGTGTGTGGTGCAGCATCAGCATCAAAGGTTCCTCAGATATTCTCCATTGTATTTTTGGAGGCAGGGTCTTTCACAGAACCTAGAAATCACCAATTCAGTCAGACTAGCCAGCAAGCAAACACGTGGGATGCTTCTGTCTCCACCTTCTCAGCCCTGGAATTACAGGATGTCCAGTGTTTTATGTAGGTTCTGGGGAATCAAACTCAGGTCTTAATGCTTACATGCAAGGCACTTCCTAAATGGAGCCCTCTCTGCAGCCCTAGGGAACTGACAACTCAAAGCTTGCTCTCACACCAAATAGTAGGTGGTGATTATGTGGCAAAATGGGCCGGAGGACCCGGGAGCCAGGTTCAGGAGGTGGTACCTTCTACTGATGATTCAGTAGGTCAAAGCCATGGCCATGGTCAAGGCTACAGGGCCCATGGGGGTAAAGCTGAAGACAAGGAGGGGAAACCTGTCACCAAGCTGGGCCACCTGGTCAAAGACATGAAGATCAAGTCCTTGGAAGAGATCTACTTGTCCTCCCTGCCCATTAAGGAATTTGAGATTACTGATTTTTCCTGGGAGTATCCCTAAGAGATGAAGTTCTAACAATCATTCCAGTGCAGAAGCAGATTTGGGCTGGCCAGTGGACAAGTTTCAAGGCTTTTGTCACTACTGGGGACTACAATGGACATGTTGTTCTTGGTGTTAAGCTCTCCAAGGGGGTGGCCACTGCCATCTGAAAAGCCATCATGTTGGCCAAGCTTTCTACCGTCTTTGTGTGGAGAGGCTACTGTGGGAACAAGATTGGCAAACCCTACACTTGCTCCATGCAAGGTGACATGTGCTGGCATACTTCGTGCCTGCCCTGAGAGGAACTGACATCATTTCTGCCCCTTTTCCCAAAAAGCTGCTGCTGTAGGCTGGTATTGATGATTGCTACACATCAGCCAGGGGCTGCACTGCCACCCTGGGCAACTGTGCCAAGGTCACCTTTGATGCCATCTCTAGACCTACATCTACTTGACCCCTGACCTCTGGAAAAAGATTGTGTTCAAAACTCACACTAGAGTCTCCATCTAGAAGACCCAGGCTCCAGTTGTAAATAACCATATAAGGGTTTTTATAAATAAATACATAAATAAAGTGAATTAAGTCTGTTAATTTTTTTTTTCAAAAAGCTTGCTTTCCAGTCTTTCTCATGGAGACATTGTAATAGAACCCTAGACCTTAGAGGCCCTCAGACCTTAGCTCAACTGACTCTATGATGGAGGTACTTTTCAGGCTGCAAAACTCATAGACAGTACCACCAGTCGAAATTAAAACAAAGGCTTAATCCATCAAAGTCCATATAGTTCTGGGAAAGTCTCTAAATGTACTAACTTTGCTTTTTGACTTCTGTAGCTCTGCTTCCGGCTAACTATTCTTGTTAACTGAAGTGTGTCAACCTAGAACATGATTGGGGGGCTTAAAAGTTCACCCCGAGAAAGGCTCAGTGCTACAGTTGGATCCCGAGCACCCAGTGTAGTCACTGGCTGGCTAATAAAGACTTTCTGTTGGCTTAAACCCATGTTCATGCAGTCTGCTCTGTTGAATACCCCACAACATTTCTGGAGGCCCCAGCGAGACCCCAGAAACCAGAATTCAAGACACCATGAATCTCAGAGCCCCTAGGAACAAGGAAGAGTGTGGTGGTCGGGGACTCAAAACCTGAGATGTTACAGGGCCCTCAGGCTCTCTTTCAACAATCACTACCTAATGTTTCAAAGGAGTCTGATACTTCCACCCCCAAAGGAAACAAATTATAAAGTTGCTGGTCTGTCACCCCCTAAGGTAAGTCTTTTGAACACATAGGAGAGGTTGGATATGGCTGCTGATTCAGGGTCTATGATCCATGTGGAACATCACTCGATCCCTCTGTTCAGGTGTCTGAATATGTGTAGGACTCCCCTGGTTGTTTTTACTCTGTGTGTGTTTGTGCATGCATATACACTCCTCCAACCCATCTTAAGATGTGTACCCCCTCCTGTTGGGGACTCAAATATTTTTGGCTCTGCTAATTCACCCATAGAAACCAAAAACTCTCTACCTATCCCATTCCGGGAGCAGAAGTGCTTGCTTGTTTTGTTAGTTGGCTCCTGCTCACGGTCAGGGTTGGTCTGTGTGTGGAGATGGGTCAGGCAGATAGCCAAAGGGGCACTGAAACCAAGTTGGAAAGGACTCCACACGGTGATTCTCTCCACTCCTGTGGCTGTGAAGGTAGCTGGCATTACACCATGGATCCACACCCGAGTCAAGAAAGTGAAAGTCTTGAATGCTGCTTCCAAACTATGGACCCAGGGAAATCTTAATCTGATGCACCATTGGCCCTTCCACTCCCTGGCCCTCTGCATCCTCCCGAGTCTTGTGTTCTGCACTGTGGGTATGAATACAGGTCATGGTGTAACCCCCACCACTCTCAGGCCTGGACTGGAACTGAGGGGGATAGATACATGGAAGGCATTAGCTAGTGCAAGTACGGACCAGCAACCCATATCCCGTATTGACCTTTACTTGCAAATGCCCACTTTAAGTGTCTGGTTGTATGGGAATTTATCTTTTGAGATAGGAATACAGAGTTTATAATTCTATGCATATCCTAAGGCTGGGTCCCCTAGTTGCCAGAAACAAGGGAGTTTCCTTTGTAAAAATTGGGGTTGTAAAACTGAGGCTTCCTGTAAAGATTCTTTTAAAAGATTGTGGCGTTTGGAAAACAGGGGGAGCCTGAGGAATCAGACTCCACCGCAGGAAGGGAATCTGGGGATAGAGTTACTCATTCCCAGCCAAAAATCAGCCAGGATCGCTGCTTGTGCTCAGACACGGGGCCGTACTGCACAGGGACAGGAACTAACCAGACAGTCAACACATTGACTGACAAAGCTCACGGTCACTGGGGACAGCCCAGAATAACATCAGAGGACAGACAAGGTACCGAAACTTGTCTGATATCCAAAACCTTTACCCAAGACACTTTCCCTTATTCTGATGCCTGCTATTCTGCTTTATGGACTAATTCATATGGATAACAACAGGATTACCAGAGCCCTGAGACCACTTGGTGGGCGTGTTCTAACAGTTGGCTAAATGTGCCTCTTCTGAGACTTTCCAAACTAAATAGACAGGTTGATCAGGACCTAGAGGTATTAAGTTTCTGTGTCTAACTTAAAATAACAGATTCTTTTGCAGAAATGGTCTTATAAAATTGAAAGGCTTTGACTTATTTCTTATAAGATAAAGAAAACTATGTATGGTTTTGGAAAAATCTGTTATTTCTATGCTAATTGATTTAAGAAAAAGTCTTGCCATGATTGGGAAAAAAAAAAAAAAGCCTCAAAAAGAAAAAGAGACACAGACATAATCAGATAATTGGGTACCAGTCTCTGTTGTCTTGGTCCCCCTGGCTAGCTACTCTGATATCAGCACTGGCTGGGCCTTTAATTCTCATTCTGATTGGATTAACAGCAGCCCTGCATCTTAAACTAGAACAGGATGAGTGTGTAATTTGACTTATTCACTAAGAACAATGGGAATATAATAGGGCCCAGACCTTAGTCCAGCTGACTCCATGATGGAAATGCCATTCGGGCTGTAAAACCCACCAGAATGGAAACAAAGAACTAATCCATCAGAGGTCACCATTCTGGGAAAGTCTCTAAGTGCACTAACCTTGCTTTTTGGCTTCTGTAGTTCCACTTCTGGCTGACTGTTCTTGTCAGCTGAAGTATGTCACCCAGACTTTTTTGTTTGTTTGTTTGATTTTTTATTTATTTATTTATTTATTTGGAGACAGGTTTCTCTGTAGCTTTGGGGCCTGTCCTGGAACTTGCTCTATAGACTAGGCTGGCCTCGAACTCACAGAGATCCGCCTGTAATGACTTCAGTTACATAAGGCTGATACTTCCAGGTTCTGGAGCCATGCACTTGCAGACGGGCCCTCGGACGGAGGTGCCTGAATGTTAAAGGGTCCCACATGACTCACGTGTGTGCATGTGTGGTTACATCCACTATGACTCAGCTAAACCCTTGCACGCGTGTGTGAGCTGTCATCTGCCTCATCTGCATATGATGTAGTCACACCAACCCCTGTGTGTATGCACTAGGCAGCTGTTCGCACCCTCTCTAATAAACTCCTAAGCGGGTTTGCTGTGTGTTCCATGTCTCCTTCTCACTCACACCAGGTAATTTCACCGCCTGCCTCTGCTTCCCGAGTGCTGAGATTAAAGGCGTGCGCCACTACCGCCCAGCCAGAACATGGTTTGGGGGCTTAAAATTTCACCCCGAGGAAGGCTCAGGGCTACAGTGGGATTTGTGGGTCGTTTCCTAATATTTGATACTGATATTAACAGAAGTGGAAGGAACTGATAGAACCCCAATGACTTTGTTCCAGCTCCTGATCTTGGTAAGGCCAGGTACAGCATGGTCACGCTTGGTGAAAGGAACCTGCAAATGTCTGACATGTTTACCACGGTCATTCCACCCTCCTCTGTGCCACCACTACCTCCTGTGACGACAAGCTGTGCTCGGTGACACTTCTGACATTCAGACCATCTCATTAAACACATCCTAGCCATGCCATTTCCACTTACATATGAAATGTCATTATTTTCTATGTAAATGTGCTCCATCAAGCATTTGGGGCATACACTAAAAATGTTATTTATTGGACAGAGGTGTCTTGTATTTTTATTTGTGAAAGCTGTGGACTTCGGTACAAATGTTATTTTACTTAGCCATCAAGAACAAGAAGCATGTGGTACCACCATCTTATAGTTGAGGCAGCACAGGGGACAGAGGAACCAGAGAGCTTTGGAACACAGCAGCGGGCCTCTGGGAAACCTGGGAACAAACCGCAAAGTAGGAAGTGCCTGAGATTACAAATGAGGACTAAAGAGACAGCAGCCTTAAATCCACGCGATAAATGAGCCCTCGCTACGGAGAAATGAACGAAACGAGGACTTTGGAGGAAAATAGATCTTCGAGGGTCGAGGATAAATCACACAGACTCAGAACCCGGGGAGGCGAGGGCAGAATGTGACCTCAGAGGGGGTGCCTTGCCTGCCACCATCGCTCATTTTGCCAGTCAGGCGGCAGGCAGCGGCACTCAGCAGCGCCACCTGCAGGAGGGACCACACACTTCCGCACCATCAATCATTCTGATCCCTATGGAGCAGGTGACCAAGAATGAGTCATCTGTAGTTGACTGACTGCTTGTGACTCTCTGAGCCCAGTCTTTCCTGCACCCTGCAATGTAAGCTTCTCCTTTTCTAGTCACTTCCATATCACCTACCTGTATGTCAAGATTTTTTTTTAAAAAATCATTACATTTTTATTTATTGCACACATACATACATGGCACAGCCTTTGTGTAAAGGTCAGGAGGAAATTTTTGAGAGTTTGTTCTTCTACTGTGTGGGTCTCAGGGATGAACTCAGGCCGTCAGGCTTGGCAGCAAGCACCGTTACCCACTGAGTCATCTTGCCAGCCCAGTGTTTTATTTATTAATATCCCCCTAACTCCTAACAGGATACTCCATGGGGACAAGAACCATTGTTTTGTTGCTTGAGATGGGGTCTTGCTATATCCCCAGGTTATATACCGTGAATTCACACTATCTCCCAGGCTGGCCACAAATGCACAAACCTCTGCCTTGCCTGACCCTGTGCTCAGACCACAGGCGTGTGCTGCCATACCCAGATCCTGGAAGGGATTTCTATGCGACCTGCTCATGGCTTCATCTCCCAAATCAAGATCTCTTGTATTTGAAAATCCTGGCTAAATGTGTGAGCATTTGAGCAAGAGAGTAGTGAGCAAAGGAAGGAAGGAGGGATGGAAAGAGGGAAGGAAAGAAGGCAGGCAGGCATGCGGCTCTCACAGGCACATGGAGGTGTCTCCTGGGTGGTTCCAAATCTAGACAGAACCATCACAAGCAAGTTGTCCACGAAATGGGTTGCTGGGACATGAGAAGGAGGGAAGGGCACTGCAGGTGAGGGCAGGCTTGGCTTCAGGAGGTATGTTCTGCGGTAGCCGAGACTGGGGTTTGAGGAGCAGGTGGCCCTGGGGCTTCCAGTCCTCTATCATCTCTCCATGCCTTTCCTGATAGGCCCCACATGAAGACACCTGCAGGCTCTAGAGCCCCTCAGTCATCTCTCACGAGGTAACCCTTCCTCTGCCTTTTGTTTCCAACTCCATTCTTGTCAAAACCACAACCTCACCTTCCTCTCAGGCATGTGAAGTGTGAACTTCAAGGCCCTCAGTGAACGACAGTCAACAGGAGCAACCGTCCCACCTATGAGCCTGGAAGAAAGTCTACTGTTCCACGCCAGAACAAAGGCCCCAGGAACAACTTATATTCAGCCCCCCCCCAGACCAAAATGGCCCAAGGAAGTGGGAGGGTTGTCACATGACAGCCCTACCCAAAAGCATCTTTTGTCCTTTTAAAAATGTACTTTTCAAGTGCACATTCTGGGGGACAATTGGCCTGGCTCCTGAGGCCCACTCTAATTGTATGTCATTTTTATAAATACAGTAATTAGGAATTGCTAAGCCTGCTAATAGGAACAGAATTGAACCTTTCTGAGAAGCGAAGGCTTGGGAGGAAAGAGCCTGGTGCTTTTGAACGCATGGACCTCACACCTCTCTTCCGGGGATGAACTTCTAGAACACAGAGGTGGCCTCAGAAACCAGCCCCCCTCGGTAGTCACCGGAGTGAAAGCCTTATTCATCCGCTCACTCTAGCCTGAGACATTCAAACTTGGGGGACAGAAGGGACATGTGGTGGCTGCTGACTGTGCCCACTTTATACCTGTTGGGGGGATTGAAAGTTTAAATTTTTCACACAAAGATAGGGATTTTTTTTTTCTGGCCAGGCATGGTGGTGCATGCCTCTAAGCTCAGCACTAGGGAGGCAAAGGCAGGCAGATGCCTGTGAGCTCGGGGCCAGCTTGGTCTACTTTGAGGCTCTAAGAAACAAAAGGGTTGTCAGCCTCGCATGGCGCCTCAGAGGTCTTGCACTCCCATCTGATAACAGTGGGCTGATATCCCGCTCCCACAGCAGCCCTAGATGATGCAAGAATCCCACTTGGCTGTAGCCTGGGCTCCTTCCTGTTTCTGCCCTCCTTTCTGCAGCATTGCAGAGGAGAGCCTGGCACGAACTCTCCAAACCCCCTACTGGTGATCTGTATCTGCTCTTTTCCTCTCGGAAACAGGCTCTATCCAGGCTGCCCTGCTGTCCGGACAGACGGGTGCTCTCCTGCTGATTTTGTTTCCCAACAATGAAACAAGCTACACAAAGTGCGATAAAAGGGAACGCGAAGTCTGCTACAGTGAGAAACTGTTCGCTTAGAGGCAACAGCGCTGGAATTGGCAGCGGTGGCAGAGGAGGGGAGGAGTGGGGGGCGGGGATGGGGGGGTAAAGGGGGGGACTTCCTAGCTATGGGGCCCCGGAATGAGCAGGCTGTTTGCTGTGGGAAGACATTCAAAGCCAGGCACTGGGAGCTAGGAATGTGGCTCTATGGTGGACCCAGTACTGCAAGTAAGAGCAG
>NW_026068060.1:885194-1092133 GCF_014885135.2 Alexandromys fortis | reverse complement strand
GGGGCTGGAATGGAAACAGCTCCTTAGACATCCAAGTGATTTCAGTTCAAAACAATGAAGAAGGAACGTTGTCCTCCCAGGCCAACAGACCTGCTTTTCATCTGCTGCTTCAAAGGACTCCAAGCAGGCTCCTGGAGTTCACAGCCCTCAGAACCCAGCCTCTGGGTCTGGGAGGGGGGTGGAGTGTCTTCTCCTGCCCCATCTGCTTTGTTTGTAGCCCAGAAACATTGCCTTAAGCCTAGTCTTCAACCACACCAGGGGTGACATCTACCCCAAGCTTTTTCTTTAAAAAAAAAAAAACAAAAACAAAAAAAAAAACTTTTGCCTTAGAACTTTTGCCTATAAACATGAACTGTTTGATTTAATTAAAAACATACTTAAAACTAAAGTGTCCCCACTAATGACTCCTGAGCCAAAACCACCACAGAAATCAGAGCATAACGGGGTTCCACTGGCTCCCTGAAGGAGGTAGACAGCCAAGCAGCCAACTATAGCCTGGGGGATAAAACAGAAAAATCCCCGACAGCCTGGATATAAGGCAAAGAGGCCACTGCACAATTTTTAAATCGTACAAGATGATTTTACCCTGTCTCTTGGAGTCTCCAATGTGCGGGCCCTGGTCAGCAGCTCCTGGGAACTTGTTAGCCTACACGCCGTCTGACCCCACAGACCTCGGAAGGAGGAACGTCAGGCTGACTCTGAGGCTCAGGGAACCAACTCTTGGGCAGGGAGAGAGCTCAACACGTGGAGTGCTTGCTGCATAAGTATGAGGACGCAAGTTCGAGCCCCAGGACCCACATACAAGCCAGGCATGGTGGATTATGCTTGCAGTCCGCGCACTGAAAACATCCTAGTGACAAACATCCTATTCTAATTGGTTGCGCGCTTAGTCAATGAGAGACGCTGCCTCAAAAAACAAGGCACTGGGGAGAGATGGCTCAGTGGTTAGGGTACTAATTGTTCTTGCAGGGGACCTAAGTTTGGTTCCCAGCACCCAATAAGAGGGCTATAGCCATGCATAACTCCAGTTCCAGAGAACCTGATGCCTTCTCAGACCACCACAGGCACAAGGCACAGATCTGCGTGCGTATACATACATGCAGACAGAACACTCATGCACATACATCTACAAAACTTAAAAAGAAAAAGCAGGTGGAATAGCATCTGAGGAACGTGTCACAGAGATTGCTCACCGTTGTACACGCGTGTGCACAGACTCAGACACATGTGCCTCCACCCACAAAACAACCAGTTCATTCAGCTCTCTGGTTTCTCAAATTTTTTCCATTTATTGTGTTTGGATGAGTACATGCATGCTGTCGTGCACCTGTGGAGTCGGAGGACAACCTGTAGAAGTCACTTCTCTCTTGTGGGTTCAGGGATTGAACCCATGTCATCAGGCTTGTCGGCAAGAGTCTTCGCCACCCACCTTTACTGGGTGAGTCATTCACGGCTCTGTTTTTATGCTTAAGTGAAGCCAAGATTCTGAAAACTTACATCGGTTATGGTTTCTACCCCAGAAGACACGATTTCTTCCCAGGGGTAAAGGTATCCTAGAAACTACTGTTTATTGTCCTACAGGAGATGAACCAGCCAAGTGTCTGGCTTTGCACTCGGGAATTCGTTTCTGGATGGACCTGTCTCGTCCTCTCAAACCCCTTCCAGTTGCCAAAGTCAGCCAGTTCTATCGGCAGTGCGTCATTGGTGAATGGGAGCGTGACCACCGAGTGCGAGAGTGAAAACCCTGTCAACTGGACTGTGCGAGGCCTGAGAGATCAAGTGTACTTCTGGGTGAGGACGAGGGCAGATCCGGTCAGTTAAGAATGGAGGCAGCCCAGAATGTGGGCAACTTCATCCCGTAAGCTGGGGTCCCAGAGGAATAAAAGAGGAGAAAGCCTGAGAGTTTAAACACACTCTCTCTCTCTCTCTCTCTCTCTCTCCCCCCTTCCCTCCCTCCCTCATCGCCCATGAGGTGCTCTGCCCAACCCCACCATACCCATGACCCCATGACCCCTCCAAAAACATGAACAAAGCAAATGCCCCTTAAATTGTTTTCTTCAGCTGCTCAGTCACAGAAATGGGGAAAAAATGACCGTTACTCTGGACATTCATATCAAAATCACACTGAGTAATTCCAGCAATCAGAAGGTTGAGGCAGAAGATTAACACAGGCTCCCAAGCTCAAGGCCAGCCAGGGCTGCAAAACAAGCCGTAGCCTCAATAACTCAAGAACAAACAAATCAAGAAAACAAGTCATCAATTTTATGGGAGGAAAGGATCTAGGTTCAGTATGATGCCAAAAATAAATAAATAAAGTCAGTGGTTTTAGGAGAGAAAAGACCTTAGGTAACTTTAAAGTCTGAAATTAACTGGAGAGGCTGGAGAGATGGCTCAGTGGATAAGAACACTGGCTGCTCTTCCGTATGATTAGGGTTCAGTTCCTAGGACCCACATGGTGACTCACAACTGTCTGTAACTCCAGTTCCAGAGATTCTGACACTCTCTTCCACCTCAGTGGGCACCACACACATGGTGCAGAGATCTACATGCCAGAAAAAGACTCATACCTATGAAATAAATATAAATAAATGTAGATTTTAAATTAAGGGCTAATAAAAGAAGGGTGGGCTGAGGCTATCATTGTGTGGTATACAGCAGCCACCTAGTCCTATGTTACCCTAAACTCAATCCCCAGTAACACACACACACGCATGTGTGCACACACAAATCATATCTTGAACTTTTTGAAAATTAGACATCAATGAAAGGATGCAAAGCCCCCTTTCTGCGTCCCTCCTCACGTCACTTTGTCCCGTGTTTGCGCACTTCCCACGCTAGGCTGAAATGAATGATTGCAGACCCAATGACCAGACATTTATAAACGCCATCTTCAGGGATCAACTTTGATGGGCAACCTGGTTAAATTAAGAAACACCTAGGGCATATCTGTGCCGGCTTCTCCAGAAAGGGTTGGCTACGAGGAATGAGATCCACCCTGACTATAGATGGATCATCCTGGGGGCTTAGGTCCTGGACTGAACAGAAAAGGAATAAGGAAAAGCCAGCTGAGGCCTGGCCTGGTCCTCTTATTGCCTTCTGACCCACCTAGATATGAACAAGCAGCCCCATACTGCCACAGCCACAGCCACTGCTGCCCTGCCTTCCTGCCATAGTGGGCTGTAGCACCTCCTACTATGAAACAAAATAAATCTACCTTACAAAAAGGTCAATGACAAGTCATATGGTCTCTCTACCCACATCATCATGGCTGTAGCTTCCATAACCACTCAAGGATATCGTATGGTCTCTATGTTCATCATCATAGCTGTAGCTTCTATAACCACTTAAGGACATACATCATATTATTTCCCCTATTTCCCCTACTCTACAAGTAAGGAAACTCAGGCACAGAAAAATTGGGGAAGATGTCACCTGTCGTACAACTTAATAACCATGAAGTCAAGATGGAGCCCCAGCTATGCATCTTCAGATTCCTGCTCTGACTGCTGACCACCTCCACAGCTCCCATAGAGGTGTCCTTTCTCAAGACAATCCTGCTTGTATGAGGAGCAGGCAGTGCCTCCTCAGGGACATGCTCACCACCTCTGATCCCTGCCCTTCAGATGCCAGCCACTCCTCCCAGGTATAGTCACAGGCAGTTATGACCCTCAACCCCACTCAACCCATGCTCTCCCCAAGGGTGGAGACAAGCTGTTTTACAACCATTCCAAGGACTGTGTAAGAGTGTCCTAGGCCACCCTCCAAGGAGAATGACTCTCCCAGGACCCAAACAGCCTGTACCTGGTCCCCCCAAAATCAGCCAATAATGGCACCCTCTGCGCTGTTAATTGAATTGGGAAAGCAGGAAGAAGGGAACCCTGTGAGGAGAGGAAGGCCTGAGAAAGGCCTAAGCCCTGCAGGCTGTGCTAGACGACTTCCATAACTGTGGCAAAATACCCAGGACGACCAACGTGCAAAGATCAAAGGGTTTATCAGTTCATGGTTTTGGAAGTTCTGTTCCGTGAGCACCCAGCCCTTTAGATCATCCTGTAGATCAGATATTTCCATTATGATTCCTAACAGTAGCAAAACTTACAGATATGAAATAACATTGAAGTAACTTTATGGTTGGGGGGGAGGGTCACCACAACATGAGGGACTGTACTAAAGGGTCGTGGCAATGGGACGGTTGAGAACCACTGCCTTAGAGCCTATGATAAGACAAAACATCATGGCAACAGCAGGTAACAGGAAACTTGCTTGCCCCAAAACAGCTGGAAAGCAGGGGGCAGGTAGAGCTTCACACTCCCCTTCAGGGGCATGTCCCCAAGGACCTAACTCCCTCCTATAAGCCCCGCCTCTTAAAGGTTTCACTCCCTCCAAACAGCACCATGGCTCGAGACTCAATCTTTCCTGAACCTTGGGGAGTACTGAAGACAGAACCCAGAACAGGGGCCTACAGCTCACCATTTTCCTCAGCAAGAGCCAAAGCCAATACCTGAGAAAGCAAGAAGTCGTGAAACACAAGCTCGCCTGCCTCTCTGTGTAGATCACGACATCCCAGATACTGCCAAGCCCAGCCCTTGGCTCTGATTACCTGGTAAAGGATACTCAGCGCTTTCACTCTCTGGATAGTGGTGACCAGCGGTCACTCCTCTCAGGATCAAGGCACAAAGACTGCTCCCTAAGCCCTGTTTCCCAGAGGAGGTTGATTCTAAAGGTCAGAACCAGAGTCCAGGATCCCAGAGTTATCAAAAACTCCCGAAGAGTAACGGGAAAGGTCTCCCAACAGTCAGTGCACATGGAGTACGAAAACAGCCCAAGTATCTGAGCCCAGATGAGGACTTCCACAGTGGAGAAAACACCCTTTTAACTGCCCATAATAAAAACTCCCCAAATAGCAGCTGGGGGGAGGGGGTGGGCTCCTATGGGCCAGTGCAATGAACAAGGGGACACAACAGAAAGGTCCAGCAACCATCACCCTGGCCGACAGGACATCACAGGTCTCACATTGGCTGGTCTCCATGATACACTCTAGGGAACAGTCTAGCAAGAAAGGAAAGGAGGGGCTGGAGAGATGGCTCAGTGGTTAAGAGCACTTGTTACACTTGCATAGGACCGGGTTGGCTTCCCAGCATCCACATGGTTCACAATCATCCATTGCTCAGTTCCAGGGAATCCCACACCCTCTTCTGGGCTCCTCAGGCCCTGCACACATGTGATAAACATACATACATGCAGGCAAAATCCTTATACACATTAAATAAATAAATCTAGAAAAGATGTTTTAAAGAAGAATAATTTTGTTTTGTTTTGTTTCTCTGTAGCTTTGGAGCCTGTCCTGGAACTCGCTCTGTAGACCAGGTTGGCCTTGAACTCACAGAGATCCGCCTGTCTCTGCCTCCTGAGTGCTGCGCCACTGCCCAGCAAAGAAGAGGGGTTCTGCATGGGTTGTTCGTTACACTCCTGGCACTGAGGAGTCTTCAGTTTCTGCCAAGCTGTGACAGGATGGCCTGGGTAAGAGCAACAGAGGACTCCCGCCGCATGCCTTCCCAGGCTGAAGGACTTCATGACCTCATTGTTGTGATATCCTGGGCCCATTCTTAGAACTCTTTATGAAAATACAGTTCCACTTCTGGGTGCTGTTCTATGGTGTCAACTTAAGCTCAACATGAAAAAGTCTGTGGCTTCGGAATTCTGACAGAGACACGCAGCACAGGCGTGTGCCAACGCCAAACACAGCAGGCAGATCCTATTTCTTACAACGACCTTGTTTATATAGCTCAAGCCGGCCTGACTGGTGATCCTCCAGCCTCAGCCTCCTACACCATCACATCCCAGTGCAGCAGGCTCCTCTGTAATGGCACAGAACTGGAAACAGCCCGCAGACAATGAAGAGGACCAATAAAGAGGGGTATATTAACTATACAAGCAGCCACTACACTATGTGACATTCAAGAACAGGAAAATTAGTCCAAGCCAGCTAAATCAGAGACAGGCACTTTCGAAGGAGGTACCGCTGGCTGAGAAGTGGACGTGTAAGCTATGGGATGCTATGAACATTCTTGTTTCCGTCTACACAGGCGTATTCCTATGTAAGGATCAACAAGCCATACACTCAAGAGCCATGTACTTGAAAGTATATGGTTTTGTTTTTATTGTTGACATTGGTTTTTAAAGTCCTAAGCGTAATTGTGTTCATCCCAACCCAAGACCAAGAAAAGAGACTTATTTTACTCCTGTGGGGGGGGGGGGGGAAATGAATACAGCTCATCAAGAACGCAAGCTTCCAACAGCTTAACCGGTTTTGTTCTGAAATTATAATATGCAAAAATTGGGCTTTGTAAATGGCGAATTAGCCTGCAATTATTTGCTTTGCAGAATTGCGCACCGTGGGGTTTCTCAGGATGGCGGGCTCCCATAGGTGCATTTTAAGACATAAGAACGAAGCTGCCAAGGGCGATTTAGTCACCAGTGTTAAACTGCAGCAGAAGCTCAAAGATCTGTCTTTTCTGTGTGGGGGCGGGCGGGTGAGTGAAAGGAGGGAATCCAGGCTTAATCCCCCAGACTAGGGCTCCCCGAAACTGCAAGAGCCTGGCATCTCCGGCTGCTGTGTGCTTTGAGTATTGCCCGATGTGGGTGGAGGGAAAGCCCGTGGAGAAGGCTGGGATAAGACCGTGGGAAACCCAGCTGTCTCAGAAACACAATGTCTCAGCAGGGAGGACTGGAGACTCCAGAGAAACACCCTGTTCCCAGCTTCAGAGGGCACTGGAGTTCTCAGAGAACTCTGGAGATGCAGATGATGGGCGGGGCCTGAGGCTCTGGGAGGGGCCTGAGTGCTGGGAGGGGCCTAAGAGCTGGGAGGGGCCTGAGAGCTGGGAGGGGAATAAGGGCTGGGAAGAGCTTCAGGTGCTGCAATTTTTCTTTAAGATCCCTGATGAGGCTTCCCATCACAGGCACACCACATCCTAGACAAAAATTCCGTTTGGCAGGAAAGTACGGTACATGGCCTACCCCCTTAATTCCACAGCCACAGTCTAAATGCACATCGCCATCCCCAGTGTCCTGGTAAGGAAACTGAGGCTGAGAACAAACTCAGGCTTATCTGACTCCAGCTGTGTCAGGGAGAGAGCAGAGCCAGGGGCTATGAAACCCTTCTCCACTGTGCCCCAAGCCCCACCCTGGTGCTCCGAGGATGGACATTCAGCCAGAGGCTAGCCAACAGTTCTGGGCCTCCTAGTGCGTTCAGCTAGAACCCCGGCACTCTTGCTGGTGACAGAGAGGAGAGCTGAAACCCTCCTCTTCTGCCCTAGGCTGAAGCTCCAAGAGAACACAAGATTACTGGTTGGCCAGAGGCAGACTCCATGCGGATCCCCATTTCCCATGCATTACCTTGGTCCCCTGGAGTGCATCTGCCTTTTCCCATAGAGTGGTGGAAAGCCGTGTCTGCTGCTCCCAGGCCTGTAATTACACAGCTCCCACCTTCTTTCATAAGCTGTCATCCCCAAGGTGAATTCCTCCTAAATGGCTGATCTCAAGGAAGCATTCAGCAGGACAGCCGTTAGCAGGACTTTGGAACCCGTGATGGAAGGAGGATGGCTAATGGGTACAGGGCCCAGAAGGGTAGGAGAAATAACTCACTATGCTCTACAGCATGGTCGGATAGTTATGGTTGGCAGGCAATGAAGATATATTTCAAACGAGCTCTGAGAGAGCCTGAATGCTCCCAACACAAAGAACTAGCATCTCAGGTAACAGTTATGATAGTCACCGTGACCTAATAGAACAGTTGTCCCTACCCCCCTCTACCTCCACACACTTGGCCCCATCCTGTAGTCAAAGATTGTTTATTCATTTCCCGGCTACCCAGACCCAAAATAATCACACAGAAACTATATTGATTACAATACTGCTTGGCCAACAGCTTAGGCTTCTTATGAACTAACTCTTACATCTCAAACCAACCCATTTCTACCAATCTGTGTATCTGCACAAGGCTTTGGCTTATTGGTAAGGATCCAGCATCTGTCTCCTTTGGCAGCTACATGGTGTCTCTCTGACTTCACCTTCTTTCCTCTATCTCTGCTTGGAATTCCCACCTTGCTCTATTCTGCGCTGTCATGGGCCAAAGCAGCTTTATTCGTTAACCAATAAAAGCAACACATATACAGAAGGACCTCCCATATGTCAGACATGTATTACTGCGGCTCAGTGAGGGGAAGGGACCCACCCAAGATCTCACAGCTTTGGGAGGCCGAGGATGACACTAGAGTCAGAACCTCGCTCCAGGGTCTATGTGCTCAGCCCCTAAAAGGATCTGTGTCTTCTGAACATGGGGGAAGGCTGCATAAGGTAGACCCTGGAAAGTCCTTTGTGTGCATCCCAGCACCCAAGAACCCAATAAGAATTCCTGGAGCTATTGGAGAAGTGCGCACAATCAAGTTTTCAGATGCTTGTGTCTTGAGCGAGGTGCAACCCTCTCTGCAGATGCCACAGCTGTGTCTATACTATGGGCTTATAAAGTTATGTTTATAAAAAAAAAACAAGCAGAAAAAATAGGCTGGGAGGAAAATGCTAATAGTGGCTGCCTTTGGTTGACAAGACAATAGATGGATATTTTTTTCCTCATTAGTGTTTTTCTGTATTTTACCATTTCCCCCAAGGGAAAAATGTCAAAAAGATGGGAATCAGATTCTGCAGGGCACACCCCTAATACTGCCTGTCTGACCTGTGTTATCCCCGCCATTCTGCTACCTGCCTAGTCTTTAAGGGGCAGTGGGGCCCCAATGCTCAGAGCCCCTGCCTCGGAACCCAGCCCTGTGGCCCTCCCATCTGCCCTCCCCGACTCTCCCCAGCCATCACTTCCCTGCAGTTCCCTATCGCTCTTGACATTCAATTTCATCCAGACAAAGAATGAGATGGGGATTCTAAATTGGAACGCACAAATGACATTCCTATTCATTATTTAATCTGCTCTCAGATTGGAGCGAACATCTCCAGGGGTAATTACTGCCCGACTCCAAATTCATTTTTAGGAAGCAGTCGCCGAGGCCTGCACAGAAGGTAAGGACACGATTCAATATTTATGAGGCAGTGTTTCCAGAGAATCTCAGTCCCAGGAAGAATCTGGGGAATGGCACCCAGTGTGCAAGGAAAACATTGGCTTTGTCTTTCAGCCTGTCAGGACAGAAACAAACCTGTCCACCCTTGACGTGCACACACTGATGGGGCCCTATCGTTGCCCACTCTGGGAAGGGACCAGGGTCCAGAGATAGCACCAACTAGGCCTCTAAGCAGTGAAAAGAGCCTGGGGAGGTGGCCTCTTCAAGGTCAGGCAAGCTGCCACAGTTCCAAGAAGGAATTCAATGAGCAGACAGTCCTCCATTTCCACCACAGCGGGTGCATCGGAGGTTTTAAAATGTGACTTTCAGTGCTAACCAACAGTGCGGAAACAGATTAGCTAATTGCTATCAGAATGAGAACCTTCGGGGTTTGTGGTGATATCTTGTTGCTGTTTTAGCAAATGAAGCTTGCCTGAAGATCCGAGTGCAGAGCTAAGCCACTAGTCAGCCATCGAGACCAAGCAGTGGTGGCACACACCTCCCAGCACTCAGGAGACAGATGGATACGTCTGTGAGTTCAAGACCACCCTGGGCTACACAAAATCGATCCAGTCCAAAAGAGAAACAGAGTTCACACAAAGGTGATCCCAACACTTGGGATCCCACGCTTTTATTCCTAGTACTAGGGAGGTGGAGACAGGAGTGGTATGACTGGGCAGAGAGAGGAATATAAGGCGGGAGGAGACAGGAGCTCAGAGCAGTCTGAAGCATTCAGTCTGAGGATGCAGTCTGAGGACAGGATTGCCCCCTTTGGTCTGAGCATCGGTAGAGGTAAGAACTCTAGCGTCTGGCCGCTCTGCTTCTGATTCTTCAGCTTTCATCCCAATAGCTGACTCTGTGTATTTATTTTTAAGAACAATTAGAATTTGTACTACAAGGGTTGGCGAGATGGCTTAGTGTAGAAAGATGCTTGCTGCCAAGCCAGACAACCTGGGTTTGATCTCCAGGATCTACATGGTGGAAGAGAGAACCAACTCCTACAGGCTGTTCTCTGCCTTCTACAAGCAGCATGTATGCCCACAACATACACACAGAGTAAATAAATTAAAATGTAATGAGTTTTTTTTAAAAAAAAATAGAAACTTTTGATTTAGGAAAGGCCTATCTAAAAGCAAACAAACAGAAATAGAAGAGGAAGAGGTTGAGGAGGAGGAGGAGGAGGAGAGAAGGCTAGTTCCATCCAGGACAAAAATTCACAATATATACCTGCCAGAGGATAAGTGTGATGCTAATCTTGGTTGATAATTTGACAACATCTGGAATCAACTAAACCCCAAGCAGCTGGGAACACCTGTAAGGGAGTTCCTTGAGTGGATCATTTGAGGTGGGAAGACCTCCCCTAAATCTGGGCCGCTCCTTCTGGTGGCAGCCACTGAAAAGGACACAGAAGGAAGCGTTTGCTCTTTGCCCGCTTGCCCTCACTCTCACTGGCGACTTTCTCCTGCTGCCAAGGCATGCGTTCACTGATGTTAGAACCTCTTCCCTGCGTCCACGGGCAGCTCTCCAGTCCTCCAGAGTCCCAGCCCCACATGGAGGGCTGACACTTCCAGTCTCAAGAACTGAACACTGGATTTTTGATTCTTCTGTCGCCAGTCATTAAATCCCCTTAAAAACATATGTTTATTCTATCAGTTCTGTCCCTCTAGAGCAGTCGTCTCAACCTTCCTAAGACTGTGACCCTTCAGTACCTTTCCTCATGCTGCGCTGATCCCAACCATAAACTTATTTCATCGCTACTTCATAACTATAATTTTGATACTGTTATGAATCGTAACAAATATCTTATATGCAGGATATCTGATACGTGACCCCCAAAGGAGTCACGACCCACAGGTTGAGAACTACTGCTTTAGAGACTCCTGACTAATACAATGGATATCAGAAAACATAACTAATTCTCCCAGGCCCATTATAACACAAAAGGCCAATCCCAGGATGAATGAAGGCCTGCGTAGACGCTGCAGGAAAGGCTCTCAAACACAGCCAGCAAACATGCAAAGATGCGAGCTAAAAACACAGCATACAACCACACAGACTCCACGAGAGGCTAAGAAAGAAGACAACACCAAGTGTTGGCAAAAAACAAGCTACCAAATCTCACATGTCACTGAGCTAAAGTGGTCATGAGGGGGGGGGGATGGAGGGAGAGAGGGAGAGAGAGAGAGAAAGAGAGAACAGAAAATATGATCCCAGCCACATGAAGCTTCAGAACAAATAAAACTAATATCTAGTAATAAAAGCAGTTCAATGATTATCTTAGTGGCCTGCCCAGAGTGGAACACAAGGAACTTTCCAGAGTGCAGGAATTGTTCTACATTTTGATTTAAAGTGACAGTTATGAGTGTGTTGACATTTGTTAAAACTCATGGGACTGAAAATGTGCACTTTTGGCAGTATGTACCTCACACCTAGTAAAGTCAGTTCAGTTAAAGAGAAAAGAAAAAAGTCTGTCCCTGAAGCTCTTAGAGTTCATAAGTGCTAGGCTTCCCTAATGCTCTCCCTAGAAAGAAAAGGAAGAATGCGGGCTGGGCACACGAGCCAGCAGATCTCAGGAGTGGCTATGCCCAGTCTGCATCCCATGGCACTGTATTTAAGGATTCCTTCCTGTGTGTGTGCATGTTTGCGTGGGAGTGCTTGCCTACATGCATGCCTATGCAACATGCGCCTCCAGTACCCACAGAGGCCAAAAGAAGGCATCAGTCTCCTGAAACTGGAGTGACAGAGGTAGTGAGCCACCATGTGGGTGCTGGGAATCAAACCCAGTCCCCTGGAAGAGCTCTTAAGTGCTGAGTCATCTCTGCAGCCCTGATGGGGTTTTGCTTTGCTTTTGTTTTTTTTTGTTTTTGTTTGTTTTGTTTTGTTTTTATAGTTTTTTTTTAAAAGATTTACTTTATGTATAAGGTGCCCTATCTGCACATACACCAGCTTGCCAGAAGAGGGCATCAGATCCCATTACAGATGGTTGTGAGCCACCATGTGGTTACTGGGAATTGAACTCAGGACTTTTGGAAGAGCTGCCAATGCTCTTAATCACTGAGCCATCTCTCCAGCCCTGTGTTTTTTAAAGGTTTATTTTTAATTATATGTACTACTACTCTAGGGAAGATGGAATATGCATATGGGTACAGTATCTTTGAGACCTAAAGAGGGCATCAGACCTCCTAGGGATTATAGGTGGTTGTCAGCCAAACGGTGCAGGTGCTGGAACCAAACTCTGGTCCTCTGAAAGAACAGCACGCGCTCTTTGCACTGAGCCATCTCTCCAGCTCAAAGCCCACGTTTTTAATATAACTGGGAGAATGCCCTTTTGGCCCAGGCCTACTCTCTCCCCTGAGAAGGTCTCTCATTGCCCTGTCATAAATGCATGCTTCTGTCACTACACTGTGCGTCTTCTCTGGATTAATTCAACACAGGTCACAACGGCCAGGGAGCTGAGGGGAGGTCAAAGTCAGGCCCAGCAACAGAATGCCCATGCTTCCACACAGACGGTCACTTCAAACTTGGGATTAAAAAGGGATAGAAAGGCTTGCAGAGGCCTTAGGAACTGAAGATATTAAAGATGCCAGCAATGTTATATGTGGGAAAGTGAAAGAAGGGAAAAGGAGGGAAGGGAGGAGGAGGGAGGGTTCACAGAGGCAGGACAGCATCAGGTCTAGGCTGTGGCCCCATAGTACTGGTTCTCAACATGGGGATCACGTCCCCTTTGGAGGTCAGCCAACTCTTTCAGAGGGTTGCATATCAAATAGCCTGCATATCAGACATTTACATTATGACTCATAATGGTAGCAAAATTACATTTAGGAAGTAGAAATGAAAATAATTGTATGGTTGAGGGTCACCACAACATGAGGAACTATCTCAAAAGGTCATAGCACTAGGAAGGTTTGAGAACCACTGCCCAGAAAACATCTAGAAGTCAGTGGGTGGTGAAGCCCAGTGCTAAAGAGTGAAGGTCAGCATTTTAGCCAAGCACAGCCCCTGTGGTGTCTCCCCATTGCAGGTGCCAACCACCCTCCCCCTGCTCACCCACGGTGAGAGCTGCTGAGGGTGCTGCATCAGCTGAGCAGTAAGCAGGATGAGGGCACGGAAGAACTGGGGCAGCACCACAGGAAGGAGACACAGCCAGGGCTAAGGTCCTGGGGCAGGGAATGAAGGACAATGAGGATGAGGGGCTGTAATGGAGAAACAGTCAGAGCACAGGCGCCAGGCATGCTGGGAGTGTGCTGGGGGAAAGAACTGGAATTTGGGGCTGAAGAAATGGCTTACGTGGATAAGAGCACCGGCTGCTCTCCAGAGGATTCGGATTCAATTCCTAGCACCCACAGGGCATCTCACAACTGTCTAGACCTCCAGTTCCAGGGGCTCTGATGCCGTCTTCTGACATACACAGGCACCACACGTTTGTAGCGTACAGATATATATGCAAGCAAAATAGCCATATGCAAAAATGTAAAATACAAAGAACTGGGATTTTATCTTAAGAATAGGACCAAAAGGTCCTGAAGTGTTCAGAGAGCAACATTTACCTTCTGTGCCCTGGGGACAGGGGGTGAGAAACGAGGTCAGCTTGGCCTGGTAATGTCTACTCTGTGCCCGCAGAACCGAGGGCATGCCTCTGCGTTCTCGCCGCACAAGGAACGCGGTGCTTTGTATTCCTGAGGCAGGATGGATGGGGCAGAGGGAAGCTGGAGCCAGCAAGGCTGGGCTGCGTTTCTATTAGATCAGCTCTGAACAGATGGAGACCTGGAGGGAAGGTGTCGGGTGGAGGGGGGGGGGTGAGGGCAGAGGTGCCCTGGGAACCAATGGGAGCGAAGAAGCTGGACAGCGTTGTTCACCTGCAAGGGGAAGATCCCAGTGCCCATGGTGTCCCGGGGAGGGCCTAAGGGACAGGCTGGGATGCACCGGGAAGGAGGGAGTATCACCCATCTGCACTCTGACACATCTGATCCATCCACTCAGAAGACACGGGCCACACTGATGGGAACTAAAGACCTTTAGACCTCTCCAGTGTTCAGAATCACCTAAATTATTTATCCTGGACTGTCTGGGAGGCCGGGGATGGAAATGTCTCCTAACACATCGTGGAGTGTTACCAAAAACCCCAGCAACCCCTTCTCTCCATGCCTCCTGCGGCCACACCTTTGTCTCTGACAGCTCCTGAGGTCTCGCTGCTCTCTGCCTCATCCCAGGCACTCAAGAAGCTGAGGAGCAAAAGCACTCAAAAGGCAGGCGGGCTGGGGATTCAAGGCCATGCTGAGCTAGGTAATGAGTTCACGGCCAGTCTGGGCTCACTGCGTAGGTGAGTCTGAGTGGTAAAATGCTTGCCCTACCGTTTCATTTCAAATGCTACAAGAAGAAGTAACCCCCTCGCTGTGGCCAGCCCACCTCTCTGTCCTCTACAGATCTCACAGTCGTCCACATTTGTAATCCCCCTCCCCCACTCCATTGGACTGATTCCACTCAGGCGGACTTTCCCAACTATCCCCAGGGACAGTTTTTGTCCAGGTCTCATGACTTCCGTGTCACGAGCTCCTGGCTAATGTTCTGTGGACACTGAAGCCCACACGCTGAGCTCAGGGCAGAACAATCTTCCCTTGTTCAGGTGAGAAAACAGGGTGGGGTTCACAAAGTCCTGGGGCCACCTGCTAGGATAAACATCTATGAGGTGTCAGGGGCAAGACAGGCAGGCCAGGGACTCAATGTGAGTACCCCAGGAGCCTCTGGAAACCATAATGTAGACTGGGCAGATAGAAGCCCATTTGGGTTCAGCATGCTGGCTGAATCACTTGCGTCCCAGAAGCCAGCCCTGAGCTCTTCACTCACAAAGGGGGTTGTAACTATCCAAGGAGGTGACACACCTCTACACCACCTTGGCATGCTGGGTAGTGGTAGGAATAACTGTCTGGGGCAAGCCCCATGGGCTATCCCGCTCCCAGCCCTTGGTGGCATATGTGCCCAACAGACATCCTCATGACGGTGTCCTCCGAGGAATTCCCAACACCCAAGCTGTTTCCCTTTGGAAAGTTTTGCCACACAGAAGAGGAGAGAGCAAGCCTCCCCCACCTCTGTTTCCCTTCTGGAGGATTTTTGCCTCTCCCAAACCTCACATTAAATCTCCACGGGATTCCATCTGCTGCAAACCGCAGCGATCGGAGCGGAGGGGCGCGGCGGTTTGGAAAGGCAGACCTCAGCCATCTCTCTTTTTTAAAAGGTCTCTGGGGAGATGATTAGCAAAGGCGAGGCTGCTGAGGGGAGACAGGAGTGACAGCCCCACGGCTTTCCAGACGTCTGCAGGAAGCTGACCGTGACTTGGACCTGGCGTCCCGGCTGGGCGGTGGATCTGAAAGACAACGTTGTCACTGCTAACACACGGCAGCCACCAAGTCTGAGTGTGGCCTACCAGCCAGCGTGACACAGAAAGCATGGCAATGCTGCCACAGGGGCACAGTCTTGCGTGATGTAGGAGGTCCCACAGCCTCCCCAGCCAGGCCAGTCCCTCACTGTCGGACATCCCATGCACACAGCTCTCAGCTGAGCTTGACTGGGAACATGGTGAGATCAGATAAAAATGGACACTGAGGAAATACTTTCTAGATGCCAGGAGCTACATGAGGGTGGACAACACCCCTCCCCCTCTCAAGGAGAGGTCAGTCTCCACTGTCATTCCTCCTTAGAAACCACCCAGCTTACGTCTTGAGACACAGGGTCTCTCGCTGAGACATGGGGCTCACTGATTAAGCTAGGCCAAGCTGCATGGCCAGGGAGCCCACAGATTCTTGTCTCTGCCTCCCCAGCACTGGGGTTACAACCATGTGGCCCTATACCCGGTTCTTTTCCTGGGGAGCTGGAGATCTGAACGTATATCTCACGCTTGTGTAATGAGCATTCTACCAACGGAACCATCTCCCCGGCCCCACACAGACACGTTTCTTGATGCCTCACCAATTTTCTTTCCAGATCAGGATGGTGTCTCTCTCTTTGTCTTGAGGACACCAAAACTTGGAGAGGGGCAGTGGGACAGGTCCTGGGACCATGCAGTCACCATTAGGGATACAAACAAGGTCATTTGCGTCCAAGGCCACTTGGTCCAAGGGATACCAACTCAAGTGCTCTCTAGGGCAGGTGGGGAGGGTGGCGACTGAGAACGCACCCCCACTGGTTTCTGCAGTGCTTGCTGGGCAAGCAGTCGCCCCCAAGTATTTTTAAAACGATGTGAGACATTTAGAGAATCATTTTAAAATGCCAAGAACCTTGGGCAGAAGCATACAAAGCGCGTCCTTAACCAGAGGTGCACTCTGGGAAAACGGGCACCGTGGGACCCGCCCCATCCCGACTTTCTTGAGGCATCCGTGCGACAGAGCTGAGGGTCAACAGCAGAGCCACCATGCACCTGCCTCTGTGTGACCTCGGGCAACCCATGACCTGCTCTGGCCCTTTCCTCTCTTTGGGTAAATGAAAGCAACAGTACATACCGCTGAGGGAGACGGAGCCAGTCAGGTAGCACGTGTCGCAGGATTAAAACACAGCCCGGTACAAGACGAACACTCTGTATTTTCTTGTGGTTGCCATGACAAGTGCTTGGTAACATATTAATATTTTATTATGAAGTTGCAGTGTGATATTGAATCATATTCAATTGTCTTTTTTTCCCTCGGTCTCCACAAGGCTGTTGGTGGGGGAGTCACCCGCAGCTCAATACACATCAATGAAGAGTCCGCTTGCTCCAGTTCCATAATTAATAACTGTTGTGAACGCTGCCCTTTAGGCAGAGCATGTCTGCCACCATCCCTGTCATCCCAGCAGGCACAAGGACCCTCAGAATCCCCTAGGGATCAGGTTTGTTACCCCATTTGTAGAGGAGTCTGGGAGCATCTGATCTTTATCTGAGACCCCAGCCACAAATTGTTAGCCCCACCCAGCTTCACAGCATCTGCCTACACGTGGTTTCTGGAGGTCCTAGAAGTGGAAGCTTGGCTAAATGGGGGACAGGGGATAACTCTATCTATGCATCTTTGGGGAATTCTTCACCCATGCTGATATAAGACTTTTCAGTTGTAACATGAAGGGCCTGCTTGTTGGGGTTTCTGTCCTGCCCAGTACCGCACAGCTGGCAAGCCCCAAAGAAAATCACACAGAGATCTCTATAAGATATTAAGCTGACTGGCCCATTATCTCAGGCTACTTATTAGCTCTTGTAGCTTATATTAACCCATTATTCTGATCTATTTTTGCCATATGGCTCAGTACCTTTTTCAGCTGGCAGGTCACATCCTGCTTCCTCGGTGGTCTGTGCAGGACTGGGAGGAATCAACTTCCTCCTTCCCAGAATTCTCCTGTTCTCACTGCATCATTTCTACTTCCTGTCTGGTTTTCTCACCTATACTTTTTGCCTGGCCAATCAGCATTTATTTAAAACATGATTGATAGATTACAGACAATTCTCCCGCACCATTCAGTGATACAGCTATTGGGGAATTCTGTAAGCCTCCTTTCCCCCAAACCCACTGGACCTGCGTGGAATCTTCTCTGGGATCTGTTACAGGTCCCCATCTAGGGGGAGTAGATATTCATGTCTCCTCAGACAAAGTCATACAATAGATGTGTGTTGAAATTGGTGCAGCGGGGCTGTGTCCCCAGCACCCTGGCCGCCTGCTAGCTTATGCCCAAAATAACAACACACAAACTGTATTCATTTAAAGACTGCTTGGCCCATTTCTATCTAGCCTCTTCTAGGCTAATTCTCGCACCCGGACCAGCTCATTTCTAATCATCTGTGTAAGCACCCCAAGGTGCGCTTACCAGGAAGATTCTAGCCTACGTCCATCCTGGGTCGGAGTTTCATCGCGTGTGCCTGGGAGAGCAAAGCAGGGCCTCTGCTCCAGAGAGCAGAGCTGTCGAGTCTGAGCTCACTTCCTCTTCCTCCCAGCATCCTATTCTGTTTACTCCTCCCACCTATGTTTTAACCTATCAGGGCAAGCAGTTTCTTTATTTAATTAACCAGTGAAATCAACAGATTGATATATGACACCCCCACATCAGATGTGTTCCCAGCAATGGCAGCTGGCCTTTGCTGATGCAGCTGGAGGGAGCTATTGTCTGGAACCATGTCATGGAACCCTTGATGCAGTCCTAGCTTGCTCCTAGCCCCAAGAACATCCCCTTCTTACTCCAAGACCAATGCCTGCTTCCCTGACACTCCGGAAATGTCACTCCTGCCCTCTTAAGACTGTGAGGTAATAGATTTACACTGATCAAAGTCATTAGGATTGTCACAGTTTGTTACACAGTAATATGCACCCAGTACAGTAGGCTGTAACCAGATGTCTGACCCTTGGGTAAGACAAGAAAACAAAAAATGAAATATATGAAATAGTGGGTTCATGGGAGATTTAAAAACTGGGGGAGTTTCTCTGCCTTCCCCACACCCCCCATTTCCTCCACAGTCACCCTCAATGCCTACCTCTCCTGGTCACATCTCCATGGATGCCTTCCAATATTTACAGGGATTTTTTTTTGTTATTGTTTTGCTTTTTAGCACATGACCATGGTTGGGTCTATCCAGAATGTCACTAATCTGTCACATGGGGACCCAAGAGAACACCTAAGTCAGATGCATAACAGTCTGGCAATGTGCTCTCAGATGTACCAGCCGCTCGCTATGCCTCAGCTTAGGAAATGGTATCACGGTGTTGAGTCCTGTAACCTCTGTGGCGGTGTAAACGAGACGTTCCCCATAGTCTCGGGTGCTTGAACACTCAGTTCCCAGTTGGTGGCGCTGGTTGGATAAGTTTAAGAGATTTGACCTTGATGGAAGAAGTGCACCACTGGAGGGGGGTGGGCTTTGGCGTTTCAAAGCCACAGCTATTCCTAGCTTGCTCCTTCTGCATTCTGCTTGCAGTTCAAGTCATGGGCCCTCAGCTGTCCCTGACACCATGCCTGAGGCCACACTTCCCTGCTATGATGGACTCCTATTCCTCTGGACCAAGAAGCCAGACAAACCCTTTCTTCTATGACGTCTTTAGTCATGATGTCCTATCACAGAGACAGAGAAGGGACCGGCACGCCCTCCCTCTGGTCACTGTACCCGAGTCCTGCCGTGGCTCCCCCTCCAGATTTAGGGGATGTTTCACAAGCTGTGCCACTTCTTGAGAACCTGCTCTGCACCCAGAATTGTGCTGGGTGCGTCACCTCCCTCCACTCATCGACTCCTACACAGCAGCCCCATGAGAAGTGCTGATCTGATTGGATTTTGAGACTGAGCCTCAAGTAGCCCAGGCTGACCCTTGAATGGACTGCTTGGAAATGACCTTGATTTCTGGGTCTCCTGCCTCCACTTCCTAAGCACTGGGATTAAAGTCATTTCCCACCCTACCCAGTTTTATGTGGTGCTAGGGCTCGAACTCAGGGCTTTGTGCATGCTAGACACACACTCTCCAACTGAGCTACACCCCAACCTGGTGATATTATCTTTGTTTAAAGATGAGAAGCTCACACTGACTGGGCCTGACAGAGGGAAGCCATGCCCTTCCCACTCCCAGTGGAAGTGCTCATTTGTGGGATCGTACACATCCACCTCATTCTGCTAGGATGACATTTCTCTTGGTTGTTGGAAGCTTCTCGAATTCCCTTCCTGTCTTGCAGAGCATAGACACTGTCTATCATTTGCTCCACCTGTCTAACAAACGCGTCATCAGACCCTCCCAGCTGTCAGCAAGGACTTTACATGGGAGCATTCCCAGCAGCCCTTGGAGAGACTGCTCCTGTCTGGTTGAGATTCTAAGTCACCTGACAATCGCTATGCAATATTTATTGACTACTTACAGTGCCTATGCCACAGGGTGTCAGGAATTGCCTTTGGCTCTAAGAACCTCATGGTCTGACTGAGTAGTACATGCCACTTAGGACCACACTTTCCCACAGGGTCAATAAAAATGACAGAAAAATCTACTCTTGGAATCATGATTCACCCAGCAGATGTCTAACCATCCAGGTGGTCGATGGTACTGCGCCCAGCTGATGGGACCTAAGACAGCTGTGAGGATGTGTGTCACATGCACTGGAGAAATGGGGCAATGTCCCCAAGCCAAGCCAAGGCTTCCATGTCATCTGCAGTTTGTCTTCCAGCATCCCCTGCAATATCACACAACTCTCAAAGGGTAAATTCTTGGGGCAAAAACATAACAGTGACGGCGATAATAAATTACGTTAAGCAAGTAAAAATACCTTCTCAAACAGGAACTACTCAACAACTCAACCCTGTGAAAGCCGTGTGGGAGGTGGGCTTGGTGAGGTGCTCAGGTGACCTACTTAGGGGTGTCACCTATCCCTATAGTAAGACGGGCACTAAGACACCATTTTCTGGCTCACTCACAGACCCCTCCCTTCCAGATGCATAGTGACTGTAGAGGGCATTTTAATGAACAAATGTTTCCATCTCTCTCAAAAATCAGCTCTGTAACCAACTGGTAGAATGCACATAATATCATAATATTTTAAATGCAATAGCTAAAACTCTAAATCAGGGAGGGAGCTTCCTCAATGAGTAAAGGAAGTTAGACAACCTTGTCGGCTAGAAGAGATGACATCACTTTAAGGTCTCCAGCCTGGTGGAGGATCAGGGCTGCACCCAAGTGCTTCTGACCCGCTCCTGGACTATGAACGACCCCACACTCAACAGCACTGACTTTGCTTTTTCCATGATAAAGATGGTGTTTATTCGGGCTGTAGTGGAACTCATCTTTAATCCCAGCACTCAGGAGGCAGAGGCAGGTGGATCTCTGTGAGTTTGAGGCCAGCCTGGTCTACAGCGAGAGTTCTAGGATAGCCAGAGCTGTTACATAGAGAAACCCTGTCTCGAAAAATGAAAACGAACAAAACAAAAAAGAAGGCGTGTAAGAGCAAAACGATTCTAAGGAGAGAGACTTCTGTTAGCCACCAGAGGCTCAAACAATGTGTCCCACGAAACTGGGATTTCCCTGGTGTCCCATGGGAACACGGTGTCACCACAGGGGCTGCTTCTCCCCAGGAAGAGACTTCACACCCAGGACACTCAGGCTACTGTGGAGACTGGAACCTGCAGCTTTCCCTGGCAGGTGGCTTTCTCTGGCAGGTGGCTCTCCACAAGTCTATCTGTAATTCAGCGCAGTAACTGACTTCAGACTTAGGGACACCACATGTCGTGAATTTCCTGACGCTAGACCTGGAGAGGTAAGGGAGGTGCGACTCAGATGTTCCCAGACCCAAACCCCAGCCCTGACCAGGCTGGGGTTCTCACCTATGCTTCTCCCGAGTCAAAGACCACTTGGTTAATTTACTGAATCTAATCCTAACTTTGTTTTGTTTTTTCAAGACAGGGTTTCTCAGTTAACAAACAGCCTTGGCTGTCCTGGAACTTGCTCTGTAGACCAGGCTGACCTTGAACTCCTAGAGATCCACCTGCTTCTGCCTTCCCAGTGGTGGGATCAAAGGTGTGTGCCACCACCACCCAGCTAAACGTAGTCTCATCCTGACTAATAATTTCCACAAAACTCTCAGACTATTTATCCGTGTGGGGCAGTTGTATCAGGAGTCTGTTTTCTCCTGTTACCACCGAGTTTTGGAGATCAAACTCCCATCAGTTTTGGTGGCAAACACTTTCATCCAACACGTCTCACCAGCCTAAATTTACTTTTCTTAGTGATATTAAAACAAACAAGTCAATATTTTCAAGTTTTAAGGGGCTAGGAGATGGCTCAGCAAGTATACACCCTTGGTGTGCAAGCCTGGAACAGGAGCTCGTATTCCCTGCAGGGCTGGGTGAATGAGGCAGCCAACCTGGTACCCAAAACTTCAGGAGGAAGATGCTCAACATCAGCCTGTGGCCTACACACACACACACACACACACACACACGTGCACAGACGTGCACATATACACACATGCACACACACTCACATAAACACATCTATATACATGTACACATCACACACATACACGCACTCACACACACACATAATAATGCATACACGTGTACATACACATGCATGCTTACACATACACGCACATGCATGCACAGGCCTAAACATACAAACACAAACATGCACACACACACACACACTTATCTCTCCCACACATACATTTGCAAAAATAAATAATAGTGTTTTACGTTTGCCATTTAAAATCACCTTGTGCACCCGCTGTCACATTATACCCTAGAATCCCTGTGTCCCTTCCTGTCTTTAGGACACCACAGGCTACCGTGGGGAACCCTAGAGACCTCACAGCAGAGTCCACTGTCCAGCAGCTTGGCAAAGCCATAAACCCAAGCAGCTGACCCTGCTGAGTGGTGCCTGCAACAGCCCTGCAGTTTTTGTACAAAGGACTCTATGGCCTCAGTGCACATGCTGCCAGGGCTAAGACTTCTGCAGGGTGTTGGGTGTGTGCACATTTTTGAGATGCGTACATGTCCACCCATATGCCAAGGGTTCTCCACGCGGTGAGGGACTGCCACCATCCTCACTTCAGAGGTGGGTAGTGGAGTCCAGGGAAACGCTGGACTACAAACAGCGGATTTCAATCTGCCACGCTTTCCCCGCCAACCTGGCAGCTCCCTACCCTTCACTCTTAGTCACAGATTTCATACCCGAGAGCCTGGCTATTAGAAATAAGAGCTGCATCTTCCGGCTTCCCTTGAAGCTAGGCGTGGCCATATGACTAAGTGCTGACCAACTAGGATGTCTGTCAGTAGAAGCGTAGGAAACTTCTACGTGGGAACTACGAGTGGGGGAGGAATCCTCCAAGAAAGTGCATACATCTGGCTCTGCCCTTTCGCCTTCCTGTTGCCTGAAATGCAGCCTTGATGGCAGGAGCGCCAAGAGTCCTTTTGGGCAGAAGTGACTGTCCTGGTTGTCAACTTCATGTAAGTCAGAGTCACTTGGGAAGAAGAAAGCTCAGTTGAGGAATTGCCACACCAGATTGGGCTGTAGAGAATGGGGGCATTTTCTTGATCAGTGCTGAATGTGGGAGGGGAGGGCCCAGCTCTCTGTGGGTGGGGCCACCCTGGGGCAGGTGGTCCTGGGCCTCTAAGAAAACAGGCTGAGCAAGCCAGGAGGAACAAGCCAGCAAGCAGCTCTCCTCCATGACCTCTGCATTAGCTCCCTCATTGAGCCCCTACCCTGATTTCCCTCAGTGATGGGGTATGGCCTGAAGCTGTGGGATGAGATAAACCCTTTCCTCCCCAGGTTGCTTTTGGTCATGATGTTCATCACAGCAATAGAAACCCTAACAAAACTTTTTTAAAAAATGGAAGTCATGTAGGATAAAATGATAGATTAGGTGGGTCCTGGGTCTCTGGGGGACATCATGAAGCAATACCGCACAACCAGCAGGGCACCGCCTCTCTTTGGACTATTGTAGGAGAAATGGCCTCTGAATGGTTGAAGCTATTTCCCTTGGGTATGTGGTCACAGCCCAGGTTTTTCTTTAACGACTAATAAAAAGTCATAGCAAGAAAGAGAAACCGCGATGTCTCTACAGCCTCGTCTCACAAGGCAAGCCCCTCCCCCATTTTCTTGGAAGCAGGACACCTGGCTCACAGTGGTGCTGTGGGACTTGGTTCGCAGGTGGCACTTTGTAAACGCCTAGTCTCTCAGGTGTGCCTGTCCCTGCATCTACAGTACC
This sequence comes from Alexandromys fortis, assembly GCF_014885135.2. NCBI lineage: Eukaryota > Metazoa > Chordata > Mammalia > Rodentia > Cricetidae > Alexandromys > Alexandromys fortis. The sequence continues at coordinate 1,068,353 of NW_026068060.1, read as the reverse complement.
CACCACCCACGAGCCATCTGCCTCCTCTAACAGCATCAATTTAACAGTGTGCTTCCTGCAAGCCGATCCTCCCCAAGAATTACAAAACAAAACAGAAACAGCCCTCTCAAGTGTGGGACACTGGTGGATGCCAGATCCAAGCCAGCCAGACTGGCAGGCGGCGGGCTCCTTCCTCCCTGAGCTTGCACGAGAATTTGGGAATCAGCAATGATGGTAAAGCCTGGGAGATGAAAACAAGTCCACACCAAACAATGTCCACCCAGGGAGGGGAGGGAGAGGAGGGACAACTTCTGGCAGGGACCCCGGGAGCAAGCAGGGAAGTAGCCAGTGGAGAGCAGCAGCTGAGAACTGACATTTCTGGAACCATCTCCATCCAGCATCCACAGAGCACTGGGGTCACAATGGCGGCCCAGTGACAGAATCCACGGCAGTATCTCCTCATTCTCAGTCTACAAAAGCTGAAGTCCTCCTAGGAGCGCCATTCCCAGCTCTGATCCCACTCGACCTCTTCCTGGATGACTTTTTAAAAATTATTTTTAATTTTTATCTTACACAGGGCTGTTATGCCTGCATATGCAACACGTGTGTGCAGTACCCTGGGAGGCCAGAGGAGGGCATCAGATGCTCTGAGAACCAGAGTGACAGATGGTTGTGAGCCGCCATGTAGGTGTGGAGAACAGAAGCTAGGTCCTCTGCAAGAGCAGTCAGCACTCTTGGCACTGAGAAATCTCCAGCCTTATTCCCAGGGAACTTTTGAAGGCGCTGGTGATAGACAACACTAACCATTGATCCTAACTGCCCTCTCCATCATCAGCACCAATAGGGAGACAAGACATGGTTGGGCCAGTAGAGGGAGCCACATGGATTACATGTCAGCATCCAGACCTTTGTCCGTTGGGTCTCATATGGTAGGAAATGGGCTTGTTTGCAACGGGGTGGCTGTTATTTATGGAGCTTTCTCTGAGATTTCCAGGTAAATCACTTACGCCTTTCAGAAACCTCCTAACTCTATGTCACCAAGAAGGAAATGGAAGTGTTCCTGTGGGGAGAGTTATTTTTATATTTTCTTATATTTTTGTTCTTTGAGGTAGGGTCTCCTATCACTGTCTGGCCCTCAGCTCCTGGTCCTCCTGCCTCCACCTCTCATTGGGTGACAAGCGTGCACTACCAAGCCAGGCTGTGGGGATTTCCCAAAGCCACAGAGCTGGCCAAAGCCAGGGCTGACCCAGTGAAGCCCACACTGCCATGTGGGATGGAAAACACAAGGCCCAGAATGTCCGGGGCCGTGCAGACTGAAGCTCTGGAGAATCTGCGCGTCCTTCATCTCCTCTCGGTCAGCTCCTTGAACGCAAAGCATGTGTTTTCTACTTTCCTGCAGACTCTCCCATTTCCAGAGAAACCTGTGCATGTGGCAGAGGCTCAGCTCTCGTGGAATGGAGGGAGAGGTGTTGTGAGCCACAAGCATTGCACAATAAAAGTACAGCTGACAGATCACTGGACAAACTCGTGGGGGTGCATTCCATCTGATGAGGAACCCCAATCTGCAGAGCTTCAGGAACACCTGTCTTTTGGATCGCCACGGTCAGTTCTGCAGAAACCTTGTCAGGCCATGGCTCTTCTCCCTTTCATAATGGGATTCATTCCAAAATGTCCCAGCAGTGTAGAAATCATTGCTTAAACCTGAGTTTTCCTGTACTGGCAACTGGATGGCCTTTCCCACACTGTGGGGCCCTGGTGTTGAGTCTTCACTCAGCCAAACCTTTGTTCTCATAGTCAAATCTACATAAAGCCAGCCCCACAATTATCCTATTGACAGGACCTATTGACAAGAAAGGAGCCCTGAGCAGGAGGCACTGAGCAGAGAGACAGTGTGTCTGCTCTTACTGATAAACAGGTCTGGGCAACCCTAACATCTCCAACAGACTCAGGAAGATGAAACCTACAGGAAGATGTAACCCACAGGAAGTAGCCACCCTGGCAGAGGAGAGGCCTGGAGTAGCCACCCTGGCAGAGGTGAGGCCTGGAGTAGCCGCCCTGGCAGAGGAGAATTCTAGAGTAGCCACCCTGACAGGAGAGGGGACAATCTAAAGAAAGATACATGAGCCCTTCCCTTGGAGGGAGGGCTGTCTGAGGCAGGAGGGCTGTCTGAGGGAAGAGGGCTGCCTGAGGGAGGAGGGCTGCCTGCAGGCTCTAAGGGAAAACAATCTGTCAACTCATAATCTCTGAGGCCAGAAGAGGGAGCCAGATCCCCTGAAGCTGGTGTTAAGAACCATGTGAGCTGCCTTGGGTTTGCTGGGAAAAGAATTGGGGTCCTCTTCAAGAGCAGCCAGGGCTCTTAACCACTAAGCCTTTCTTCAGCTCATGCCCACCCCACCCAACATGGCTTTCTTATAAAGAGTCTGCCATGCTCAATAGAAATGATGGCACGCGTCATAACGCAAACACCAGGGTGCGGATCACTGAAAACGGCATTTATCTTCCCACATCATCAGGCTAGAGAGGCCTGGCCTCATCTCCCTGTCCACAGAGTGGAGGCCGAGCTCCTGCCGCATCAGGGGAGGACTCTGACGTGGAGGGTGATGTATCATTCTGGGACCCACAGTTACCACACAGTCCAGCAACTCTGACTCCAGGTGTGACCTCAAAGCATTGGCTGAGGCCCAACCCCACCCTTATACACAAGTGTTCACAGTGCATGGCAGCCAAAAGGCAGAGGCCACCCAAGTGTCTGTCAACAGAGAAAAAGATAAACAAAATGCAGTTCAAGCACAAGAGGGGATATCATTGGGTCACAAAACTCAGGAAATCTCGTGCACGCAGGGCCATGGATTATCTTCAAGAATATGATGCCAAGGGCTGGAGAGATGGCTCAGAGGTTAAGAGCACTGGCTGCTCTTCCAGAGGTCCTGAGTTCAATTCCCAGCAACCACATGGTGGCTCACAACCATCTGTAATGAGATCTGGCGCCCTCTTCTGGCATACGGGCATACATAGAGGAAGAATGTTGTATACATAAGAAATAAATAAATCTTTAAAAAAAAAAAAAAAGAATATGATGCCAAGAACAGTTCAGAAGGAAAAGGAAGAGCACATCAAGATTCTATATGATGTTTGGGCTTTTTGTTTAGTTTTGATTTGCTTTGGTTTTTTGATACATGGTCTCCGTAGCCCTGGTTGTCCTGGAACTATGTAGACCAGGCTGACCTGGATGGAACCCGTAGAGATCTTCCTGCCTCTGCCTCTGCCTTCCAGGTGCTGGGTTTAAAAATGTGCCCCACTACACTCCCAGTTCATGACCCCTGTCTGAAGTCAAGTTCACGGGGACAGAAAACAGACCAGCAGGGGGGCAGGGTGTTGCAGGAGGTGGGGAGGCAGGGGAAGCTGTGTTTTATGGCCACAGGAGAGAAATTCTGGAGATGGGTGGTGGTGGCAGCCGCCCAGAAGATGTGGAGGGACTTAGCACATCACACACTGTCACTGGTGAACTACATATTACACAAAACAGCAGTGCTCGCACGTATCAGTATTGTCTCTATGGTGATAAGTTGTAGATATTGCGTCGATTTTAAGAAAGCAAGAACTTTAAGCGACCTCTTGGGAGGCCCCAGGACACAATGGATATTTTCAGACTGAAATGTCCCCAGGCAGTGGACCCCAGCATCCAGGCGCTCCAGAGCAGTTAGCTGCCACTCTTACTTGAGGCTATAGGGACCGCAGCTGTATCCAGGGGCTGTGGGGATAGGCACGAAGCTATGCACATTCCCTTGGTCTGCAGGCTCCTTGGGGCTTCTCAAAGGCTGCCCTGACTCAACATGCGCCCTCCAAGCCCACACCAGACATGAATCATATTAATATAGTTATTAACCGGTAAAATCACTTCATTTTTGCCACCATGACAAGCAGATACCACCATTGCTTTCTGTTCACAAACGGGAAAACGGAGGCACAGAAAAGCCGACCCACTTACCTGTTATCCAAGCTGGCTCCCGTTGTCTCCCTGAGACAAGCAGAACACAGCACTTCATCAGAGGGCTTCCCAAAGGAACAGGGGGGGTTCACTGGGCCTCTTCCTGTTTGGGGGAAGCTGGGCCTCACCGAGGCTGCTGTGGGTCCCTCAGAGTGAACACAGTCCCAGGAGCCCATCTCTTTCCCCCTCTCCAGTGCTGAAGGCTGGAAAGCTTCTGCGTTTCCCAGAGGAAAGTCAGAGCTCGCTGCCCTGGGCCCTTATCTAAGAGAGACTGGAAGTCAGGTCCAGCGACTCGAAATGACTTCACCCCCAAACCCAGAGATGCTCAGCCTAGAGATGGTTTTGATGGTCCTGGCTTGAAGGGGCTTTACAGGCTTCAGGTGGTTTCAGCGCGTGGGGTAGCCCTGTGACAGATAGCCACGGTCTCAGAAACCCACTTTTGCGAGGTGGGAAACCCTGCAGAAACCCCAGATGGTGGCTAAGGGCCAGCCAGGCACCTCAGCGTTAGGTTTTACAATTTCCCCCGAAGTCTGAAAATACCCACGTCAGCCTTGGCAGGCCCCAGGCGGTGAGAAGCTGGTGGGTTTTATTTTCTCCTCCTTGGCAAGATTGCAGGTTCTAAATTATCACGGACGAATATTCATCTGCCTCTCAATCTAATGAGTTTCTGCTCCTTAGCCGCTCTCTGCGCTCTGGGTATGAAACTCTGCTGGGTCACCAATTCAAGAGCTGAGGCAATGGATCCCTCTCCAAGGTGAGGCCTGAGACCAGGAGTCCAAGGTCTGGCCCTGCCTGTGGTGATACCTCAGTGAAACTGTCCCTGTGAGCTTGTCCTCTCTTCGGTGGAGATGGTGAGCCTCACTCAGTCCAGTGCTAAGTGTTCATTTCAGCTCCCAGAGCCCACGAGATTGGCCTCTGACCCCAGAACAAAGAAGAGCCCACTGGAGGTCCGGTGCAGGCCGATACACAGAGCCCAGCTCAGCCCCGGCTTCCTCAAAGGAATGGAGGCTGTGAAAGGATTGATTTCAACTGGTCAGAGGTCAGACCGTGGAAGGTTTGGAGAGACTGCGGTAAACAAGGGGGTCAGCCCCACCCACCTTCTACAAGTCTCAGCTGGGGGCTGCCTAATGAACTCACCGGCAGAGCTCAGAACTGGCTAATTTGCAAGTTTTCTTTTCTGCCCGGACTGTGACTTGTCCCCAAACCAGGTCCTTAGGGAAATCTTCTGTAAACCCTCTGCCACACCTGTCCCTCGGACACCACTCGGGCTGCTCCAATTTGGGGTACCTGGACTGAAATTCATGTTGTCCAAGTAAATGTGATTTCCTTTGACTCCTATTTCTCCTTTAACAACAGCAACAACCAAAACTTGAGGGGAGGTAGGCTTCATTCCCATCAGCCCACGCATAACCTTCAGCCGGGACAGCTGCGCTGCACGTAGGCGCTGGGAAGCCCGTGCTGAAGGAATGCACCCACCGTGGCTCCTGCCGCACCTTGATGGGCACAGGTGGAATCAGTAGAGGAAAGCCCAGTTCTGTCTCTTGCCAACTGGGGGATCTTCTACACACTGTCTTCCCCGCTGAACCCCCGGTCCTTATCAAGGGGCCACAGTTACACGTCTCACGTTGGAGGAAGGTGGGGTTGTGAGGTCACTGACAGCCTGGGCACACTTTACATGTCGTCACCATTCTTGGCCACATTGGGGGTACTCCACTCTTAACCCATCTGCACCTGGCGTACTTTTGGTATGGAAGTTTACAGGGTACAGGGACAACCACAGTTTGCCTCTTAGGGTCTGGAGAAGGGGTTCTGCGTACGGAATGGCCCATGACATTGCTTCCAAAGCCCTCTGCAAGCCTGAGTTCACCTGATCCTCACAGTGGCTGGAGAAGGGCCACTCAGTCGTTGACTCCTCGAACCACGGGTTCTCAACCTCCCTGGTGCCGAGATCCCTTAATACAGTCCCTCAAGTTGTGCTGGTCCTCCACCATAAAATTATTTTCATTGCTACTTCATAACTGATTTTGCTACTGTTATGAATCATATATGAATCTGATATGCAGGATCTCTGATATGTGACCCCTATCAAAAGGGTCACTGGACTCCCCCCAAAGGGGTAAGGGGTAGAGAACCATTGTTTTATGTGGATGGGGATGCTGATGACCAATGCACAAAAGAGGGCCACTCCAAAACACTGTTCCTTCCGTCTTCAACATCAGACAGGACCCCCGAGAATCGGCTGGTGGATGGCTCAGTTGTTAAACACTTGCCCCCCAGGTACAAGGGACTGTGTACAGTCCCCATAACTCACGCAAAATGCCAGGCAGCTCAGCGCACACTTGTAACCCCAGCACTAGAGAGACAGAGACTGGGGGACCCCTGGGGCTCAACTGCCAGCCAGCCTTGTCAACTTAGTGAGCTGGGGACCAGCTCTGTCATGTGTCAATCTCAGCTGGAGCTTGCCCGTGGACTTGCCAGCTAGACTCATGAGCCCCACCTGTCCTGCCCTCTCTGACCACCCTGTGTTTTCTGCCACACTGCAACTGTGAGATGCTCAGTCCATCCCATCAGATAGACAGATGTCATGCAGAACACTGGACAGCGGTGGTACATGCCTTTATTCCCACTACTCGGGAGGCAGAAGCAGGTAGATCTCTGTGAGTTTGAGGCCAGCCTGGTCTACAGAGCAAATTAAGACAGCCAGGGCTACAGCAGAAAAACCCTTGAGAGAGAGAGAGAGAGAGAGAGAGAGAGAGAGAGAGAGAGAGAGAGAGAGAGAGAGAGAGAGAGAGAGAGAGAGAGAGAGAGAGAGAGAGGGAGAGAAAGAAAGACTGGGCCATGGTGGCGCACGCCTTTAATCCCAGCACTCGGGAGGCAGAGGCAGGCTGATCTCTGTGAGTTTGAGACCAGCCTAGTCTACAGAGCTAGTTCCAGGACAGGCTCCAAAGCCACAGAGAAACCCTGTCTCGAAAAACCAAAAAAAAAAAAAAAAAAAAAGAAAGAAAGAAAGGAAGAAAGAAAGAAAGAAAGAAAGAGGAAGAGGGAGAGAGAGAGGTAGGGAGGGAGGAAAGATCTGCTAGGCCTGGGTCTTCCTTCCTCCTTCCTTCTCTGTCTTTCCTCCTTTCCAAGGATAGCCATGATATTGATGTTCATGACAACCATGGTCTTGCCAGTTTTAAATTTCATATTAATAGCTTTATGTTTCTATTACGTTTATATTAACTGGTTTTATATTGATATGGGTTGGACTCTATGCCCCGCTTGGCTCATCTGGTTTTTGAAGTCTCTCTCAGTGTAGTCAATGACTCCGTCCTGTTTTCGACCCGCCCAGCAGGTCCTAAGTTACTCCGGGGTCTTGAAGAGGCACTATCTGAAAGACATGGGAGGAAAGAGAAACGGATGCCAAGCAGTATTCTTTGTCAAGGCATCCGTTTATTGAAGCAAGTTTTATGTCTTAAATACTCCTCAGTGAGAAGCTTGGGCAGGGGGAACTGAGGAAACGGGAAGGATGAAGGGGGAAGGGAAGGAGGGGCTCAGTAGCTAGGCAGCTAAGCAGGGCAGTTGCAAGGTCAGTGGCTAGAACACCTGCTGTTAGTGATAAGCAGGAAGCCATGAAGACACTCTGTGGTGCTTTCCAGAGTCTCCATGGTCAGCACGTAATGTTTTAGCTAACTTTAAGTTTTCTGTCTCAAGATTTTTTACTTCGAGGCCCTGTGCGATGTGAGAAAGGAGAAGCCTGAAATGGCTCCTGACACTGTTTCAAGTGGTGAACTGTCAGGGGGCTGTTTGAGCTCCCTGAGAAATTTCTCTGGGGAGGGGTTGTCCCCCCTCCCCCCTGCTTTCAGACCCAAGCATACTGACTCACAATATCCTGCGACAGAGCCCCTTGTCTAGGGATGAGCTGTCCCCAACTCTGTCACAGCAGGGGAAGGGAACAAGGAAACAGCTCCAGAGACCCCTGTGCCCTAGAGAGCAGCCGGCAGGTCAGCCACTCCCAACAGGGGTCACCAGTGTTGCCCCACAGTGTGAAGAGCCTGCAGTGGGAGGGAGAAGCTGCAGGCTGCACAACAGAGAACAGCTCAGCCAGAGATTCAGCTGATACCCAGCTGCCCCGTCTGTTTCTGCTGATGTTGTGGTGTTTTCTCTGGTGCTGTTCTTTCTTATACTTCAATGCCTCACCTGTGGGGACTCTGCTCCGAGCTCGCCTTATTGGGAGCTCTGGCTGGCCGCCTTAAAGGAGCCTCCTTCCTGATACAGGATCTGAATACATGATTTGGTGATGTTGCTTTTCCTCCCCACTCTGTCTCTCTCTCAATAAACTCATTCAGAACTGAAACTGGTGTGGATCATGGTAAAGTTTGAGCTGTTTGTGTCACTGGTGCACAGATGTGTGTAATTTTGTTGAAGACGAACAAGGAGAGAAAACACTGAGCCAGGAGACATGTGTGTGATAATCTTTAACAGATAATGCCACTGTTTTACAGTGTTTGCATTTATGAACCTCAGAGCAACAGGTGAGAGTCTGCAATACTTCATATCCTCCCTAGTACTTTGTATTGTTGGTCCGTTTAACATCAATCATTCCAGGATACCTGTAGTACTACTGAGTGTGTGTGCATGTGCGCACATGTGTGTATGTGTGTATCTGTGAATATGTATACATGTGTGGTTGTATACATATGTGTATGTGTATATGCCTATGTGTACACGTGTATGCATGTACATGTACCCATATGTATACATATCTGTGTACCTTGTGTGCGTGTGTATGTTTGTGTATGTGTGTATGTGTGTGCATGTGTATGTGTGTATGTCTGTGTGTGTACATGTGTACACATGTGTAGTCCCATTCACAGGTGTTTCATTCAGGACTAATGCTCTCTGTGCCTTACTGAGAACTCCCTCATTGCAAAGTCCTGAGATGTTCTCACTCTAGAGCAACTTTGAGGGTTGCATATCAGATATTCTGCACAACAGGTATTTACAGTACGGCTCTTAATAGTACCCTAGTAGTTACAGTTAGGAAGCAGCAATGAGAAAACTTTATGGTCGGGGGTCACCACAACATGAGATCTGTCTTAAAGGGTCGCAGCCTTAGGAAGGTTGAGGTCCACTGCTCTAAATCTTCACCTTGGCAGACAGCCCCTGAGGAGAAGAGCCGAACGCAGAGGGAAGGTGTGGGTCCTCCAGGGGTGTGACCTGCTTCTCGCTCTCCTCATTCCCAGGAAGCAACTCTCCAGTGTCCCAGCTCCAGTCCTGGTATGTTCCAGAACATCTCTCTGAGGGGATGATTGTTACCCTAAGGGGACAGCTTGGGTGTGAGGAGGAGCCCCACCTCTGCACCTGTAGATCCCTGCTTAGCAAGAAGCAGGTCTGAGCTACAGCATGGACCGCCATCTAATAATAATAATAATGCCTCCAACGCTCTTATCTGATTAGTAAAGCTTATTTATAGAGCATGATGTCGGTTCTGTTTACAGCAGTGACATATGATTTTCCTTTTTAATTAAATGTATATGACTTATGTTAACAAAATATTAAGTCAATAATAGCCTGGATTGTATATAAATAAGCAAAACAATAAATTATATGTTAGTGTGTTAAAGCCACATGCAAGAAAGGTGAAATTTGAGAGAGAGACACTAAAGCAGGTTCCTTTACACTGGATGATCAGATACCAATTAGAACAAAGATGTGACCATGGGAACCCAAGAAACAGACACCCCGGGGCCCCTACCACCTGACCAGGAAGGCACAAAGGTGGGGAAGAGCAGGTAGACGTTGGCACGTGAGTGCCACCAGAGATGTGAGGGTGACTGAAGAGACAGCATGCCAGCCTCTGGCCTCCACACGCTCACCACACACACACAATGGAGAGAGAAGTCAGACCTCCCAGGGTCACTGGGTGACTTATGAAGCAATGCTTTCATGTCCTCCAAGGTGCCCGGCATGCAGAGCTGCACAAATTGCTGCGTCCTTGTTGTTAAGGGGAGTGGGCAGATTGGGGCTCCACCGTCTGGGTCCCATTGTAAGTAAGGAACCCCAAATTCTGAAATCATAGAGTTTTTCCCCCAAGTCACCCACTTGACATAAATAAGTAAATGACTACATTTAAATTTTATTTTCCATCTGCCTGGTTCCAAAACCCATTCCAGAAAATGGACGTTACTGCAAAGTAGTGTGGTGCTTGGGGTCTTAGATGGTCAAGTGGCAAAGCTTTGGTTGCCAACCAGTGTCTCAAATGACAGGCAGAGGGCATTTTAGGAGATGAGGTGTAGTTGGAGGAGATAGGTCCTGTGGAGTGTCCTTGTGGAGATGTTGGGAGGCCTGATGCCAGCTTCCTCTTTGCTTCCCAAAGATGATGGAGTGAGCAGCTTAGTCCCAATACATGCTTCCCGCCGTGACGTTTTCAATACATGCTTCCCGCTGTGATGTTTTCCAATACATGCTTCCCGCTGTGGCATTTCCAATACATGCTTCCCACCATGACATTTTCAATACATGCTTCCCGCCATAATGATTTGTTGCTCCACAGCCCCAAAGCAGTGAGGCCAAGCACCTCTGGCTGAACCTTTCCTCCTTTATACTATTCTGACCTCAGGTATTTTAGTGCAGCCACAGAAACCTAACACAAGCAGATGCTGAAGATGAGGGACGGTCAAGAGCCTCTTTATATTTAGGCTTCTTCTTACCTTTATTTATGTATTGTGCATGTGTTATATGTGGATGGTTGGGAACACCCTCACACCACAGTCAGTTGGTTCCTTCCACTGTGTGGGCTGGGGCACTGAACCAGGTGGTCAGGCTCCACAGCAGGTACCTTTACCCACCAAGGCATCTTGCCAGTACTGGAGTCTAATGATTAAAGAGCCAAGCATGGCAGTGTACACATATAACGGGAGATGGAGCAGGAGGATCAGGAGTTCAAGACCAGCCTCAGCTACATAGGAAGCTCAGCCTCAGGAAGGCAAAGCAAACGCTGTCAGAGGCTCTCCTGGTGAAGGCTTGTGTGTCTGCTGAGACCTGAGATTAAAGATAATTACTTGGTGACAGGCAAGGCATAGCAGGAAGGTCACCTGCAAAGGCTCATGGGATTAATGCACACCAGTTGTTGACAGACGATCTCTGAAGCCGCAGGACCACAGACTTGATTACGGTGGCCGTAGCAGGCCCAGGCCCCAGACTACAGAACAACAAAATGTACTTTTCAACGATTCTCTGATGATTTCACGTAACTGCCGCCAAGCAGGGCAGTTAGTTGGATAAGCATAGATCTTCTGTACCTTAATGCCACTTCCTCCGCCACAGGCCACCTCGGGTCTGCACACTAAGGAAGCCACTGCCTCTCGTCTTGCCACTCTCTAGGATCATGGAGCCGTGTGTGTGTGTGTGTGTGTGTGTGTGTGTGTGTGTGTGGTCTGTCTGCCTGCCTGTCTGTGGTGTGTGTGTGTCTGTTTGTGATGTGTGTGTGTCTGTCTATCCTTTTATGTGTCTGCCTGTCTGTCTTCCTGTGTGTGTATGTCTGTGTGTCTGTATCTGTGTATGTGTGTCTGTGTGTCTGTCTGGTTATGTGTATCTGTGTGTTTGTCTGTCTTTCTGTGTATGTCTATATGTCTTTCTCTGTGTGTGTGTCTGTCTTTCTGTTTGTGTTTATCTGCATGTGTCTGTCTGTCTTTCTGCGTGCCTGTGTCTATGTGCCTGTCTACCTGTCTGTCTTTCTGTCTATGTGTGTTTGTGCACACATGTAACCACACCCAGCTTTTGAAACTGGTTGCTGGGGATCAAACTCAGGTCCTTCTGGTTCTACATCAGGCGCTTGCCCGCCGAATCGCCTCCCTGGGCCCAGTTCTTCCTAATACCTGATGACATCCTGCTAATGTATACAGCTAACCTGACTGCTTCCCATCCAGCCGAGGCTGACCAGTGAACTCTGACCCCTTAGTCATGCTCAGATGCAGCCAGTGCTCTTTTTCTTGAGTGCATTTTTTTTTAATAAGCCATGCCTGTCTGTTTGCATCCTGTGGTACAGGAGCAGGGTGGAGGAGTTGAGGTGTGGCCACAGACACTGTGTCCAGCAAAGCTCTTTAAGAAACCACTTGCTGGCCCTGCAGGGGTCTCAGAGGAAACCAACCATTCTACAAGGTGGTCCAATAGCATAAGACTCTGCCTAGAAGGCAATAGGAGCCACTGAAATCTCGGAGGGACAGAGTAAGCTGACCAGTGCTGCAGCCACATCAGAGAGCAACCCCATGTCCTTGTCATCCACTCTGCAAGAACGGATCAACTTCTTGCCCAACATACCAGCCAGCGGGCCCTGCCTCACAGTGGACTCTCAGCAAGGCTCCAAGGTGCCTGGAAGTTTAGAAGGTTCATCCGGTCCTGCGTTCAAATTCCACTTCTCAGGTTACCTCCTAGGTGGCCTAGCTTGCTAAACACCTCTGGGGTTGGAAAGGCGGGAAAGCCAACTCTCCAGAGAGTCCCGTGAGGAGAACCAGGGGCCACAGTTGCGGAAGACAGTTTGTTCTTGTTTGAAAGGTAGTGAGGGAACGCAGATGGGTGGAAGTTTGCTCTCGCCCTAGATCTGAGCAAGTTCTGCCCCACCTGCTTCAGGGTCTAGCAAACAGAGGCCATTTGTATTACAGTCTCATTTGAGCAAATCTTCGCTCTCTTCAGGAAGGTCCACACCCAAACAGCCTGTGAGATATCACAGAGATTCTAGGGACAAAGCCATTTGCCTCAAATGACAGCAAAGTACATTTGAACTTGAGAGAATTTAATTCCCTCTTCCAGTTCAATATTCTGAGTAAAGATTTTGAACAGCAAAATTGGATTTACAAGGATGGGAACAAGGTTTAACGTACCACAGCTAGGCAGAGCCAACCGCTCCATCAAAGGCTTGCTGCCCCATCACAGTTGAAACGGCTCCCAAAGGACACAGACCCTTTACAAGGAAGAGTGGACAGAGCTCAGGGGGGACCAGAAGCACTCTATTCACAGGGCCTCTGTCCTTGGGAATACAGACTTCCAGGCCAGCATAGCCTTCACAGACGATCCAGGGAACTAGGGTTTCTGAAAACACGAGCCAAGAGGTGTTTTTGCGAACAGAGGCGTTCAGCGGTAAATAACAAAATTGCCTGGCACAGGGGCACATGACAGCGGTACGAGCCTCTTGTCGCTATGAAAAATGACTCACGAAATCGGCTTGTGCAGGAAGGGTTCACAGGACGAGGGTTCAGCTCCACCGTGGCAGGAGAATGGATGCAGGAACTTGGGCAGCTGCTCACGGTGTATCAGGTTTATTGACAGTTCGTATCATACTGCAACACAGAGGTTAGCTGATCGTACAAACTCAGGAGTGAGGGAAAGACCACCCAGTGTCACCTGCCTCAGGTGAGGGGCAGCCAGGTGTCCCGACTGCATCATCATCTTAGCCCTAAGCTGGGGGCTTCGCTCTGAGGACCAGAGAAGCCCCACCCACATCTGGCTCACACATCATCTCTGACACTGTTCAACCAGGGCCTTCTGGGATGCCTATAGCTGGAACTCACATTCCCAACCTTGGATAGCCAGGGAGTGAAATGGGGTCACCTGGGATTTTTGCCCATAAGATCTACCTCTTTCTTTTCTTTTCCTTTGGTTTTTTGAGACAGGGTTTCTCTGTAGTTTTGGAACCTGTCATGGAACTCACCCTGTAGACCAGGCTGGCCTTGAACTCACAGAGATCCACCTGCTTCTGCCTCCCGAGTGCTGGGATTAAAGGCGTGTGCCACGACTGCCCCGGTTGAGATCCACCTCTTTCTAAAGCCTGCATGTGTGCACTTGTAGCTGAGACACTCCATCTTCATAGCCTACTCATGTAGATTTGAGTATTTTACAGACATTGTCCTCTTTATCCCCATGACAGCATCATGGGGTAGGCAGCATTGCTATCACCAGCTCCTGACAGGAAGTAACTTAAGGAGAAAGGATTCGGATAGGTTCGTGTTTTAAGGATGCTGAAAAGTCTGTCGTGGCAGGGACGGCATGGTGCTGGGAGCAGCTCACGGCTGCAGCAGTGGAGGACGAGGCTGCTTCCTGACACCTGGACAGAGAGGATGCAAAGAGAGACCCGAAGTGGGGTGGGGCTACAAGCCCACAAGCACACCCCCAGTGACCCACTTTCTCCAGAAGGTTCCACAGCCTCCCAACACAGCGCCCCCAGCAGGGGACTAGGCCTTCACGTTTAGGGGCCTATGGGGGGGCAGTCCACATCTGCACCAAGAACCTCACAGATCACACCTCTCCAAGCAGGAGTCACACCCAGGTCCAAGCTGACCCCAGCACCTGAGCCCGGGACCACCGGGCCCCGCCTTGCAGAACCAACCCATCCCATCCCTTACTGAGAAAGACGTTCTAATTGTGTCACTCGGTCGTTGTTTTCCCTTCGCGCACACAAAGAATTTAAAAAGCACCGAGCTCAGCCATAACTCCAACACCCGAAGATGAGTATTTTACTATTTCCTCTCATTTTCACACGCAGATGAGACACAGATATAGATGATCCTGTTGGCTTCTTTGCAAAAATGAGCTGAGACCATGTGCACTCTTTTGTAACATATGTTCTACCCGGTGATATATCTGGACCATCTTACCATAGCAACACAGAAAAACAGTGCTTCACCATGGCACGCCTGCCCAAGACTGCAGCCTGGGCAGCAACCAAGAGCCAGTGACTCATCCCCTCGTCCCGGACATTGAGCTTGTTCCAAACACAGACCGAGTCCTTGAATGCGCATCTCAGTGCTCAGTCTCACTCTAAACGCGGTGGGTGCTGCAGAGGCAGCTCAGCAGTTAAGAGCACTGACTGCTCTTCCAGAGGGCCTGGGTTCAAGTCCCAGCAACTGTATGACAGCTCACAACTGTCTGTACCCTCAGTTATTCTCACACAGACACACATGCGGGCAAAACACCAATGCACATAAAAGTAAATAAATCTTTTTTAAAAACTGTGCGTGTGAGCATTTGTGTATAGTGTGTGCATGCACGTGTGTGTGTGTACAGTGTGTATGTGTATGGGTGTGTGTACAGTGTGTGTATGTGTTTGTGTGTGTACATGGGTGTGTGTGTTCATCTGTCTGTATGTGTGTATGGGTGTGTGTACAGTGTGTGTGTATCTGTACGTGTGTATATATGGGTGTGTGTGTGTTTGTATGTGTGCAAATGCAGGCACGTGCATGCTGTTCATGTGTATATGGACATGGGGAGAGAAGCAAGCTTTCCACTTACATGAGACACAGTTTCTCGTTTGCCACTGCACACACCAGACTATGGTCTGTGAGCTCCCAGGGACCCTCCTGTCTCCGCCTAGGACTGCAGACAAGCACCTTCATGCCTGGCTTTTACATCGATATGGGGGGCTTCAGAGATCCTTACACTTGGCTGGAAAGCCCTTTGCCCACTGAGCCATCTCCACAGCGCTACCTCTCGCTCTCACAGAGGACCTGGGTTCGATTTCCCGCACCCATATGGCAGCTCCCAACCATCTGCAATTGCAGGTCCAGAAGGTCTAATGCTTTCCTCTGGCCTCCTTGAGCACATGGCACGCATGTGGTTCATAGGCACGCGTGAAGATAAAACACACATACATACAAAATAAATAAAAAATAAGTAAATCTTTAAAAAAATCATGCCCTCTCTTAGGGCAGCTGCACGATCCAGGCGGCTGCCTACAGGTTGTCTCCTACCTCAGCCTATGCAGGGAATTGTCTTTCCTAACCATGGGCAATCTTACAGGCCACACAAAAGGTAATAATTTTTAAAAAAAATCTTGCTTTTTCTTCAAGACTCAGATTCATTTGTATGCCTCTCTCTCTCTCTCTCTCTCTCTCTCTCTCTCTCTCTCCCCCCCCCCCCCCCCCCCCCCCCCCCCCCCCCCCCCCCCCCCCCCTGCCCCTCTCTCTCTCTCTCTCTCTCTCTCTCTCTCTCTCTCCCCTCCCCCCCCTCAAGCCACTAAACCACCTCCCCAGCCCCACACATCTTGCCTTGATGTGCTGAACTTTTATCATCTAGGAGGTTGAATGTCTTCTATTCTCAGATAACTCAAACCTATCTCCAGCCTCTTTGTGTTGCTACTATGGTAGCCCAAAATTCTCCAGGCAAGGCTCCCACCAGCATTTGATTTCAGAGATGTCTAGCGGGTTGGTCTCAAGCAAATGGTTATCAATATTCCCTAGAGAGTGGCGTCCAGTCAGGTGGACGTACCAATTGGTTAAACGTGTGTGGCCCCGTAACTCTGGGGTGGCCTTTTATGGCCCTCTGGTTTCTATCAGCGCTGCCTTGCCTCCTGATCAGGTTGTCAGCTCAGCTCTAAACACAGCTGCCTGTGTGCCAGGCGCTCAGCCCCGCGACTGGAGTCTGGGCAAGAGATACACTTGTTGTTCTTTCATCTCCTGTGCACCGGGAGTTGGGTAAAGTGCGCTCAGCTGTAGACTCGCCCACAGGCTGCTCGTGCTACTGCGCTCTGCATACTGGAGAAATTCGCTCACCTCTAGGTCTGTGTGGAAGGCGTAGCACACCTGATGATGCTAGGGTGTCTAGAGGGAGATGCCATGTGACCCTGCCCAGTAGCCCGCTGCCTTCTCACAGAGACGCCACCTGATTCCTTACCCAACTCTCTCCACTTCCACTTAGGGAATAAGCGGAGCTCAGGGCCTTGGTTCAGGTCCCACTCTGCCAGGTGCTGGCTTTAGCTCCACCTCATTCAGGGGCCTCAGTTCATTCAGCAGCGAAGTGGGGACAACAGTAATGTCAACTTCACAGTGCTGTAGAGAACACACTGCTCAGCACAGCCTCAGGAACCCATCGGTTTTACTTCAGAGCTACCGACAACTGCTTGCATTCCTCGGTAATCGCCCCCAGATGGAAGCTGGGAGCCCCTGTACTAATTGCGTCTGTGGCACTGTGGCCAAACACTATGGAAACAACTTAGGGAGAATTGTTTTGCCTCGCCGCCAGTTCAGAGGCGTCGGTTCATCACAGCAGGGAGGGCAGGGCAGAGCTGAGCAATTCACCTCTTGGTGGCCTGCAGACACACACACACAGAGAACCAGGAAGGCTCTGGGACAAGGCGCACCAAGGGCCACCCCCTTGTGACTGCTTCTTCTAATGAAGTCCCGCCTCCTGAAGTTTCCACAACAACCCCCCCAAACAGCCACATCACCTGGGGATCAAGCACCCAAAACACATGAATTTAAAGTTCAGTCTGGGCTAAGGAGTTGCTTGGTTGGTAAAGTGACTGCCACACAAATAAGGCGAGCTGAGTTCAAATGCACGGATCTGCTTTTAAAGCCAAGCACAGGGTACCTGCTTAAAATCCCAGTCATATCCCCAGCATGCCCCCAGCCAGTCTAGCCCTGCTTGGCGAGCTCCAGGCCAGTGGGGGGCCCTGTCTCAAAACAAAAAGGTAGCCAGTGCCTGAGAACATGTAAGGTTGATCTCGGACCTCCACAAGCACATGTATGCACCCCAAAATCTTTGTATGAAAGACACACTGTGGCCTTACATGAATCTCACAACTGCATCAATTTTCTGTCTCAAATCTGCTCTGAGAATCATATTCTGGAAGGTTCTTGGGCAGGCACCAGCGTCTACCTGTAGGAACTCATTAGGACATTTTTATACGGCCTGCCCTTGGAATGGTGTTCTTTTATAAACCTAAGCAATATTCCCCAACTTAAAATGTCAAACATAAAACGCCCGTAAACCAGAGCTTGAGTACCCAGCGGGCCTCGTTCTGCCTGCGCCTGCCTCTCTTTGCAACTTGGCTTGCATTGAGGGAGGCTTTCTCACACAGGGGCTTTTCTGGGAAGTCATGTTCCCCATTAAAGCCAGCCTAGGGCTATAGTCCCATTGCACCCAAGACAGATAGATAGCTATGGGGTTCCCAAATACCATGCACCCCCACCCCAACCACAGCATTGTGGTGCGAGGCTCTTTCCGGACCTCGGGACACACCGTCAGGAGGACCAGTGCGGACAGCGGACAGTCACGGGAAGCAGCCAGAGGTGACTTGGCAGTGCAAACTGAGCCCACCGACTGGCTTCTGAGTTCTTGTGCTTGGAAGACCCGACCTCCCCAATGCCATAAAATGTGAATGACAAGGGAATGAGCGGGAACAGAAGAGGCTGAGTCTAAAGCCGGAAAAACAGGGTCCTCTGCAATCAACTGGATCAAAGGGATAGTGGGTTTCAGATTTGGGCAGGGAGCACGTTGGCACCCCTGGGCAGCCCTGGTCCCTGTCCCTGCCTCAAACCCATTCATTCTGACTTCACACAACTGTTCTGAAAACAGCCGCAGCCGACAAATCACAGACACAGCCTGAAGGAAGTCCTTCGGGAACAGTGCAGACGTCTAGCGAGTTCTACACAGTCCTTAATAAAAGATGAAGATGAGTCCACAGCGGTGCTTCTGAGCTGCGCTGAACCCTGGGTGAACCGCCGAGGCTGGCTAGAGATGAGTGCAGACATCCACAGAGAGAAGCGGGCTTTTCTAAAGATCAAACAAATTGGGGCGTGCTTAAGACTACGCTGGGAGAGGAAAAGCGGTACCTCTGGCGCACGGTCGACTTTTCCGTGCATGTTATAGTATTTTAAGAAAAAAGCAGAATACCCATAAAGCATCAAAGCACTTTTCTCCTCCTCACCCCCCACCCTCCTCTTCTCTTCTTGGCAGCACTGTGGATGGTACCCAGAACCTCTTGGTCCTGGAGACCTGACTGGAGTCGCGAGAGAATAAAGAAAAGATAGACACACAGACGCATACAGAAGCTGGCACCAGCTGGGCCACGCGCACTCTGCTGGAGCGGTACTGGCTAAGTAGGATCCAGAATCTCAGGGTGTTCATTATGAGCAATAAGCATGGGGGGGAGGGGGAGCTAGTCTTGGTAGGTGTCTGTCGGTGAGCAGACTCAGGCTATAAAAAATACCAAAGGAGGAAGCTGCAGTACCAAGTCTTTGCACACATGGCCAGTTGCTCATAAACACTCATTCTTGCACACACTGTCAGCATTCACATGTGGACCAAAGGAAGGCGATTCTATTCCCCTGAGCCTCATGGAGGACAGCTGGGGGAGACTCTGCCACCCCCATGGTCCTGGGGCATTGAGTCCTCGACATGGCTGTGCCCATGTCACCAACACGCATGCACTCAGGACTTTATCCTTTACATATTCACTCGGGCTTCTTAGCCTCCCATACTATCCCCTCCTCCTCCTCCTGCTCTTTGCAGTGCTGGGGATAGAACCCAGGGCCTCGGATATCTGAGGCAAACACTCTAGCGCTGAACTTCATCTCCAGCCCTCTTGAGACAGTGTCTCATGAAGTTGCCCAGACTGGCCTTGAACTCACTCTGAAGCCAAGACAGACTCTGAACTTGTAATCCTCCTGCCTCATTCTCCTGAGCAGCTGGGATAACAGGCTTGTGCTACCAAGTCATGCTTCTGTCGAGATTTTTTAATTCTTCATAATGAACATGTAATCTGATAATGGGAGAAAGAAAGGAGAATTTATAATGCCTATAGCTATAAATAAGAAGATACTTCTGATATTTTCCCCAATGCCGTATGTATAATGTAATAAGCCATTGTTTATTGAGGGCATAGTATGTGCTTTAGATTATTTTGTTTTCTAGTGGTGACAGCCACAGACACAGGCATTATTGTTGCGTGTTCACTAAGTGGGAAATTGAAGTTTCTAGAAGCTAACGTCCTGCCTACAGCTCATTTCACACGAAGGGATGGAGCTGGGCTCAAATGAAGACCTAGCTGCTGCTCGCGCCTAGGCTGCTGTTGCTGAGGTCTCCCCAGAAAGTGGTTCCTCAGACAAGCTGCAGGGAGCCCTTATAGTCCTGGGCATACAACAGTGTGTGTGTCCTGCAGTAGGTTCACCGAGTCTCTGAGGTTCTTACTGTGGAAATTCATTCCACCGAAAGCCTTGGGGTACCAGCCTTAGGGTGAGACTTCTTGTCTGCAGACTGTGGCCACTTAAGGAGGGAGGGCGGTCACACACTGAAGACTGAGTTAGGCGGCATGAAGCAGTGTATGGTCGGTTTCAGAAGGACTCGGCAACTTATACCTTGTCCTGTATCCATGAGTCTGTTTCCCCTTTTCACCCCTTATTTTATATATATATATAATATATATTATAAATTTACATATATGTATGTGTGCATGTATGTATATATGTATCTTTGTGATTCACACTACAGCTTCTGACTTAATCATCCTGTCTGTCTTAAAGAAATGGCTTCCGTTTTGCAAGCTGCTGTGGGTAAGAATTGGATGTAGCAAGCAACCCAGTGGTTCTGAAGAAAGTTTCCACGTTTGGACCCCAGAGCTTTCCAGACAGATCCAGGAGCAGTTGGCCCTGGCCAGTCCTGATGGGTTGTCCCACCATGTCCTGGGCTGTCTTTGGTTGCTACCAGTTATGGAGGAGAGAGACTTGCTCACACAGGCTGCCTGGTGTAGCAGATGGTCCCACGGAATGAAGGATGACTGTGATTCACAGTTGGCAGCAGGAACCACACGTGGGGTCTACCCACACTGGGTCCAACAGGTTTCCGATGTCCCTACAGGAAGGGTGTTACAGGTCTGACTTTGCTGTTGGGGTGAGAAGGGACTCACAGCTGCCTGGTTCCCATAACAACAATCCCAGGGTTTACTGCAGCACCCATAGACTGTACACCCCCGTGGAGAGTTCAGAGTTCACAGATAGCTGGACCCTGGATCTGTTTCATTCAGGTTCTGGTGGGAACAATCCAGGGATAGGGGTAAACATCACTACAATGGGGGAGCCACTTTTGTGGAATGCATCTGTCTCTGGAAGCCCTGTAACGACCCTTGCTGGAAGGCTCAGAGGGTCCTGCACAAGCAGCTCAGGGTGGGTGTTGCTCAGGGAACACCCTGTCAGGGGTCTTCTCACCCAGACACACAGGCAGGCTTCATCCAGCCTTCCTCTGCAGGTCTCATGAGTCCCCAGTACACAAGGCAGACACCGCCATTATCCCTATGTGATATTTGAGGCAGAGAACACTTAAAGGACCTGTCACTGTCAGGTCCACAGGGAACTCCAATTCTCCAAACATCCTGAAGTAAACTCAACCTGGACTATAGAAGGATTTCCGGTGGTTAGAGAAAAGCCAGCATTCCTCGGGAACGTGTGGAACTGCTTCCCACCAGCCCAAAGCCCACTCATTTCCTTAGCTCTGGCAGAAGGGATGATAGATACCTGTGGCTGCATATCAAAGCCCACGCCAGCTCCAGGCTCCCTCAAGTATCACAAGTGGACTTTGAAGTTTACTTCATCCTTCTCACCTCCCCGGGCTTCCCTCCACCCAGACACCCCTTTATTCTCTTTACAAAGGCAAGGTTTCCCCTGCCCCTCTTCTAGTTGCCTCTAGCTATTCTCTCTCTGCCTCTGTCTGTTTCTGCTTGTTTCTCTGTCTCTCTGTCTGTCCATCTCTCTCTCTAAAAACCATACCACAGGGCGGTCCTATGTGCAAGCTCTTTACTGCAGCCCACTTGGCATACTTGGAACCCTCACACACAGTCAACAGCCGGGAATCGGGGAGCTGAGAGTCCAGTCCATAAGCTCTGGTTCCAGAGACCTGTGCTAGACAGCACCCCTGAACAGTCTCGCCATTCTGTGCCACTCGGGGCAGAGGCTGCCTCCACAGCAGCCTATGGCTTATTCTGTTGCTCCTTTCCCTAGAATGTTGGCCCTTTCTCTGCCTCGGAAAATCAAAACCCAAAGAAATGGCTCAGTGGGTAAAGTGGCTGTCCCAGGAGCGTGAAGATTCAAGTCCCATCCCCTAAACTAAAGTTAAGAAGCCAGGCATGGTGGCTCTAAGACCTATAAGGCCTGTGCTCGGGAGGTGGCAGCAGACAGATTCTAGGAGCTCACTGACTAGTCCTTGTAGCCGATCAGTGAGCTCCAGGTTCAGTAAGAGACCCTCTCTCAATAATAATAATACTGTGGAGGGCAACTGAGGACGGCACCCAAGGGTGGCCTCTGGCCTCCAGACACAGACGCACACACACACACCTGCATGCAAATTTGCATCCATAAGAAAGTGTATACCCAACCGGGCGATGGTGGCGCCTTTAATCCCAGCACTCGGGAGGCAGAAGCAGGCGGATCTCTGTGAATTCGAGACCAGCCTGGTCTACAAGAGCTAGTTCCAGGACAGGTTCCAAAGCCACAGAGAAACCCTGTCTCAAAAAAAAAGAAAGAAAGAAAGAAAGAAAGAAAGAAAGAAAGAAAGAAAGAAAGAAAGAAAGTGTATACCCATGCACGTGCATGTGGAAGTGGGCAGGCACATATGAACACATACACACACACACACACACATACACACACAAATCCCAGTTTTGTTTATGTTGCTGTGACAAACACCATTACCAAAAGCAACCTAAGGAAGGAAAGGGTTCATTTCGGCTCGCAGTCAAGATAGGAACTCAAGCAGGAACTTAAGCGAGGAAGCCTTTCCTATCCAGCCCAGATCAACCTTCCCAGGGAATGGTGCCGCCCACAGTGGACTCGTCTGCCTACGGTAATTAAGAGTCAAGCAATCCTCAACAGACATGCCCATGAGCCAGTCTGATCTGTGCAGTTCTTCGGTTGAAGCCTGCTCATCAAATGACTCCAGGCTGTGTCAAGGTGACAGATGCAGCTAGCTAGGACACAAGAAGAGGAGGAGGGGAAACGGGGGTGGGTGTCCGAATTCACTCGGGGAGGAACCAGGCTATTTCTAGACTCAGAGATCTCAAGATGAATACTCATTTTCCACAATTTGTTCTTTGTTTTACTAAATAAACATCTATTGAGCACCTACTGTTTCTCTTACTAAGTAAACAACTATTGAGTACCTACTGTTTCTCCTACTAAGTAAACAACTATTGAGCACTTACTAGGCAGGGTTAAGATGTGGAGCCAGAATAAAGAAGTAAATATCTAACTTAAAATTAAGATTCTCTGAAGGTCCCTGGTCCTGTGCTCAAGATACCACAGGATGATTTAATCACTTTCTTGATTTTTCAAGACAGTGGTTTCTCTGTAACTTTGGCACCTGTCCTGGAACTTGCTCTATAGACCAGGCTGGCCTCGAACTCACAGAGATCTGCCTGTCTCTGCCTCCCTAGTGCTGGGATTAAAAGTGTGCTCAACCGCCACCCAGTTTGAATGATGTATTTCTTACACCCTGACTTTGCCTGGTAGTTAAAATGCTGCCTAGACCTGCATCCTCATTCAAATCCTGGCTCTGCTGCCTCTGGCCTATGACTTGGGTAACTTCTGTGCCTCAGTTTCCCTGTCTCTGAGATGAAGACAGTATGTCCTGCCCAAGAGATGTATTGTGAGGTTGGAAGAAGCCATTGCAAATTTTCTGCAACATAGAAATGACAGAGGAGCTTCCTGTTGGCCTCCTGCCTTCTCGGGCCCAGATGGTGTCTCTACCGTAGAAGGTGCATGGGGACCAGTCACTCACCTGCCCATCCCCGGGCCCCCTGCCTTGGTATCACCCTGAACTTGGAGATCCTGACTTTGGCTCTAAGAGGCTTCCACGGGCTGAAGTTCTGTCGTCACCCTCTGTGGCAGGCAAGCCGCCTGCCGTGGATAAACACACTTAACTTTTATGGCTATGCAGAGCTCTCAGCATAAACCATCATCTTGGGCCCACAAGAAGAGGGGGCTGGGACACAGACCTAACCTACCATGGCAAAGTGAGGCAGATGGAGGGCTGGTAGAGCATACTACCCCACTGCAGGTGGCTCCCTAGCTAGGTCGCAGGTCGCTGAAGGCTTCCAGCTGTCTGCATCCAGCGCTTCAGGCAGGGTACATCCTCCTGTCTTCACCCATCTGCTTGTGTCCCCTGAGTTCCTGTGACATTGTGAGGATTTCCAATAGGGGTCCCCACCACTATTCCCCTTCACACTATGCTCTGCATGGGCCTCCTCGGTGGCTTTCACAGTCCAGTCTGAGCTTGTCCGAGAGCTGCTCCCAGGCTCTGTGAACTCAGAACTACTCTGGGGATGAGCACCACTGGTCAGGCCTGCAGGGCCTCCTTTGACTTTGGCTTCCAGTCTCAAAGAGCCTGGCTCTGCAACCTTAGTGAAGTTTTCTTTCTGTTTATAATTGAAGCATTCACAAATGGCTCTGAAGTCCCCCGGGTTGGCCAGCCCCAGACTCATTCAACAATAAAAACAGGCAGATGGTCTCCTGTGCACCAGGCTTTGCCCCCAGGCCCAGGGGCTCTGGGCCACAGAGGCAGAAAAAGAAAAGTTCCAAAGTCCCTATGCAGGTCCATCACAAAGATGGGGCAGGGCAGGGTAGGGAAGGATTACAAAGAACCCAAGCTGGCTTCACTGTTCTGTCCTGACTGACTGATGGCAGAGCTCCAGGCAGAGGTCCTCCTAAGGGTGGACAAGAAGCCAGGGAGATGCTTCAGCGGTAAAATCACGTGCCGCCAAGCCTGACGACCCGAGTCCATCCCCAAGACCCACATGGCGGAGGGAGAGAACCAACTCCTCCAAGCTGTTCTTTGAGCTCTCCATTTGCATCATGGGTCTCTTTTGTAGTCCAGGCTGTCTTTCAACTAAGTAACGTTGGCTTTGAACTCCTGATCCTCCTGGGTCAGCCTACAACTACAGGATGACAGGCACCATCACACCATCACACCAGCCTAAACCTTTCTGTGTGTGGATTGATTGTCTCCGGCATTCTGTCAGGGTGCTGGAAACACATGACCTAAGGCAGGACAATTGGGAGTTCTGGGCTAGCCTGGGATATAGTGAGGTCCTATCTTAAAACCCATACTGGGGGTGTAGTTCAGTTGATCAGAGTATTTGCCTAACATCAAGCTCTGGGATTGATTCCTCCTACCATGTTAAGTAGGCACAGTGGTTTGCACCTGTGATCCCAACACTCAGAAGGTAGAGACAGGAAAATGAGAAGTTCAAGGTCAACCTTGCCCATATGGTGAGCTGGAGGCCAGCCTGGGCTACATGGGATCTTGTAAACAAACAAAGCTGTTCCTGAGCTTGCTTGGTGGCAGCTGGAGCCTGGTCTGTGCACATCTAGAGGCCAGGAACTGGGGGGGGGGGGGCTACAAAAGCACATGCAGAGGAAGAGATTGATATTGTTTTATACAAAACATAGGGAAACACAAACCCTGGTGATGAGCAAGCTCTAAAACATCTTTAGCAACAAAGGGTCTCTTAACGCTGTCTATACATTTACACACACACACTCACACACACTCACTCACAAACTCACACACACTTTCTCTCTCCGTCTTTTTTTCTCTCTCTCCCCCACCCCCTTTTCCTCTGCCGGAAGTTCACTTGGATGTGAAACTAAGGGTCGAATCTCAGTCCAATCTCTCTGGCCATGGTTGTGTGACTCCAGGCATGTTACCTCCCTCTCTGGGTTTCAATAACCCCATTAGGAAAATGAAGAGGTTGATTTACTTAGTGATGGATCCCATTTGGGACAGGTGGCCTGCCCATGTAACCAGAGACTATGGTTTTGTTTCCCAGCCGTTCAGACCCAAATAATCACATAGAAGCTATATTAATTACAAGACTGTTTGGCCAAAGGCTCAGGCATATTTCTATCTAACTCTTACATCTTAAATTAACCCACTTCTATTAATCTATATATCACCACAAGGCTGTAGCCTAGCGGTAAGTTTCTGGCATCTTTCTCCTTTGGCAGCTACATGGCATCTGCCTGCCTCTGTCTCCTTTCTCCTAGCATTCAGTTTAGTTTTCCTGCCTAGCTCTATTCTGCCCTGCCATAGGCCAAAGCAGCTTCTTTATTAACCAATGGCAATTAAACATATTCACAGCATACAGAGGGGAATCCCACATCACACCCAGGTGTCTTCTCTCCCTGTGGATGTCTAGGTCCCCATGATGATGCCGTGTGGCAGGGACCCATTATCTGTGCTCATGGAAAGGCGGGTATGCCAAAGCTTTCACCACTTGCCTTGGTTTACAGAGCTTGTGAAATGGAGCCCCCCTCCCCCTCAAATTTTACGGCAGCAGTTGCACCTCAGAAGATGCCCCCATCTAGAGTTCTGAGCTCTGGCTTACAGAGAGGCACTGATGTTTCTCTTTGCTGTCTTTTTGCTGTAAAAAGGGGACAGTGACATCCTGACCATCTCATAGGACTCAAAGAGATGACACACACAGAGATAGATTTAGAAACTGTAAAGTGATCTGCACGGTGGTGGTGCACGTCTTTAATCCCAGCTCTCGGGAGGCAGAGACAGGTGGATCTCTGTGAGTTCAAGGCCAGCCTGGTCTACAGAGCTAGTTCCAGGACAGGCTCCAAAGTTACAGAGAAACCCTGACTCAAGAAAAACAAAATAGAAAGAAAGAAAAGAAAGAAAGAAAGAAAGAAAGAAAGAAAGAAAGAAAGAAAGAAAGAAAGAAAGAAAGAAACGGTGAAGTGCTATACCATGCAAACTACTATCACATGCTCACATCCTGCATGGAACATGCTGGCAAGTGGATCACAGGAGCGATACCATCTGCCTGCAAATGATGGGCAGAGGAAGAACTAATCTTTATCCAATTATCTTCTCCGGAAAGCCTGACTCCCTCCTCCAGCTTCCACAGTTCTCTCCTAATTAGTGGTAAGAACAGGCCTTGCTTCCGCAGGCCTTAGACTGTTATTCACCAAGTGTTGCTCCCATTGTAGTATGCTAATAGGCTGGTAATTAAAAGCTTCAATGCTGTTTAATAACTGTGCTGAGTTCAGGGAGGATAATTGCCCGATGCCCCTCCCAGAGCTCTGGAGTCTAGGCATCTAGGGAGGTAAATGACATAGCTATGCCCGAAACCTCCCTCCTGGGTGCTGGCCTCTCCTGGCCACCTCCCTCAGAGGGCTCCCAACCTTTCCTTCCTCCACCCGTTTGTTCCATTGTTTGTCTAAGACAAGTTACAGATAACTCGGGCTGGCATTAAGCGTGCAAGGTCGCTGAGGATGACCTTGAACTCCTGCCTTCCTGCTCCCACCTACTTGATTACAGGTGTGTGCCACCACGCTTGGTTTAGACAGTGTTGGGAATCAAACCCAGGGATCAAGCATCCCAATACATACTGTACTGGGCTGTAGTGGGAATTCGCTCCACCCGTTACCTTGGACTATCTGGCCCAATAGAGGCGGTGCCTCTTGTCTGCCTATGTGACCTTTTATAAGGAAGGAGGGAGGAGGGTCGCTCTCTATTGGGTGATGAAGACCGAGGGTGTGAAGCAGCGTGTGATTGGGTGTGAAGCACTGTGTGATTGGGTGTGAAGCAGAATGTGATTAGTCCCCATCTTTCCAAGGACGCTGCAACTGGATTTACAATATCCTGTATTCATGAGTGTTTCCCCCTTTTGTATCTTAATAAATCCTTGATGCTACTTAAACAGACGCATGTGGATTGCTCATTACACTGAGCTCCTCCCATCCCTGTTTTATTTGGTGCAGGGAAAGGGATCCAGGTCTTGGGTATTCTGGGTAAGCACTCTGTGCTGAGCCACACCTACACTCCCTCCCCTGTAGAAAGGACAGTGTCCTCCCCACCCCAGCTTTGTGAGTGGTATGAACTTTAGTACTTTGTGACACTTCCCTCCCCCAGGCAGCGGGAACCTCCACCTTGCTGGCACTTCAGGCTGGGTGCTTCAGCTACTGCTGCCCAGTCAGTTCATTCCCCCCAGACCCTATCAGGCATCTCCCAGTGGGGGCTGGGGCATAGCTGAGAGCCACTGAGATGAACGCTGAAAGGTCTGTTCTTAGAGAATCTGCTAGATGCATCCCCACACGTCCCTGCAGCAATGGTACCCGCGCCAGCGTGAAGGCCTAAGGTAGCCATGCTCAGAGACGGAACATTTCTCAGGCAAAACAGTCAATGTAAAAAATGTTTTTAATAATGAATGGAAAAAGATGGGCTTAGTGGCACACTCCTGCACTCCCGTACTAGGGAGGTAGAGGCAGGAGAATCGGCTCAGGATCAGCCTTTGCCACATTTTGAGTTCAAGGACAGCCTGGGCTATGTGAGACCCTGTCTCAATTTTTTTTTTGTAAGTAAAAATCTAAAATAGTATAAATATGAAGCTAACTGTGTTCCTCTTTGATTATAGATGTGTATATATGTGTGTGCACAAATGTGTGTGTGTGACAGCCATGGGACATAAGAAGACAAAAGTGTGCTTGCCTACTAGAGGATCCCCTGTAACACCCCACGAGGACTGGGCAGCTTACAGAGGACAGAAATGTATCCCTTCTTGTTTTAGAAGCAGTGGGGTTCAGGACACAGGCACAGATGGGCACAGTGTCTAGTGAGGTTGGCGTACTGGTTTCTTTTCTTCTGTTCTCACAGGACAGAAGAGGCACCCCTCTATTTCAAGCACACCTATTCCTCCCAAACTGAAGGGAGTCTAGCTATAGGGCCTGAACACCCCAGAGCGCTCCCCCGTGAATTTTTGCCTTGGCGGTTTATGTCTCAGGTATGAAATTGGAGGGACAGGAGTGACCGGGAGTAGGGCATCAGCGTGGGGACACTTCCCACACTGATATCTCCATGTATTTCATTCTGTGCACGTGTGCTATTTAAAGAGCAAATAGAGAACCAGGCGGACACTGTGGCACAGCTGCAGTCCCAGCCCCTGGGAGGTGGAGGCGGGGGGGGGGGGGGACCAGAAGTTCAAGGTCATCCTCAGCTGCCTAGTGAGTTTGAGGCTAGCCTGGGCTACATGAGACTCTGTCTCAAGAAAATAAAGATAAAAGAATAAATACAATTTTTCAAGTTGGTGTTTGGGCTGGAGAGAGGGCTTAACAGTTAAGAGCACTGGCTGCTCATGCAGAGGACCAGAGTTCAGTTCCCAGCACCCACTTTTGGGAACCTGTACTTTCAGTTCCAGGAGATTCCAGACCGATACTCTCTTCTAGACTCCAAGGACAACCCTCATACACGTCACATATACTCACACTGAGTTTTAAACAGTTAAATAAAAGTTGAATTAAATTTAAAAACAAATGAACATTTAGCTCATGAACTGACTGGAATAGTTTCAGTAAAGTCCACCTCCCTTAGCCTGGACCCTCTAGGTAAGATGTGGATGCATCCCCTCTGTCCAGGGGACACTATCAGTGCCTCCTACCCTGAGCGGTCTGAAATCCCCATAGCCTGACATCCCCTGTAAGAGGCACCACTCACTATCTTTGAGTTTCAGATAGAGAAATTGAGGTCCCCGGCTTGAGACTGTCAGACCCCTAGCCGTGAGCTAGCTCTAAGGCTCTCTGTGACTTTTCACAGCCTGGCCTGATGCAAAAGCTGCCGTAGCAGCTCCAGATGTGCCCAGATAAGCTTGAGCAGGATCTCGCTGGAGGCTTTATGCTGAACTGAACTGGAATTCCCTCAGCAATGAGGCTCCTCACAGAGTCCAAATGCAGCTCTCCTGGAAAGGAGATGTCACTCTTCTTTGGCCTCTTCTGACACAGCTAAATCCTGCCTCACGGGTCCCGAATGAGACTCTGAAAAGGAGCCACTTCGTGTTTATAACATCCATCTCATTTGCCAGGACTTAATCAGCTGAGTGCAATTTGGGCAGAACTGCCAGGCAACCCCACTGCCTCCCTGGGGTTGAACCCTCCGAGGGTACAGCCATCATCAGGAGAGAGGTGACGCCTCGCTAGAGACCCTTGAGGTCGGGTTTGCTGTCTGTTGAGATTTCCTCGTAGGAAGGTGTGAAGAAGGTCACTGGACCCTCCCCTTGTAGAACTTTAAGATAATTCTGAAGCCATTTCTGACCATTCTGAGCCCTCTCAGTCTCAGCAGTAATGCTCTCCCCTTCCCCCCTGGGAACCAAGGACCTAACAATTGCCCACACACGTACTGAAATGTTGGGAACTTTCCATCATCTCCCCGAGTCCTTGTGAATGTTCTCCAAATAGAACTCAGTTATTGAATAGGGGCAAGATAACCCTTAGGGCCCAGCACATGGGAGGCAGAGGCAATCGGATCTCTGTGAGTTCAAGGCCAGCCTGGTCTACAAGAGCTACTTCCAGGACAGGAACCAAAAGCTATGGAGAAACCCTGTCTCAAAAATTAAAAAAAAAAAAAAAAAGATAACCCTTAGGTGTTGACTCAGTGACTGATATTTTGACTTAGGCCCTGGGAAAGGGGCAAAGTGACCCTCTGATCTGGCAACCACTCTCCAGCCAATTATTGGTAATAGCCTTTTTGAATAAGCCAATCATAATAGTTAAAGAACAACCCCCAGACACCCCTTTCTTCTGCGGCTTTTCCCTTTAAAACTAGCCTGTACCAGCCATTCAGGGTCTTTCTAGCCTCCCAAATGCTGGAAGACCCTGTCATGACAGAATTAATAAAATTCTCATGCTTTTACATCAGCTGTGGTGTGAGAGACAGTCTCTGGGGGACGACACCTCCTTGGTGATTAGACTCTAGGGTCCAACACCCTGAGATGGGGTGGCTCCCCCTGCATCTCCCAGCCAGCTGTATATAATTCTGTCCTAAATGCACAAGGCCTTGTGGTCACAGGAAGTGCCAGATGTAGAGACTATGGAAGGACAACTGAGCTGGGGACTCCATCTTTGCCGCTCTCAGGAAGTCATCATCCGTGCTGGCGTGACTTTTCAGTGCTTTGGCCCCTCTGGCGTCACCTGTGCTCCTATAAGTAACCCCTCACCCGTCCCTGTAAGGAAGACCAAGGAACTCGTTGCTCTGCCGAGTCTGACTCTGATGGGATTCTACTCTGGCTTGTCATCGGGGCCCTATGACATGGGAAGGGACATCCATGGCCTTCTCTTGGGCTGCACAGAGAGAGGTATGGGCTCCAACCGCTATTTGAATTTAGTCAGGGAAAGGCAGCTCCATGCTTCAAGAGGCAGAAAGGAAGGAACAACAGAAGCTGTGAGGACTAACTGCCATCTCTAACTGCCAGCCTCGGGAGCAGAAAGCACTGGCCCTACTCTGCCCCATTCCTGTCATGCTGGGGCTCATGTGAGTGTCCCCAAGGGTCCTGTGGTCCCCAGGGTGGTGCAATCTTGGGGTGCTATACAGCCTTTGGAGATCAACTGAGGGCACTGTCCCTCCAGGGCCACAAAATACATCCCAACAAGTCAAATAAAACCTGGTTTTCCCCAGCAAGTGGCCACGTGATGAATCCAGAGCTGATCTCTCCGGCTTCATCAGTGTAGACCAATCAGAGCTGATCTCTCTGGCTTCATCAGTGTAGCCGCTGGGGGTGATCGCGGTGACATGGCTATTAATCAACGGCTCTGCCCACTTTCCACGTGTCTGCTCCATCTGCAGATGCTCTGGGGTCTGAATGACATCATCAACTCCTCTTTCAGACGGGGAGAAAGCTTACACATCTTGCCCAAGGACACACAGCTGATGAGCAACAAAGCCAAGATTCCAGCGAGGTTCCTTAGCCCTCCAGACCACGCTGGTCACACTGCAGACTAGAAAGGGCTGGGAAACGCTGGATCACCTGAGGGTCATTATTGCTAGTGTACGTGGAAGGCTATGTGGCACCCATGACAGAGAGGACACCACCTCAGAGGTCAAGGAGATACAAGGTGAAGGCTTTGTCAGGAGTTCTGCCTTCCCACTCTGCAGAGGCCCAAATTCCCACATGCAGCCCCTTGCTGGATCTGTTGCCAAAGGTCCTCGCAGCCCGACCCATGCCAATCACTGTGAAGTCCCCACAATGGCGACCTTAAATCAAGAGCACAAATGCCTTTTCACCCACAGGCGGGAATACCGCCTTAAGTGTTCCCGATTCTAATTCCACTGAGCCTTGGGGCTGATGCATAAACAGTTTCTTTTCTTTCTCTTTTTCCCTAATACTATATAATTACCTTTCTTCAATCATCCTGGCAGAACAGGCACGTTTCCATCTAACATTGAATCTTTAAAAAAAAATAATAAAAAACACGGGGTGGGGAATGAATAAGCTGTATTTGCAGTACCCAGAGAAAAATAATAAGTCTTGTTTGGCCCCAGAGGGAAGACGAGCAGATGGGAAAGGCTGCCTGCACTCACAGTTCCCGGGAGCGGCCAGAAAGCTTACCAAGTAAAAGGCGAGGGTGGGATGGGGCAGAGCCTCACCAAAGCCACTGTGCCCCCTCCTGTCTTCCCAGTCATCCCCGGGACATTCCCTGACAACCCCCACCATTCCAGCCGCTCTCCGCCCACAAGGCCATTGCTATGCAGGTCCTCATTGGCAATGATGAAAGTGCCCAGAATCCATGGGAAGTGGAAGAAGGCACAAATGACTCTTTCCCAGCAGCTCAGGCACTTGGAGCTGAATCTCAATGGGAAGAGATTTGCAAAGCTGGGCAGCAAGGAGAGATGGAGAGAGACGGGGTCAGAAGCTGACACGTGCCTACGTGGCCACTCGACAGACCGTGTGAGGGTTAAGCAGAAACATGACAGGCCATCCCTCCCTCACACCGGGCTGTGTGTTGATATCAGTACCCCTGTGCCATAAGGCTCACAACAGTGGCTAGCCATGTTTTCATCCAGCTCACTGCCATGGCGCTTCTAGTGGTTTGCAAAAGTCACACCGTCTTGGTCATGTTCACAACAACCCTGAGTTGGTAGTGGTTACTGTTTACCTTGCCAATGAGGAAACTGGGGACAAAGAATTCCATTACTCAACCAGATCACTAAGGGAAGGGCTGGCTCTGGCTCCAGAATGATCATTACAGCAGCCTGTGGCCCCACTCTCCTGGGTCCCTATGGCAATTTGTGACTCCTGTGCCCCTTATGACATCATAGACACCCCCTTCATTTGTGTGTATGAGTGTGTGCAGTGTGTATGCGTGTTTTTGCATGTGTGTAGGTCACATGAATGTATGTGTGCATGTGGTGGCCCCAAGTTGATGTTGAGAATCATTCTGTATCTTTATTCTGTCTCTTTCGACACTCAGTCAAACCCAAAGCTCATCCGTACAGCTAGTCTTGGCTGCCAGCTTGCTCTGGGGACCCCCATCTCTGCTCTGTGAGGCTGGAATTACGGGCAGGCCATGCCATCATGCCTGTGTGGCATTTATGCGGGTCCTGGGGATCCAAACTCTAGTCCTCGTGCCTGCATGCCAACCACTTTACCCCCCAACCATCTCTCCAGCCCTGAAATCACAGCGCTTTAAACCTAGATGTCCCCTGGAAACATCCTTAATCTCTCAGGTGACGTCAAATCCTGGGAGCAGAAGGATGCCCCTGTCTGAGTTGTCCCTCTGAACATTGGGCCATCTTTTACTTGGTTGTCTACAAAATGGTTGCTAGGATTCATCCCCTACTCAATGCATCTGCTCCTCCTCATCCCAGGGTCCTACCTTAGGGATGCTGGCTAAAACTAAATTTCTTGAACATCACAGGCCCCATTCAGTATTCAAGGACCCTGCAGTTAGAGGGTATGTCCCCCAAAGCTTCTGGAATGGAACCCCATGAGCTGGAGGACCACATCCCTACACCTAGATTAATCCCAAGCTCCCAGTTTGATTTTCAGTTTGGTTTACTGTGAAGCTGCCACACAGGAAAGTGTCGAGTGCCAACCCAGCCTATACCTAGCCCAGAGATAGCTCAAAGTCCTTGCAAGGGTCCTCTTCTCATTCAAAAAATGAAAGAAAGGAAGAAAGAAAGAAAGAAAGAAAGAAAGAAAGAAAGAAAGAAGGGAGGGAGGGAGGGAGGGAGGGAGGGAGGGAGGGAGGAAGGAAGGAAGGAAAGAAGGTAGTTTTTCCCTCTTCCCTGTTCAACTTCCTTCTCGGTCAAATGGGGGAGGATAATTGTCCCTAACTCTTGGGACTGTAGTGAGCATGAAGTTCAGTAATATCTCCAAAGGTGGCCAGGACTCTAGACTCCCGCAGGAAGTGGGTGTCGTTATAATCGGGCAGTTACACAGCAGTGTCCTGACCACTCCTGGGGAGCAGGCTGCCCGCTGGGGTGTCAGCCTCTAGCTGAGCAGGAGCACAATACTTGGGAAGAATCCTGGCTTTGCAAGGGTGACTGATCTCCAGCTGTGCCACCCCAGGGTGTGAATCAAAGCACCCTTAAGTCCTATCTGAATGGCACAGCGTGCCCACTCGTGGCGGGGTACCACCCATGGTGGAGTACCACTCATTTCTCCGCCTCATTTTATAAGTTCAAGGAGGGAACTCACAGTCAAGTTAAGCTGCTTGCCCAAGGTCAACAGCTGAGGAGTTGCCGAGGTGGGATCTGAATCCAGCTAGACTGACTTCAGAGAGCAAGTGGATAACCACTATGTCACAAGGCCTGCCAAACCTGGAGGGAACCTGTCTCAGGACACCATGGCCGCGGACAGCGGCATTGCCTCGCACGCCTCCCCAGCCAACCCCATCATACCCAGCAGATTCTTCCTCTTGGTTTTCACTACTTCCTTCTTTCTTTCTCTTAGAAAAGGCATTAGTCCTGAATGAAACCAACTTACAGACTTGTCCACGGCTGAAAGCTTCTAATTATGAGAACGTTCATCTCTGGGTGAGTCTCCCCTCCTCAAACCAAAAATACAGTAACATTTGCAAAAGAGAATTTATCTTTACCTAAAACTATAATTAAATGGCTGCTGGCGGTTACCTTGACGACATTATTTTTTTAAGCCCTCCACTACAGCTCCCCACTCTGGATAATACAAACTTGGCAGTCAAATAAGTCAACAGGTTGCCCAGGAAACTGTTGCCTTGACAACCTTGAAGATGGAGGGGGAATGGCAAGGTTGAGGAAGTGTCAGAGTTAGGATGGCATAGCAGAAAAGAAAAGGTCCCTTGGCATAGCCACAAGGCTCCCCCAAGTCTCAATAAGCCACCAAAGCAGGCACAAAAGGGATTCCTCCTACCTGAAAAGGGCCATGCCAGGGATGCCGTAAGCTAATGCTCCCTGAGGGCCACAGCCTGGAAGACTGAATCTTCCTCCTCACTGCAAAACCATGTAGAGTCTACCAGACCACTTTTTGACAATTTAAAGTCTAGGGTCTGTCAAGATGGCTCAGTAGGTAATGGTCCTTGCCACACAAGCCTGGTGACCTGAGTTCAATTCCTGAACCCACATAAAGATGGAAGGAGAGAACCAATTCCACAAAGTTGTCCTTTGACCTCCACATATACACCATGAGATGCTTGCTCTCACATACACACACACACTAATAAAAATAGTAATAATAATAACAACAAAGTCTAGGTCACCCTTGTTTGGTCACCTCCCCATCCTCCACCCTTCGCTAGGGGAAGGGGAATGGTAAGAGAAGAAGAGAGAAAACTGAAACTTATAACAAAGCCCCAAGAGTTCACAGATGAGAACCAGCCATGTGTCCTGGCACGCCGTGCTCAGGGACAGGTGTTCCTGTAATGGAGGTGTCAGCGGTTATCTAGGGGATTGTGAGTTCATTTCCCTGGCACAAAACAGAACTGAAGACTGGAAAAGACGGAAGCCCAGAGAAAAACATCAGCGTTATACATTTAGGATGGGAGAGGCCTGTGGCTGGGAGATGCCACGGGCCTTCCTGGGGCCCTCTGCCCTCCCCTGCTGTCCTAGCTAGCTACCCAGGCCCATGTCTTCCTGCAGGTTCTGCTCGGGCTGTCTTCTGGAAACAAGAAGACTCCATCTCAGGGAGCCTGCTTTTGCATCCCTCTTTGGCCTGCCTCCCTCTAACACTGCCTCATTCCTTTAGCCTCTGGACCTCCCAACACATTCTGAGCCTGACCCACGGCTAAGCCGCAGACAAGGATGGCCACAGGGTCTCAGCCTAACCAAGAGTGACCAAGGACGAAGAGCAGACCTGGCTTGGCTGGGACAGTAGGAGTAACTGCTATGGATTGGTGGCCTTAGGGGTGGGGTTGAGCCTCCAGGGCTATGCATGATGCCAAATATTTCTCCACCTGGGCAAGGGCAGTTCAGGGAACCCTCAGGACAAATGAGTCCCTTGACCTGAACTTGAGGGGTGGACACAAACCTCTGTTTCTCTTCTTGGTGTGTGGACAGAGACGCGCACATTGCTTTGTCCCCAGCTCCCAGAACATGCTGTAGCTGGACTGTGGGCAGAAAAGGGGCATGAGTGGTGCAGGGACTCCCACAGTCAAAAGTCCCAAACGGTGTTCTCTTCTGCAGTACTGCCGCCTGTGCCTGGGCTTATGCCACCCTTGTCCCAGCTCTGTGAAAACGTGCCTTTCACCGGATTCTCCTCTACTAATCCATAAGCGAGCAGCAGTGACAGACGAGCTCAGAACATCTTTGCACAGGCCCAGAGAACAGTGGCTAAATGGGCCCAACTCACAGCTTAGTCCCAGGCAAATCTGTGCTCTCCTTGTCGCCAAAGGCAGCCACATTGCTCTTCCCCGCACATCCTGTGATGCAGGTGTCTGGTTTGCAGATGGGAGAACAGGGAGAAGGGGGCATTTCAGGGACCCCTCACCTCTACAGCATAGGACCCAGAGCCTGGCCCAGGCCATGGGCTCTGCCCTGCCTGGGGCCTTCTGCTCTGCCTCGCCCTTTCTCTGTCTACTTCTTTCCTGGTTCCGTTTCTCAGTATCCTACCATTTCCTTCCACCATTCCCACCTCCTCAAATCCTCCAAGTGCAGGTGATACGCCTTCCAGACTTGACAATGTCTGAGACATTGGATTGTCATCTTAGGAGGGTATAATCATTGCGGAGGATGCCCAGATGCCAATCAGCACCCTAATAGGTTCAGGACAAGCCAGTGTGGCAAAAAACAATCCAGGGCTGTGGCTGGGGATGCAGGTCAGTGGTAGAATGTTCACCCAGCATGCTCAAGGCCCCGGGGTCTGATATTTCCAACTTCAGGGGGGAGGAGGGAAGTAGAAGGGAGAGGAGAAAAGAGAAAAGGAAGGGAGGGGAAGGGAGGGAAGAAGAGGGGAGGAAAAGAACAGGCAGGAAAGAAAAAGGGAGAGACAAAGTCCTTGCCATGAAGCATGAGGACCTGAGTCCCATCCCCAGAACCCACACGAGAAGCAGGTATGATTCTAGAGTGGTGGCCCCACCTTTAATCCCAGCACTCAGGAGGCAGAGGCAGGAGATCCCTGAGTTCATAGCCAGCTTGGTCTACAGAGTAAGTTCCAGGACAGCCAGGGCTACGCAGAGAAACCCTGTCTCGAAGAAGATAAAGAAGAATGGTAGGAGGGAGAGGGAGATAACGACAGCCATCACGATAATGACAATCACAAAGATGATGAAAACACAGCAGAAGTAGCTGGGTGTGGTGACTTAGCTTGTGACCCCAGCAGTTGGGAGGCCAAGGCTGGAAGAACTCTGGGGCTCACTGGCCTGCCAGCTCAGCCTATTTAGCAAGTCCCAGATTCCAGTAAGAGACCTTGTCTCAAAACTCAAGGTGAGTGGCTGCTGAGGAAAGACACCCAAGGCTGGACTCCAACCCCTACATGTACACACATATGCAGAATAATAATAATTGTTATCCCAACCCAGGTACTATAACCGAGTTCTAGGGCAAACACCTCAGTTTCAGCCATCCCAACAAGCTAGACCAGCCACCAGTTGGGTAATCATAAAAAACAGAGAGGAGACTCAACCAGTGCCTCAGGAAACAGGCCCAGTGACCCCAAGTTTGTTTGTAGGTACTGATATGAATGCTACGTTTAAGTAGAGGAGGAACTGAGTCAGGGCCAGATCTGCACTTTGCAGTCCTGGAAAGGTATAGTCTGTCCATCATTGTGGGCACAGGTCTCCCAAAGTGGACAGGTAAGCATTAATCATCATGGGCCCCATATGGGTCCTTCAAGATAACCTGTTTGAGGGTACAGCTTCTCCATCTGAGAAAGGTACTGCCTTCAGGTGAGGGTCTGCTGTTCCTGGAACCCAACAGGAATACAGTGTAGGACAACAACCTACTTCTCCGCCTTCAGCTTCCAGAGGAGATGAGCTGGGTTAGACAAATTCCTTGGCAATGGCCACACCTCTGTGTGACAAGTATGAGCCTGAGCAAAGTTAAGAGGACAGACCCAAAGTGAAGACAGAAGCGGCCATGCTTCATCCTGCCGAGTCCCCAGTGAGCTGAGAGAATCCCTTCCCTATGAAGAGAGAAGCAACATCTGTCCCCTTCTCCTAAGTTCTCACCAACAGAGCAGAGTAGATGCCACCACAGTTCACCCTGGAGCGGGTGAGAGTTACTTGCTGGAACATGGATGACCCCCAAGCAGCCATATGGTAAGCCTATACCCACGTGATTGATGGTCCCATCAACCTTCCCCAGTCTATGTGCCCTGAGGCACAAGATTTAGACTAGACTTCATAAAAATGGTGGAATCTCAGGTGAGGGGCCTATAGCCCTTCCCACTCCCTCCTTCCATGAGACAATGCCGACAGTCCTCAAACAGCCTAGTAAGGATTTTTTTTTTTTGAGACAGGGTCTCACTATGTAACTCTAGCTGTCCTGGAACTCAGTGTGTAGACCAGGCTGGCCTCAAACTCACAGAGGTCAGCTTCCCTCTGCCTCCTGAGTGCTGAGATTAAAGTTGAGCACCACCACGCCCGTGATGGACCTTGTAAGCAGGCACAGCTGATCTGATGAACCTGGTGACTGTTTGATTCACCAAACTAAGTTCTACATCAGAGGTCAAGGCAGCTTCTAGGTCCCTTTGCCACCCTGAGTCAAAGCTGACACTCCTGCCAGTCACAGAGGTGGCCTGCCCTGAAGGAGATGGTTGACAGTGCCAGTGATGTCCCCAACCCTCTTGCTGTGGGGAAGTCTGGGTCATTCGCAATTGCACACATTAAACACCCACAGGCCTCAGTTCTGCCCACAGGAAAACACAGATCCCAGCTCAAAGGGAAGAAGAGGTAGCTTATTCTGGAGCCAAATATGAGAAGTTTATAAACATAGTTCAGGTTGCTTCAAATCCCAAGTCCCACTGCAGAAGTGGTTGCATGAGATTTTTATTGGTTATATAACAAAGTCATAAATCAAGGCATTTACCAAATATATTGCTGGGGGCTAGAGGGAGGCAAGATACTTCTGGTCCCAGGTGGACAACATTCTTAGCTTTTGAATCGGTGGAATCCAGTAGTTTGTTGAGAGTACATTGTGTGTGTATGTGTGTCTGTCTGTCTGTGTGTCTGTTTGTCTGTGTCTGTCTCTTGTGTGTGTTGTGTGTGAGTGTGGGGGTACACACACCTGTGTGCACACATGTAGAGGCCCGAGGAAGACATCATGTCCTCTATCACCATATACCACTGTGCCCTGAGGCAGGGTCTCAGCTCGGCTGGCTGGCCAATGAGCCCCCAAGACGTGCTAGCTGCACCTCCAGTGCACACCCTTCACACACAGCCTTGGCTATGATAAGGTACGGGTGAGACCTTGGCGGGTGAGAACCTCAGCGGGGGACAGAATGCGCTATACAGACAGAGTCTGAACATGGAGTTTATTGAGATAAAGGAAATAGGAAGGAAAGAGAGAATGAAAGAGAGAGACAGAGACAGAGAGATAGAGAAAGATGGAGAGAGACTGGGGAAAGAGGGAGAGAGGCAGAGACCTGCCTGCCTCTTCAGAAGAAGGGGAGGAGGTGTCAGGAGAAGGTGGATCTTGTTTTTTACAGGGACCTTCGCACCTGCATACAGTCAGGGAACTGCTTGTCATATGTGAGGGGTGACTGTGGCAGGTTCCCAGGGGGCGCTGGATACTAACAGCCTTTACAGGATTCTGGGGATTCAAACCCAGGTCCTCATGCTTGCACAGCCAACGCTCTTACCCTCTGAGCCATCTCCCCAGCCCCTGACAATACACTGAAAACCTTTTGATAGTCACGGGGATGTTAGATCTGACACAGGGAGGCAATGAATGGCTTTCAAAGGGACTAAAAATAGCCTAAGATAATCTGGCTCTGGGCTGCTCCGTTTTAACTCCCCGTAATCACCACGTCCGGTCGTTTGACCTTGCAGACTCTTTAACACAGGCACAGGAGCAGGCACATCTGTTTATGCTCTGGATCTCCCCTTTACAGCTAAAGCTCGAGAATTTAATAAGAGTCTATTGACTTCCTCCTACTGCAAAGTCCCTGGGGCCTACCAAAGAGTGGAATATCTTCTTTTGTGGACAAGGTCAGAAATTGCCCTTTAAGTCTGAATATGTGTCTCTAGAGCCCTGGGAATGAGGCTCCCAGTAGGCCCACTGTAGTGGAGCCGTGGAATTGACTGGAACGATGCTGAAATTCTTTCCAAATGCCAACAGGATTGGTGCAGGGAGAAAAGGCATGCAGGAAGCTCGTGGCCACCCTCACCCACCAGGCCCTGCTTAGGTACTGGCGACCGTAAATTCTGAAGCAATGTGATTTTGCCAAACTACCTGCTTTGCCTGTACACACCAGACACCTCTGAGGGCCCCAGCAAGTTCTGGAAGGTAGAGGAGTGGCCTGCGATTTGCATCTTGACAGGTGCTGAACCTCCAGACAGGAAGCGCTCAGGTCTCCATCCCTACGTCTAAACAGAGAGCTGATTAGACTATGCTCTGATCGGGTTGCTCTGTCACCCACTGTCCCCCAGGTGAGCTGAGACCTGCTCTGTAAGTGCCAAACAGTTGCTCCTGGTTGGTCTTGTTCTGACTGGCAGTCCCAGGCACCTAAGTTCAGAGGACCCGCAGCTCTGCCTGGAGGGCTGTTAGAGGAAGAGAACGGACCCATCGCCTCTACCTGGATTCCATCCTCAGCATCGTTTAAAAGAAAATAAAAGAAGGCGGCTGGGCTCGGGGGTGCACACCTTTGCTCCCAGAGGTGGGAGGATCGCTATGAACTCAGGCCAGCCTGATCTACAGAGAGAGTTCCAGGGCAGCCAGGACCGTGTAGGCTGGGGCCCAGCAGAACCGGGTAAGCACCGTGAGAGTGTCTGTGTAAACCTGGTATCATCAGGCGGTGGACTCGCGCTGTGTGAGAGAAATAGCCGCCATTTATTGAGCACTTGCTGTGTGCAAAATGTTGCCCATGCACTCTCTCACCAAATCTTTACTTTGGTCTAGAAGAGGTCTGTGCTATTACATCACCACTGCCTAGATTAGGAATAGACAGGGGAGAGCAGCTGACACCCAGGAGCCTAGAGACAGCCAGAGGCAGAGCTGGGGTAAACCCAGGAGGTTTGATGGGCAAACAGGAGCTGGATCTGAGTGTGAGCAAAGACCTGCTGCTGAAGGAAGTTACTGATTGATTGGGGGAGGGGTTGAGACAAAGGCTCACACTTGAGCCAAGGTTAGATTTGAACTCCTGACGTAGTCCAGGCTGGCCTTGAACTTGTGGCACCCTTCCTGCTCAGCCCCAGGAGTACTGAGATTACAGCTTTGAGTCCATCCTGACTCTTGGCAAGTTATTAAATCACAGAGGCAGCCAGGGTCAAAGCTGGCCACAATGAAAGTATTTACACCAGGGAAACGCCTAATTCTAGCGCGTGGGCTCTTTCTGCTTCCCAACAGAACCGCTAACTGCATTTGGGTACCTCGCCTGCACACACTGAAAAGAAACTGCCATTTTCCTGGCACTTGAGGCTTTACAATGAGCTTTTCCATCCATCAAAATCAAACAGAAACTGAATCTGTGAAACTGTTACTGATGTCAAAGACAATTGAAGCGTCTCTCAAGGGAGGAACACAAGGGCCCAGCGGACCACAGACCTCTGAGTTCTAGCCAGGCCCTTTTAACTTAGAAGGCAGTAGCCCCAAGTGTGGGTGGCGAGTGGCGTATATTTCAAGATAGCCGGCATCTCCATGGCAATGTGAAGTCACTACCCCTGTGGACTCTGGGGGGGACAGTTCCCCCCTCGTCCCACAGACTGCAATTCCACGGAGCCAAGAGCCCTGTGGTGTAGGCGAAAGCTTTTCGCAGTTTCCACGTGGAGATGATCCGGAGGTAGAGAGTGAGTGGGTGTTGATCTCCAAGCAAGGGAAACTTCAAAGTCGCATCTGACAGCCCAGTGCTGTCAGAATGGTGCGTTAGAGAAAAGTTGAGAACGTCTCATGAATGAACCAGGGAGAGGATGAATGGCTGCAGAGTCCTGCCTGTTCTCAGTTGACAAACTCCAACTCTGGGGCGGAATCAGGAGCTGGTGGCAGGACAGGGTAGAGCTTTCTCTGAAGCTGAGAAAAACAGGACATGATGACACACGCCTGTTATCCCAGCACTCGAGAAGCTGAGGCAGGAGGATTGTAGGTTCAGGCATAACCTGGGCTACACTCTGCCTCAGAAAAAAAGAAAAAGGAATTCTGGGTGACCCAGGGCAGCAATGCCATAACTGGGGGTAGGTGGCGTTGCTACGCAGAGTAGGCGCGAAACAGAAGCTGGGTGTCAGTGGATGGACACCCAGCAGACGAGTGGATGGAAATACGGCATACATGACACTCAGTGAAATATCACTCGGCCACAAAAAAGAATGGACTCCTGTAGTTTGTGACATTGTAGTGAGCGTGTGGGGTATTTTGTTTAATGAAATAAGACAAACACTATATACCGTCACCATGTCTAGAATGTGAGCTGACTTGGAAGTAGAAAAAACAATAGTTACAGACCAGAGAGAAGGGGACACAGAGACTGTAAGCACAGAAGCACAGTTAGGAGCCGGGACAACTCCGTCAGGAAGGTCATGGTTCTGCAAGTACAAAGATCTGAGTTCGATCCCCAGAACCCACTGAAAAATAAGCCAGGTCGAATGGTGGGCACTGGCAATCCTAGGGCTGGGGACCCTGGGACTGGCTAGCCAACTTTGCTGAGTCCGCAAGCTCCTGACTCACTGAGAGACCCAGTCTCAAAAACAAGACGGAGAACACCTGAGAAGGACACCTGGCATTGGCTTCTGGTCCCCACATACAAACGTGGATGCACGCATGCAGTTAGGGGGGCTGAGTCCCGCACAGCAGCTCATCGTGT
Organism: Alexandromys fortis; assembly: GCF_014885135.2. Taxonomy (NCBI): domain Eukaryota; kingdom Metazoa; phylum Chordata; class Mammalia; order Rodentia; family Cricetidae; genus Alexandromys; species Alexandromys fortis. Next base: position 1,025,445 of record NW_026068060.1, on the reverse strand, counting down.
TTAGCAATTCTTTGTATGTTTCAAAACAGCTAGGAAAACAAAACAGGATTTTGAACTCAACACGAAGCATGATCCGTACTGGAGCAGGGCTTACTTATCCTGATTTGATCCTAACGAATACTTTACATTACTGAAATATTATACTTTACTCCATAAATATGTGCATTTATTAAGAACTAAGTTGTTTTTACTATTTTATTAAAATATTTTAATTATACATGAGCTTCAATGTGGCGTTTTTACAAATATATAATGTATTCTGAGCTCACTCATGCCTTATAACCCTCCCCCCTGACCCCTCCATTCTCCTGTTCCCACCTAGTCACTCAAAAACATTTTATGGTGGATGTGCGTGTGTGTATGTGTGAATCATGAGCTATGTAACCAATGACTTTCACCCCTGGCCTTGACAGAGAACCCCATTGCCGCCCCGCCCCCATGCACAAGCCTACACCAGACAACAGCATGGGGTGGGATATCCCCACAGAGTTGAAGGCTGGGTCCCAGAGTAGTCCTAGATGAAACGGAATTGGGGAGTGGCCTCAGTCACTGGGCATGTCCTTGGAGAAGGGACCAGGAAACCATCCACCTTCCTCTCTCTCTCTTGCATCCCAGCAATGTGGAGGAATCTTGTCAACTGACTGAACTAAGACGTCCCCAAGTCCATGACGACATGGCCCACTCAGTGGGACTAACCCTTTGTGGGTTCAGGATGTGATAGCATGATTGACAGGAGGCAAGGGTGGGCCTAGCTGGAGGAAGTGGGACCTGGTTTGGGGCTTCTTCCTGCCCTGACCCTCGCTTATCCCCCTTTCTCACTGCCCCCTGGTCATCATGAAATGGTAAGTTTTCTTCCACCACACGGTCCCACCGCCATGAAGAAGCTGAGCCCACATCAGCCTCTCCACCTTTGAGCTGACCTCTTGGGTAATGACCACAGTGGTGACAATGGTGACTAAGGCCCTGAGAGAGGCAGGTGGCTCACCGTAGGCTCCCTGCCCTTCCACCAGCTCCAAGCAATGGGTCCCCCAGTCACAGATGAGAACCTCCACCCACAACCGTGAACCAAAACAAACCGTTTCTCTTTACAAGTTCATTACGACAATTCTGATCAGAGAAATGGGGTGCTGAAGACAGGGCTGTGTGAACTGGTGTGTCAAAACAGTTTGAACAGCTGGGAGCCTCCCCTTCCCGAGCAGTTGGAACACTACATCCTCTGAGCCACTGCGAGAAATGTGGAACTGTGAAGGAAAAGTCAGTTTCACCCAGATGCAGCCTCCTGGGCCCCCCGTGAGGACGCGAGGACCTGCAGCTGACCAAAGGTGGGAGCATCCAAAGTTGGCATGATTGCCAGAATCACCCACCAACTCAAAAGGAATCATAAAAAACAGTTTTGTTCTAGTTCTCATTTTTTACAATGCCCTATAGTGCTGATATTTCTAACACATGAAGAGTATTATGTATATCTGAGATTTACATCATAATGCTATGGGTTTCATATCGCCAATCAATGGTAAAAGGGTATTGTTTGAAGTTGCTAGGTTTGGAGCTATTTGTTACACAGCAGTAGCTGCCTGCTACAGACTACCTGCTCTGCAGATCTCCAGATCTCAAAGCCACCTGCTCCCTTCTCCCTCTGATACTTGACATGAGAGCAACAGTGAAATGGGATTAAAAGCTCCAGAGCGTCTCCTCTCGCTGAGACAGGGTCTCATGTAACCCAGACTGGCCTCAAACAAGCTCTACAGCCAAGGATGACCTTGAACTTCTGAGCCTCCTGCCTCCACCTCACCAGTGTTGATTACAGGTATTCACCCCACACCTGGTTTATGTGGTGGTGGAAATGGAGCCCAGGGCTTCGTACATGCTAAGCAAGCATGTATGTAAACAAGTGAGTCCCACCCCATCCCTTAGCATGGCCCCTCCTTATCTGCAAACTCCACTACAAGCTGTGCTAAGAGAAACATGACTGCCTTTGGGGCTTAGCCAATAAATAAAAACACCACCGAATTCACTCCTGATCCCCTTGGGGCAAATGATTCCAGGGGATGGGACAGATGGGAGCCCTGAGGCCGCCTTTCCTGATCTCAGAGCCGAGTTTGCCTGAGACTCTACATTTGCTTTCTTCTGCTGCCCCCTCCCAGTCTGATCCTCACAAGGTTAGGGCACCGGCAGGGCCAAGCACGTGGTTCAGAGAGTTGCTGTTTGGGTTGCACCCTTCTCAGGGGGCATACTTCCCAGGATTGCCCAGAAGTCCAAGGGGGAAGACCCCTTCCCAGCAGAGCCAAAATGAAGAAGCTGCCCAGAGACTCCACCAGAGGATCAGGTGTAGACCAGCAAGCAGTGTGGGACTCTTTGGGATTTGGCTACAAGTGACAATCACAGCAGGGCTGGGGGTGTGGCTCAGCTGGTAGAATGCTTTCCCAGCACACCCAAAGCCCTGGGTTTCATCCCAGTACAGCGGTGCACGCCTGGAATCTCAGAATGCAGAATGTGGAAATGGGAGGGTCAGAAGTTCAAGGTCATCTTCTATTACAAAAGCAGTTGAGGACAGGGTCTCATTAAAAAAAAAAAAAAAGCTACAGAATAAAATCAAGTTCCAAGCTCTATGTTACAATTATTGTCCAAGCACAGGAGACACCACACTGCTGCCCTGGTGTCTCCTGAGGGAGGACACCCGAGTCACCTGGAGCCCTCAGGCAAATGTCACCTTCATTCCCAGTGCTGGGAACGATCACAGAACAGCACTCTAACCTTCGTGTGCACGCGTGCAGATGCACGTGCTGTAACTACCCTGCCCACACCGCTCACCTGTTGAGGGACAGCCTACCCTCTGTACTCCCGAGAGCACGGAGTTCACCTGAGAAGTGCACAGTCCCTGCTGATATTTCCCAGCAATCCCCTCTGATCCCCACAGGACAGCCTCCACCCTGAGGGACAAGAGTGACAAGGAAGTGAGTTCTGCAAAACCCTTTAGCTCCGCTCATTAACATGGAGCACAGATTCCTAAGGACAGGTTAAGACGTCTAAAGCATCTTTGCAAGCTAATGGCGAGGAAAAACGAGGCGGTTTTTAAAATCTGAAAGCCCCCGTAACAGAAGTTGAATTCAAACCAAAACACTGAATTTTAACGTTCCTATTTCAAAGTCTTAATAAGCCCTGGAAATCCTGTTCATTTAAATTACTGGCCACACACCAACACCCTCCTGAAATCATTCACACCTTCCATCATCTTGGAGAATTTTTCCCAAAAATACACACATATATATAACATATACATATATAATGCACACACATATCTGAGGCAGTTTATTGCTACTTCTGCTGAAGTGATTTTCTGGAACTCTCTGAACTTCCGGATGAAAGGACAATTGCAAAGCGGACCTCGGCTGTGTCCCTCAGTGATCTTTCTTTGTCCCCATTCCTCATAGCCTTTCCCTAAGACTCACCGTGAGGCCGGAGGTGACCAGCATTACACAGCTGCTCTCTGCAGAGGCGATAAGATGCAGACAGAGTACTTTAGGTGACGTGCAAATGGATTCTGCTTTTTTATTTTTTCCCAACTCCCTTCAGATGAAGAAAAAGAAGAGTCTTATTTGAAGAATGTTAGGGAGGCTATGCTGGTGGGAAGTTATTTAGCAAATAAGGAGATTGGGAGAGCGAGCCTGAGAGTTGGGGCATGGCAGCCAATAGCCCTCCTTCCCGCGTGTGTGTGTGTGTGTGTGTGTGTGTGTGTGTGTAACTCGGGTGTCATCCTCAGTAGCTGTCCACTTTGGTTTCGCCTTTCTTTCCTTTCCTTTCCCTTTCTTGAGACAAGATTTCCCACCAACCTAGAGCTCACCAGGTATGCTAAGCTGACCAGTGAGCCCCAGCAGAATCACGAGCATGAACCATCACTTCTGTGAGTTCTGGGACTCGAACTCATGCCTGTACAGCAAGCACTTTATTGTCTGAGCCATCTCCTGTGCCTCCACCACCTTGTTTCTGAATGTGATCCAGTGGATCCCCTGGAATCAGTTAGTAACCCACAGTTCGTGGACCACGTCACCCCGTTCTACGGTCTCTGTGTTCTCTGCCGTCTCACCTCGGTCTTCTGGGACTAGGAAGTGCTGACCTCACCTCTGACCCAAAGGAAGTGCCTGGACCTGGCCAATCAGCTCATTTCATCCCTCCCCAGTCCTCGTGGGTGGACACGTGACTCTAGTAAATCCACTCTGTTGGGCTTGAGCTCGAAAGGTCTCTGCAGGAGCTTGAACACTTAGTTCCCAGCTGGTGGCCTTGTTCCAGGAGCAGAGGGAACCTCTGGAATGTGGTGGTAGAAGCAGGCAACTAGGAACAGGCTGTGACATGCCCAGGCTCTCTGTGTTCCCATTTGCCAAGAATGGAGATCTCTATGCCACTTGCTGCAGGCGTCCAGGCTGCCATGCCCTTCCTGCCATGAGGGCTGTGATTCCCTGAAACCGTGACCCAAAATCAATCCTTCCTCCCTTCATTTACTTCTGTCATTTCCATAGCTTTTTCTAGAACAACAGGCAGATTGTCTCAGTGGCTTTTCTGTTGCCTGGAGACCCAACTAAACTGACTTAAGGGAGAAAGAGTTTATTGTGGCTCACAGTTCCCAGCTTGCAATACTTCATGGAGGGATATAAAGGCAGTAGGAGCTTAAAGCAGCTGGCTACATTGTAGTCACCCTCCACAATGAGAGAGGGATGCTGGCCACATTGTAGCATCACCATCCACAGTGAGAGCCGGATGCTGGCCACATTGTAGTGTCACCATCTGCAGTAGAGAGGAATGCTGGTCACATTGTAGTCACCATGTACAGCAGAGAGGGATGCTGGCCACATTGTAGTCACTGTCCTCAGTGGAGAGGGATGCTGGCCACACTGTAGTCCCCGTCCTCAGTGGAGAGGGATGAACATGAGTGCTTAGCTCACTTTCTCCTTTTCTTTCAGGCATAACCAACTCATGACAAGGGTGTGAGGCACAGTAGGCAATATTTCCCACATTAATTAAAGTAATCAAGACAAACCACTCCCCCGAGCTGGCATGCGTAGGTACCTGTCTCCTGGCTATCCGGATTCTGTCAAGTCAATGGTTGGTACTAACGGTCACTCAGGCTCCCACACTCTTAGAGAGTCTGCCCTGAAACAGCTAGGAACAAGGCTGCACAACCTGAAGCCGCTGGAGAGCCTGCCGGAGCGTGACATCAGCCTAATAGAGAGACATTGAAGGACAGACTGAATCATCACGGCGGCCCCTGGACCCAACCTTCTCTAAAGCCACCCACACCCTAAAGCCTGAACCCTAATGTCCTTGCTATTTCTGGTTTGGGGCTTACCCAGTTTCGAGTTGTATTCTTGTTGTTTGTGACAAATTGCCTAACTCATTCTTTCAAAACTCCTCAGTTCTTAAAAGAAACATCAAGAAAAGAGCAAGTTTCTATGCCCAGATAACTACTAGAAATCAAGACCACTGAATCTTGCCCCTTGTATCCAAGCACAAGAGTGGTCCACACTTTTGTTTTAATGTAAAACTATACATTCTTGGTAAAGATTCCAGGGGCTAAGCCTTTGCCCCTCTATCTAGCACCTATAGGATACCCAGGATGGCTTTTGAGGCTGAAGATGCCACATCCATTTGTAGGTGTTTGAGAAATACTTTCCGACCAAAACTTAAAAAAAAATCAACCAACAAGACCCAAATCCTAATGTTAGATTTCATACATAACCAAATAAATTGTTTCTCTTATAGAACAAATTGTTTCTATAGAAACGAATGCTTTTCTAGCAACCCAATCCCTATTAGGGTTGCTATGGAAATAGATTGGGAAAATTGGGGGAAATGTAGAAAAAGGTAAAGAAACCACCCCATGTCTTTCCCCACCTGCAAACCCACAGAAGACAAGCGCCCCTCTGACTGCCAGAACACCCCAGACAGTCTCAGTGATGCTGGGAGCAGGACACTCACTCCCAGCATCCTCTTGCCCTGGCTGGGGTTGCCTCCAGCCACTAAAAGCAAGTACAGAACACAGCAGGGTTTCCTGAGCAAGGCCATATGTGCATGTATTCCAGTACTAGGGCTGCAGGAGTACAGTGGGTGCTGCAGGGCTGCAGGAGTGCAATGGGTGTCACAGGGCTGCAGGAATGCAGTGGGGTGGTTCAGGGCCTGCAGGTGTGCAGTGGGTGTCACAGGGCTGCAGGAGTGCAGTGGGATGTCACAGGGCTGCCGGAATGCAGCGGGTGTCACAGGGTTGCAGGAGTGCAATGAGGTGTCACAAGGCTGCAGGAATGCAGTGGGTGTCACAGGGCTGCAGGAATGCAGTGGGTGTTGCAGGGCCATGCATGGAGAATTATTACAGCAGATTGACAACTATACATTTTCTACAGGTACCGTGTTTGGCAAAAAGGGGGAAATGTTGTGGAATAATCCTTCTGTACACTGTGAAAATGTGTTTCTTTCATTGTTAATAGAAAGCTGATTAGCCAATAGCGAGGCAGAATTTTCAGGGCAGAGAGAATGCTGGGAAGAAGAAAGGCAGAGTCTCAGGAGTCTAAAGAGATGCAGAAAGAAGCAAGGTGAACATGCTGTGTTGAAAGAAGGTACTGCCATGTGGCAGAGGGTAGATAAGAAATAAGGGTTAATTTAAAATATAAGAGTTAGCTAATAACAAGCCTGAGCTATCTGCCAATCATTTATAATTAATATTAAGTCTGTGCATTCATTTTGGAGTCAGTGGTCCTGACAAAAACTCTACCTACAAATGGTGCCTAAATGTGGGCACCTACATCCACATAAGACCTGAGAAAGCATTAACAAAGATTCAAAACACACAAAATGGAGCCAAACACAGCTTCCTAATCTCATGTCTTTCATGCTAGCTGCAACAGAAATGCATCTCCCAACAGCAGCCTTTGGGAGGATCCAGCTGCCAACTGCCATGCACTAAGCTCAGTTACACTGGCAGTGACTGACACAGACTTGGGAGAGAGAAGAGAAAGGGTACAGGCAGTCAAAGATAAAAGAAATAGTTTAAGGCTGGAGAGATGGCTCAGCTGTTAAGAGCAATGACTACTCTTCCAGAGGACCTGGGTTAAATTCCCAGCACCCTTATGGTAGCTATCAACTGTCTATAACTCCAAAGATCAGGGAGTATCTCACAGGCATACATGGTGGCGTAGGTGGAGACTGCTTCTTCATTTCCTGGTCACCCAGACCTGAAATAATCACACAGAACCTGTATTAATTAAAAACACTGCTTGGCCTATTAGCTTAGGCTTCTTATTAACTAACTCTTACATCTTAAATTAACTATTATTTTATATTTTACCACAAGGTCCGTGGTTTACTGGTAAGCTTCCAGGGTGTCTGTCTCCTTCAGCAGCTACATGGCATCTCCCTGACTCTGCCTTCTTTCTCCCAACATTCAGTTTAGTTTTCCCGCCTAGCTCTATTCTGCCCTGCCACGGGACAAAGCAGCTTCTTTATTAACCAATGATAATAAAACATATTCATAGCATACAGAGGGGAATCCCACACCACCTCCTCTTTTCTGTCTAAATAAAAAGGAAGGTTTTAACCTTATTATAGCAAAATTAAATATACAAAACAGGTATCAAGCAAGAATTATAGTTACAATATTTAGTCCATTTACAGTTGATAAATTAAGGAAAATACTCTATAATCCATCCTATGAGTCTAAAGTTTTATATCTAATCTATCTTTTATAATTATATCTACCTTTCTTCAACTCCATCAAAGACTCCAGAAGGATATAATATTACCTAAGTAAACAAGAAATGCATTGTGAGCAACTTCCAAAACTCTTGAATTGACAGAGACATCTCACTGTCTGGACAGTCACCCAAAGTTCTTTTGTAACATTGGAGCATCCATCTTCAGCCCACAGGCCCGTAGTATCTGGCAGACTTTTCCATGAAGCAGGAAATTTCAAAGACAGTTCCAACTATATTGGCAGTTTGCCAGTCACTTTCTTCTGTATCCTGCAGAATGTCTGGCAGACTCTTTCATGAAGCAGGAACCCTGAAGGACTGTCTCACCGTTAGGCAAGTTTAGCAGTCATGTTTTTGTGGGTCCTGCATGTCCAGTGAATACAGCATGCCATCAAGCAGTCCAGGCAAGAGCAGTTTCTTGCCCAAATGGCTAACAAACTCCATAAGGAGCATCTTCAATGCCCATCATCCTCTTGATGTAATTGGTGCTACCAGGAACAGACGTGTCTCATTGTCATGAAAAGTTCTAACTTCTTAAAATATTTAAAATGCCATATCCTGTTAGTCTTTGAAAGGTTTGAAGAATACCTATCCATCTGAAATATATCTCTGTACATCTAGAAAACCCAACTAACATGACTACAAGCTTGACTATTATAGACGATTATCTATTAGCCTGTATTTCTTAATTATAGATTACATTTTTAAATAAACTGCACAAACACAATATCTCAGTCAAGATCAGAAATATACATATAACAAAATTTACCGTGAATTTGTATCAATAAACCAAGATCCATACCAATGCAAAGTATTCATCTCTATAGCATATGCCTCTTTAAATGTAAATAAACATTTATAAACAATATTTGGGAATTTGGGTGTTGTCCTCTAGACTATTTCCTGCTTATTGGGTGTGCTGTTAGTCACGCTCTGTATTCTGTATCCTGTGTGGCAGGTCCACCTCAGCCAGCAGTCCTGAAGCTGTCATTGATATTGGACCATCTGGGCCATTGCTTCAGGGGGGGTTTCATTTGATCAAACCACATTAGTCTGGAAGGAATCCATAGGTTCTCATCTCTTGTGGAAACAAAAGCAGAATCAGCCATGCTCTCTTGCCTGTGCACTCCTAGCAAAGCTGAACCTGTAGCCTGCCCAGGCAGGGGGCCCTGAGCAATGGGAATGGTCTCAGCTACATTTCTCCTGAACCCAAATGGGCACACAAGCATCTGGACCTGAAGTGGGTGGTGGCCATCAGCCCCAAATGTTCTATGGGCAGCATTCTGTAGATGATAGAGTATTTTCCTTAATTTATCAACTGTAAATGGACTAAATATTGTAACTATAATTCTTGCTCGATACCTGTTTTGTATATTTAATTTTACTATGATAAAGTTAAAACCTTCCTTTTTATTTAGACAGAAAAGAGGAGGTGGTGTGGGATTCCCCTCTGTATGCTATGAATATGTTTTACTATCATTGGTTAATAAAGAAGCTGCTTTGTCCCGTGGCAGGGCAGAATAGAGCTAGGTGGGGAAACTAAACTGAATGTTAGAAAGAAGGCAGAGTCAGGGAGATGCCATGTAGCTGCTGAAGGAGACAGACACCCTGGAAGCTTACCAGTAAACCACGGACCTTGTGGTAAAATATAAAATAATAGTTAATTTAAGATGTAAGAGTTAGTCAATAAGAAGCCTAAGCTAATAGGCCAAGCAGTGTTTTTAATTAATACAGGTTCTGTGTGATTATTTCAGGTCTGGGTGACCAGGAAATGAACAAATAGCCTCCACCTACATAGAGGCAAAACACCAATGGACATAAAATAAAAATAATTTTTAAAAAACTGCCTTTAATTGCAGCACTCAGGAGGCTGAGGTAGGTAGATCTTTGTGCGTTTGAAGCCAGCCTGGTCTATAGAGCAAGTTCTAAAACAGGCTCCAAAGCTACAGAGAAACTCTGTCTCAAAGACAAAGTAGTTTAAACACAATAAAGTCAAGTCTTTCAAGGAAGAACAAAGTAATGTTAAGGGGGAAAGCCACACATAAGGAGTCTGTATTCTGTACGTTATTGTGTTGTCTTTGAATTTCCTGATTGCTGATGGAGGAACAGCAGTGGCTAAGACACATTGGGTTATCAAACTGCTGAGTTAAACCAGCCTGTATATTCTTAAAGTGTCCTGACTTCAACATGGAAGTCAAAAATATGTTATGTACTTTGAGGAAGAGGTTATGTTTTTATTTTCACAGGAAATGAAAAGCTATGGATTCATTCCAGGTTGATATGGATCAGGTTTAATTGGGGAGACCCCTTAAAAATCTTGGCTACAGACATAAAGAAATAAACCTAGGAAAATATGTGATGTATGTTTTACCTGCTCAAACACAAAACAAAAAAAAATCACCTTTGGCTGACTTGTGTACAACACACAGTCTATAGCTGTATTAATGCAGACATGTATGTTAACTTCAAAAGTTCATATATTTTCAAGACAAGGAGACCAGACACCGATGAAAACAAATGGCCCAGGTGATCAGCATCTCAAAATGTCTCTGTTGCAGTTTCCTCTGAGTTCTACATCCAGAACAGCTTCAAGGATGCTGGATGAGATGGTCGAGCCTCACAAACTACTCCAGGCAAGACTTAACAATTATCCTGATTTTCTCAAGGTTCCCCCAAAGATGCCAGCACCCCCAAACAACAGGAAGAAGTCTAGAGAAGACAACATCTGCATTCCCAAAAGATGGATTATGGATGTTTATTATCATTTTACCTGGGGGGGGAGTGGTTACAAGTTGTTAGTGGTCATAGAAAAAAAAACCTAGACAAAAGAGTTAAATTCAAAGATCTCTTTCTAAAGGAAAAAAGGGAATATGATATAGAAATGATGAGATAAAAGAGTGGATTATTGAATCTACTTTAATCCAAAAAACTATTAATCTCAAAATATTTTGTATTAGTATGGATTTTGGTTTATTGATACAAATTTAAAGTTAATTTTGTTATACTATATCAATGTTTCTATTCTTGTTTAGTGTATTATGTTTATGCAGCTCATTTAAAATATAATATATAATAAAGAACTATAGATTAATAATAGTCATCTATGAAAAGTCAAACTTATAGTCATGTTAGGTATGTTTTCAAGGTCATACACAGATATATTTAGATAGATAAATGGTCTGTAAATACCTCAAAGACCTACAGTATATGGCATTTAATATATTTAAACACCTAAGGCTTCTCATGACAGTGATACATGTCTGCTCCTGACAGAACCAATTTACTTCAAAAACAGGATGGCAGGCATCAAAGAGCCTCCACATGGAGTTTGCTTTCCTTATGGCAAAAGCTAACCATTTGAGCAAAAAACTTCCCTTACCTCAGTTGCTGACAATATACTGTCCAAACTGGTCTAGCAGGATGCAATAATAAAAAGTGGCTGCTAAACTTTGCCAAAACAAGGTAGGACAATCTTTCAAAATTCCCTGCTTCTCAAAAATGTCTGTCAGATATACTAAGCCTGTAGGGAAAAGATGGATGCCCCAATGTTACAGAAAAACTTTGTGTGACTGTCCAAGGAGCCAGATGTCCTTATCGTTAGGTAACATTACACCCCTCTAGGGTGTTTGGTAGAGTTAAAGACTCAATAATTAGACTTAAAGTCTCCCTTTAAGCTACGATAAAAGGTAAATTAGGAATAAAATTTTAGACTCGCAAAGATAAGATGAATAGTATTTTCTTTAAATTTGCCAAATACAAATGCACTGGATATTGTAACTGTAATTCTTATTTAATAACTGTTTCTGTTGTATATAATTTTTACTATGTCAAAGTTAAAACCTTCCTTTTTCATTTAGACAAAAAGGGGGAAATGGGGCATATATAATCTTTACACTGTGTGAATTCTGCTGTGATTGGTTTAGTAAAGAAGCTGACTGGCCAGCAGCTGGACAGGATAGAATTAGGAGGAAAACCAGACTAAGGACACTGGAAAGAAGGGCAGAGTGAGAGGAATCACGGGTGAGACACGGAGAGGGAACAGGAGGTGCAAGATGAAAAAGAGGTAACTCCACGTGACAGAATGGAGAGGAATAGAAATGGGTTAGTTTAAGTTCCAAGAGCTCATTAGTAACAAGCCTGAGCTACCAGCTGAGCATTTATAATAACAGTAATTCTCTGCTCGTTATTTGGGAACTGACAGGTGGGTAAGAAAAGTCCTTCTACACCCTTCATTTAGAGAAGTCTGAGTGCACACATGATCTAGAAGTCTCTTAGGCAGGGAAACCAGGAAGCAAGCTGTCTGGTTCTTGGGGTGCTAATGAGCAATGACTATGAGCAGAAGGAAGGGGAAGGGCCCCTTCTCTAGTTCTGTTTCTGGAATCTTCTACTTACGAGTAGAGGAGACGTGTCAACTAATAAGGGAAGAGTATTCCGCACCCACTCCCACAGACATGCTGTGGTACTGGCATGTTTTACTACCCCGTGCTGATTTGTGTACTCTGAACGGTAGGCAGTCCTGGGGACTAAACCCAGGACCTCACACACCAAGCAAGAGCTCTACCACTGAGCTACACCCCAGTCTTCTTTTCACTTTTCACTTGAGACAGAGTCTAAATAAGTTGCCCGCACTGGCATTGAACTTGCCGTCCTCCTGTCTCAGCCTCCCAAGAAACTGAAAGGAAAAAAAAAAAACCAGGTCTGTGTCATCAGACCCCAATTATGGATTCCATTTATAAAAAATGTGGTTAAGAAGATGTGAGTGATGGGGATCCCAGCTGGTACAGGGTAGGCATGGTAGCCACAGAAGCCTCAGAGTCACCAGAAGCCAAACATGACCCAGGAGTTAAAGTGGCCATGGAGTGAGGGGCAGGCAATAAAGTGGACCAGGGCCTGTGGCCAAAGGCAGGAGCTCACTCCTGTCGTGGAGGAGCCAAGTTGTCTGAGGAACCTTGGGCCTGATTCATCTGGGAGCTCACAGTGATGCTCCTGCATGAGCCACTGTGTGAAGGCAGAACCTTGTCCATGCTGGGACTAATACAGGAGATGGAAAAACCTGTGCACCTTGGTGGAGAGCCGGAAACCCAAGAGAGGCTTCAGATTGGAGGAAGTGTGTCATAAGACACCAAACACACACCCACACACACACACTCTCACACACACCACACACACTCTCACACACACACACCAAATACACACACACACTCTCACACACACACACACACACCACTCACACACACACACACACACACCCTATGTTGTTCCCTTTTTCTACAGACACGGTTAGGCCTCAGGTCCCTTGCACTCACCGTCTAGATGCTCACGTGGCTCTGTCCCCACATCCTCTGGGCTGTGACTCTCCGTGCTGGTGGCTTCAGGAAGCCCTCTTTAAATCGCTGAAAACTTTGGGCGAGGAGCCTTATTGGAAGATGGTGGGCAGGCCTTGAGGCTTAATGCTCAGTTTGGCTTCACCTCCAGTCTGCCTCCTGCCCTGAGGCGAGCAAGCTCCCGGCGAGCCTTCTCCTCCTCCCTGGACAGCCTCCTCGGAAAACTGAGCACCAGACAAACCCTTTCTCTCTGAAGTTGCCTCTTCCAGGTGTCGGGCACAATGAACGAAAAACCACTTATGTCTTCTAATTTTAGAAGACACAAAAACTGAAGGAATCGATGGTTCGTATTACAAGTATTACAAGCCCGGGCCCTGCACCTCCTGGGCCGGCAGTAAGCGGATCATATTTCCACCTGAAGGAAGTTCAGAAAAGCACTATCAGTGAATACCTCCATCTTCAAAGCCCTGGAGCCTTCTGCTTTTTTCCATCAACAAACTCAAGTTTGCCTCACGTTCCAAAGTGACTGCTGGAGCATCAGTCACGCTATCTGCATTCCAGGTATTGGGCACATTGTGAGTCTCCACATGCCCGCTGTCCTCACTCTACCCACGAGAGTCCAGAGGAGGCCGTTTATTCTTCCTGCTCTTCAGGTGAGGGAGCAGAGCAGATCACGTGACCCAACTCACAGGGCTGAATCCGACTCGTCCTCCTGCAGACTATGCAAACTTCTGACTCTGGACAGGGGGCTAACCTCAACCCTCAGAAGATAGTCTTTCCTTGTTAAAAGTCGATTGCTTGGAACAGGGTCTCGTGTAGCCCTTGCTGGCCCCAAACTTGCTGTGTAGCCAAGAACAACCTTGAACTTCTGATCCTCCGCCTCCGCCTCCAGAACGCGCCCAGCTGCCCTGTCTCGCGTGCGGCCGGAGTCGAGATTGTCACCTCCTCCACGGTCCTGCCTGCTGAGGACCCCGCTAGACCCAGCTGGATGCGGATCTTCGGGCTTCTCTTTATTTTAATCGACAAAATAAGCCCGGCCCTGGGCCATCTCTGCTGGCAAGGTTTTAAATCCTCGGCTTTTTTTAGGATTTACTTGTCCAGCGTCACGAGAAAAATATCACTCCGCTGGCTTGACAGACCGCACCACGAAAAGTAAATTATTTTCCTGGAAACAAGCCCAAAAATAGCTAAGCCTGGGCCTGCTCGCAGCCACCGGCGGCAACAAGACTGAATGTGTTAGTTTTAAGGGTGCAAATGTGTTTGGGAATACAGCAGCTCTTCTGTGGACCCAGAAGGAAAAAATGAGTTTGCAGAGAACGCGATAAATCACTGAGGAGCAACTCAGAGCCCCTCAGGCGTGAACCAGGAGAAGCTGCCAGAGCCCTGGATCCATCTCGCACATCTCCCCAAAGGCAGAGAGGTGCCTTCCCCACCTGCACTGTGTTCATAACTCCCATGTCCCCCTACCCCAGTAAAAGACAGCATCTCCTCCCATGTCCCCCTACCACAGTAAAAGACAAGAAAGTACTGCTGAAAGAAAGGCCAAGTGTCATGTGCTGCAGAGGCCCAGCCAGGCAGCGGGAAGAGAGGGGGAGTTCAAATGGTTGATTTCTCCACAGCTTTCTTCCTTCCAAGCCATGATCTAAGTAGATGATGTAAGCCTCACTGCTTTTTATCCAGTTGTTCAACCATTCCGTGTTTAAACGCCTTCTGCCTCACACTCTACCTCACCGCCCCCCCAGCACCACGGCCACCCAAAAGAACCTGCCTTCGGAGCAGAGCTGGCACCCACATGGAGAACCAGTTCTTCCCCAGACTAGAGGATGTGTTAAGGATGCAGAGGTCAGGAAGCCCTGAGTTCAAATCCTGCCCCCTCCACTGCCCAGCAGGAAACATTTAGGGAAACTGAGTCTGCACTAAGTCTCAGTTTCCTCACCTATAAAATGGGGGTGACAGAGGGCCTCTTCCAGGGTTGCTGGCCCTGAAGGAGAGGGTGAAATAGCATGCAGCGAGTGTTCTCTTGTACAGCAAGCGTCTCTTGCACAGTGAGCGTGCTCTTGCACAGAGAGCGTCCTCTTGCACACCAAGCGTCCTCTTACAGTTACGCTCATTTCTTCTCTCCTCACTGTGACAGAAGGGACTTGAGGCAGGAAGAGTTTGTGACTCTGGAGTTTGTGAGGCTACTGCCCATCGTGGCCCGGAATAAAGCAGGGGTCCTAGTAGTGAGGGCCTGCAGCTGGGACTCTGCACAGTCAAGCAACAAGCCAGAAGCAGAGGGAGCCTGGAACCCTGAAGTCCCATCCCTATAACCCCACACCCAGCCAGATCCCTTGTCTGAAAGCCTCCCAAAATACTGCCACCTTCTGGGGTCCCAGTGTTCCACACAGCAGGCCTTGGGGACATTTTACTCCGGACATTAACAGTGACCAAGAGTCATGTGCACAGCACGCACAGAGGCATAAGGAAGGTTTTCCTAGTGTCCGCGCTTACGGATACCAGAATGGTCCATCTCTTGGTCCAGGTGTTGCTCCTGAGGACGGAGGTGTGGCGGCTCGTGAGGGACAGAGGCCTGCTAAGGCGAAAGCTCCTTAAGTTGCACCTGTGTGGCTTGAGCCCTTTCTCTTGTACTTGGTAAAAAGATTGCAAGGCACGAACTACCTGGCATTCAGCTGAGAACAATTAGAACTGCAGCATCGTGTGTGTTCCCATGGGTTTCTGTTAAAGACCAGTGTGTGCAGAAACGCCTGGGGCAGCCTGGAGACTGAGGTGGGAGGATTAGGAGTTCAGAGCCATCTTTGGCTACAAATCAATCTTGAGGCCAACATGAGTCACATAGCAAAGACCTGAGAGAGAGGAGAGACAAAAACAGACACAGAGACAGAGACACAGTGGAAAAGTGCATAAGATGGACAGGGTCCGAGTCACAGTAGGAGGAGGGGCCGGGTCCGAGCGGCCAGGAGGGTCCTAACAGACCCTTGTAACAGACAGTATAGCTTTCCGGTGTCCGTCACGGTGAGATGGAAAGACAAGTTGAAGAGCAGATGGGAGCAGGTCCTGAGTCCAGTTTTGAGTGTGCTGCATTCGACAGGTCTGTGGAAGCCGGTGGGGATGTCCTGGAGGCCCCAGAGGTAGGGCTGGGTGGACACCTCATCTTGTGTTCAGCACCTGCCTTAGGTGTCAACTGCTGCGGGAGGCCTCAGTGACTGCTTGAGTCCCTACTTTGTTGCCCAACACTGCACAGGTCCACCAGACATCACCATGTGCTGGCTGCAGCTTGTGCTGTGAACACCCCACCTCCCATCCCTGCTCCATCGCCAGACAGAACCCACTTCTGCCACGGAGTCTCTGGTCCCAATATTCAAAGTCTGTTGTGCTGTCTGTTTCTGGTGCTGGGGCCTGAACTCTCCTCAGAGCCCCACCATGCTGCTGTCTGTGTGATTGTGGCATGAATAACTGTTCTAATAGACTTACTCCCCAACAATCTGACCCCATGTCCTTCTTGAACCCCCATGTGAGACCTCTCACTGAGGTATAGCAAGTCTTTCTCTGTCCCACCAGCCAGCTCCCAAATAATGACATGGAAACTTATTAATTATGAAAGCTCATCCTCAGCTTAGACTCGTCTCTGCTGGCTCTTAGAATTTAAATTAACCCATTTATAGTAATCTACATTCTGTCACATGACGTTACCCCTCTTCCATCTTGCACCTCCTGTTTCCTCTGTGTCTGACTAGTAACTCCACCTTTCTTCTTCCCAGAATTCTCTCTCTGCCCGGAAGTCCCACCTATACTTCCTGCTTACCTATTGGCTGTCAACTTTTTATTACACCAATCACAGCAATACATCTTCACAGAGTGTACAAATATCCCACAACATTCTCCCCCTTCCCCCTTCTTGGCTTTTTGAGACAGGACGTTCTCTTTGTAGCCCTGGTTACCCTGAAACTCACTCTGTAGACCAGGTAGGCCTTGAACTCAGTGATCCTTCTAACTTTGCCTTCCGAGTGTTGGGATTAAAGGCATGAGCCACCACAGCCTGGCTTACATTTCCTCCTTTTTGTCTAAATAAAAAGGAAGAGTTTTAACTCTAATACTGTAAAAAATTATATACAATAAGAACATTTATCAAGTAAGAATTACATTCACAATGTCCAGTCCATTTGTATTTAGCAAATTCAGAAAAATTACTCCATTATCTATCCTATCTTGGGAGTCCAAAGTTTTATACCTAAACCATTTTCTATCATTACTTGTATGATCATCCTAAAAATATATTTTAGATCTAAAAACATCTTCTTAGATAAACAACTTAATCTTTTATGTTTCTCAACTTTATAAACTTTACAACTTTTATGTAAGCTTCTTTTCTGAATTTATTAACAAGGAAGGCTGTAACTACAATCTATCTAGCTCCAACCCCATCCGAAACCCGAGAAGGTTGTAATATAACCTGAGTAAACAAAAAATGTAGAACAAACAACTTTCAAAACTATAGAAACAACAGAAACATCTGGCTTCCTGGACAGCCACCCAAGTTTCCTTCCTCTGTAATGTTGGGGCATCCAACTTCAGCCCATAGGCCTAGAACACCTGTCAGACTTTTCTGTGAAGCAGGAATTTTGACTGTCTTACTTATCTTGGTAAAGTCCAGCTTGGAGAACCAACCAGTTTACTGGGCTCCTTTAGCAGAAGCATAGCTAACTCAAACACTGAGAAGCCCACCCAGCAGTGGGCAGGAGGACTCAAGAAAACTGTCTCTCCGAGACGCCTGACATAGCTCACAACAACCACCATAGACAGTCTCCTCTGCCAGCCTGGATATCCTAGGGGGAACCTCCTGGTCCCAGGGGTTTCTGATGAATCTCACCACGAGCCCTGTGAACCCTCCCCCACTGCAGGAGAGAATGTTGGAATCCAGGAAACAGCCACACTGAGATGCATCTGACTGGAACTTCCTGCCTCCTGCATCTACTCTTCCCGCTGACAGCTGAGAAGCCCTGGACATCAAATCTGGGTTTCTTTCATCTCTTTTGTAGCTGTGTTCCTACACATGGAGTAGACATGCACATTGCAGGACTTCAGTAAGTCTCTCCTTAATAAAAGATGAAAACATTTATGGGAATGTTTTTCTAGGGAGTATTTTGAATCCTCTCAAAGGGACCCATACCCTAAACTGATTGAAAACCACAGATCAGCTGACTCCAGCACTCAGACTCCAATGGCAAGGAGCATGTGACCACAGTGGAGAGTGAGGGAAGAGACAGAAGGATGCTGGGCTTGCTGACTGACAGCCTAGCTCCAGGCTCAGTGAGAAACCCTGTCTCAAGGGTAAGAAGATGAGTAATAAATCAGGACACCCAACAACCTCCTCTGCCTTCCACACACATGCATGGACATGCACATCCTTACATGCATGGCACATACACCACACAAACACACACATATCACATATACATTCACATAAAAAAAAGTTAACTTTAAAATGACTGTCTCCTGAGGAACCGCAAAGTTGGCCTCTGGCGTATACACACACACACACACACATACACACATAAACACATGCAGGAGTAGCGAGTAGATTCACCAGACCCATGTGCCTAGCACTGAGCACATAGCTTGGATGGAGCCTGGGTTTCTGAAGAGTGGGCCAGCAGATGTGACTGAACACTATAGAAGCTGGGCAGAATGGGTCTCCACTCCTCGCATGAGTCTACTTAACGGCCTGGCTCAAAGCTTGGGTTAAATAAACACAGGCATGAGTGTTTTGGAAAGTGACTTGGCATGACAAATGGGGCTACGGAGAGGGCTCGTCCCTGCTTGGGTGGCATCTGAGCCAGACTGCAGTTATCAGCCAACGTTTCCACACCAAGTAGATTGATCTCCTGCAATCAGATAAACAGAGCGAGGACTGCAGAAGTCTGCAGGCAGGGAAACCATTGTGAACCGGAGCTTGCCCTGCTCCTCCTCGCTGCTGAGCCCACCACCTCTGAGTTACTCATCTAACAAGAGATGATGGGAGGTGTTGGTGGCCCTGGGTGGCTGCCCACTGTTGGTTTCTTAAGACCACTAACAAAGTCAGCTCAGAAAACATCAGAAAAGCTACCCCACCCCATCTCCCATGGTGCTTTGGTGGATGCTTTCAGGGAAAGCGTTTACCCTGAGACTCCAATGGTTCCTCGTGGGTGGCTCCAGATGCCCCCTGAGGGGGGGCAGATAAAGGCTCCCAGTGGACTCCCCTGCTTTTTTAACTTTCCCTTGCAGGTGAGAGGCTTGAAGGAGAAAAGGCATTAAAACAGGAAGAATTCTGGTCCCTGGTTTGGCTGTTGGTTGGTAATGCTGTTCTCAGTGTTTCTCAACCCGTGGCTTTCAACCCCTTTAGAGTCAACTTCCTTTTCAGAGGGGTCACATAAGACCACCAGAAAACACAGATATTTACATTATGGTTCTTGACCATAATCACAAAATCACAGTTATAAAGTAGCAACAAAATGAGTTTTATGGTTGGGGGGGTCACCACAACATGAGGATGTGGTTGGCGGTCACCACAAAATGAGGAACTGTATAAAGGGTTGCAGCATTACTGGGGCAGAGAGTGAGGACTATTCAAAAACCTTTGATGACCCTCAGAGGAGCCATGTGTCGTCAGACATGTCCCTCTTCCAGCTGCCTTGACCTCCAGTCTACCTGTCTGTGTCAGAATCCTGCAGTAGAAGGCCTCGTCCCGGATAGGGACCAAAGAAGCCTCATGAGTGTCCATGCAGAAGCAGCCACTTGGACACACATTCGCACTGCCCATCACAGTGGCCCTGCCATGGCAGCAAGGGACACGAGCCCAGCACTACCCACCAGGAGTCTGGGCTTGCTGACCTTTTACCTCTAATTTTTTTTTAACAAAGCAAGTGGCAGCAATCTCCTTAATGGCATCCACTCAGGTGCCATCAGAGCCTTGACTACAGCGGAAGTGTTCTCGACAGAATGAAGCGGAGCGTCGAGTTTACCAAGGAGATCAGAGAGTAGCATGCTTCAGGTTTAAGCGTGGCTGTTCCCAGAGAGAGAGAGGCTTACAACGGGGAAAATTACTCACTCAACACATGACTGGGGCTTCTCAGGACAAAGTCCCCCTAAGTGTCCTTTGTTCATTTTGTTTTTCCAGACGGGGTTTCTCTGTGTAGCCCTGGCTGTCCTGGAACTCGCTCTGTAGACCAAGCTAGCCTCAAACTCAGAGATCCACCTGTCTCTGCCTCCTAAGAGAGTGGTTAAAGGTGTGTGCCATCATCAGGAAAGCTAGCCCTGCCTCGTGCCTGGGCAGTGTGGTGGGCTAACCCACTCACCTGCCTCCCAGGCCCAGATCCAGGGCTTTGAGCTGGCCCACCCCAACATCTACCCCATCTATGACCTGCGGGAATGCGTGAAGGGTGTGATCCTGCTGAACCATAGCCACAGACCTCCATGACTCAGGACGACAGCAGGATATCAGAGGAGTCTGGGTGAGGGTCCAGTGTTAACAACACAGCAGAAGCCAGAGGCCTCAAACCAGACCAGTGACTCACTAGCATGAACGTGTGTGTGCAAGGAAGGCTGTTTGGGCAAAAGAGGCACAACGCAGCTTCTGATGTCACTACAACCAACGAGTATGTGCTGGGGGAGGCGGGAAAGATGGACAGAGGGACTGGAAGCATGACAGCTGTGTCGGGAGGGAGAGAGGCTGCGGCTGACAGAGGAGGGGTTACAAGGGTGGAGGGAAGATATGGAAAGACTGGGAAATGAGTGAGATTGGAGTGCATGACATGAGATTCCCAAAGAATCGATTTTAAAAATTATGTTAAAAAAAAATATGCTACCATGCCTGGCACCCTAAGTGTCTTAACAGTGGCTATATATAGGATTGTGTGTGGAATTACTCTGCTCAAAGGATATAATTTATACCAAGGTTTAAAGATTAAGTAAAGTTTTTAAATTAAGTACAAAAATACAAACTAGTTTCTACAGTGATATTTCATTTGTATTTTAATAAATAAAGCTTGCCTGAAGATCAGAGAGTAAAACAGCCACCCTGGTCAGCCTTACAGACCAGGCAGTGGTAACACACGCCTTTAATAACAGTAGCTACACTAGTTTGCCATAGAAACCGGGTGCAGTGGTGCACACCTTTAATCCCAGCACTAGAGAAGAACATAAGATGGGAGGAGACAGCTCTGAGACACAGTCTCATTCTGAGATTCCTGGAGTCAGGATCACCATTTGGAACTGAGGTAGAGGTAAGAGCTAGTGACTAGCTGTTTTGCTCTTCTGACCTTCAGGCTGAACCCCAATATCTGTCTCTGGATTTTTATGAATTGTGCTACAGGTTTCCTTTTATAAATTAATTTTTAATTTATGTCTGTAGGTGTTTTGTCTGCATGTATGTCTGACCACCATGTGTGTGCAGTGCCTACAGAGGCCAGAAGAGGGCACTAGATGCCCTAAAGCTCAAGTTACGTATGGTTGTGAGCTGTGTGTGAATGTGTGTAGGGAACTGGACCTGGGTCCTCTGGAAGAGCAGCCAGGGCTCTTAATCTGAGCCCCCCCCACACACACACACCCCTTTTGAGATGATCTTGTGTAGTCCAGGATGACCTTGAACTCCAGGCATAGCTGAAGATGACCTACAGCTGCCTCGGCCTCCTGAGTGCTGGAATAATAAGTGTGCACACCGCACCCAGTTTATCGGATAACACCCAGGGCTCTGTGTGTGTCAGGAAAGCACCCCACCAACTGAGCTACATTCAGCCTTGTGTTTTCTTATCTTGAGGAACTGTTGTAGAAAGTTTGCTGTCCTAGTTCAGGGAAGGCTGACAATAGCAAGCCCAGCTAGGCTGCCGCCCTGGGCAGGCCTGCGGAAGGCATCTTTAGGAAAATGTGCAGCATCTCTCCGAGCAGGTTTTTACTTTCTCGGTTGTGTGGAAGTCCCCTCACTCACAGAAAATGCAAACCATCCCAGGGTGAGGGCCTTTCTGCATCTCCTCATCCTACCGTATTTCCATCCCTCCACAGCCCCTCAGGCAGCCTCTGAGGACAGGGAAGGGAGAGCTTTGTCCTCCCAAAGTCTCCAGGGGTTGGAGAACACAGAAGATTGTTACCCTGGCAGAGGAAAACCAACGGGCTACAAACACAAAGAGCCCTGTCAATATTTGGGGATTCAATTCCAAAATGATCAAAAAGTACACTGAGTTAACAAAGATTTTTTCTTTTGTTTGATTGTTTTCAGTTTTTCAAGACAGAGTTTCTCTATGTAACAGCTCTGGCTGTCCTGGAATTCACATTGTAGGCCAGGCTGGTCTCGAACTCACAGAGATCTGCCTGCCTCTACCTTCCGAGTGCTGGCATGCACCACCACTGCCTGCTGTTTTCAGATCACCAACAGTAATTGTGCAATGAGTATTTTACACTACAGTTATTTAATTATTCTGTGTGGGGGTGAATGCATGCCGCACACAGCACTGGGGTGGGGGTCAAAGGGCAGCTTGCCGGAGTGTGTTTTCTCCTCCTATTGTGGGTCCTGGGGATCGAGTTCAGGTCATCCTCAGGCTTGGTGGCGAGTACCTTCACCCATTGAGCCATCTTGGCTACCCCAGGCGATGTATTTTGGATACATAAATTTATAAACATCACTAGATATTAAGTAGCACAATGAACATGAAAACTGTAATAAATAGGAAGTGTTTCATATGAATGAAGTTATATAAAAGTAATAAAACATAAGAAGAACAAATTCAAAACTGAATAGAAATAAATTCTTTTTGAATGTTTCTACATTTTATTACTGAACAAACCGATTAGCTTGTGTGGGGCAGATAATAAGCAAATCAGACCCCCAATTTAAACACGACCACGTGTCCAGCGTTAAAAACCCATCTGGTAGCACCGGCGACAGTGATTCAGCTAAACCTTCTGTCACACCAGTGTGTGGCTCCTTACAGAGCTGGCTTCGTCCTCCCGCGGCGGCTTTCTTGAGCTGTCCCTGCCTTGGTCACCAGTCTGAATCCATCGAGGAATAGGATGATTCTGTTTTTGTTTCATGGTCAAGAATCACGTGACTATAAAGGCCTTGTGAGAAAACAGGGGCAAGAAGCCGAGCCAAGAGTATGGTGCACATGATGGGGAACAGAAATAAAATTTTAAACAAGAAAAAAAATAATTATTTATGGAGAGGGAGAGAAATAATGGCCTTGAGAATCGAGGATTTAAGCATTTGGTAGAATTCTGAAACAGAATCTCTTGTGGCCCGGACTGGCCTTGAATTCACTATATAGCCAGTGATAACCCTAAACTGTTTTGTTTTTCTATTTTTAAGTAACAAGATGTTTTGTTTAAAAAGGAAGTATGGAACACACTGTAAGGGAAGGAAGGGTGAGCTTCTTGGGCTAGACCTTGAACTTCCGATTCTCCTGCCTCCACCTCCTGATCTCTGAGGTCACAGGTGTGCACTGCATCAGATTTTCGCAGAACTACGGTGGAAGTCAAGGCATCCTGCAAGCTCAAGGATCACTTTATATAGAGTCATGTCCCCAGCTGAGTAATAATAAAGCCATGTCCCCAGTCCCGTAATCAAATTTGAGTCTCAGATAGAACTGCATTAACAAAGAGGCAAAGGCAAGCAAAACAAAATAATATACATAAATATCCACATACATGCATATATGTGTGCATATATAAAACCATGATGAGACCCAGTATCTTAGACGTCAGCTTTTAATTGATTTTGAAGAGTGTACTAATCATGTCATAGATGAATTCCAAGTATCTTCTAGTGCAAATTTTTTCTTTTTTTTAAGAATCTTTTATTTATTCATTTATTTATTTATTTATTTATTTATTAAAGATTTCTGTCTCTTCCCCGCCACCGCCTCCCATTTCCCTCCCCCTCCCCCAATCAAGTCCCCCTCCCTCGTCAGCCCAAAGAGCAATCAGGGTTCCCTGCCCTGTGGGAAGTCCAAGGACCACCCACCTCCATCCAGGTCTAGTAAGGTGAGCATCCAAATTGCCTAGGCTCCCACAAAGCCAGTACATGCAGTAGGGTCAAAAACCCATTGCCATTGTTCTTGAGTTCTCAGTAGTCCTCATTGTCCGCTATGTTCAGCGAGTCCTGTTTTATCCCAGGCTTTTTCAGACCCAGGCCAGCTGGCCTTGGTGAGTTCCCGATAGAACATCCCCATTGTCTCAGTGTGTGGGTGCCCCCCTCGCGGTCCTGAGTTCCTTAGTGCACTTTTTTTCAACTGTTTAAAAGCTATGGGCCACGGCCAGGTGTGGTGCCTCACGCCATTAGTCCCAGCACTTGGGAAGCAGAGGCAAGTGATCTCTGTGAGTTCAAGCCTAGTCTGATGTATTGAGTCTCAGGACAGCCAGAGTTACACAGTGAGAGTCTGTCTCAATCAAAACAAAACAAAGGTGGGCCGTCAAGAGGGCTCAGCAGACAAAAGGAGCTTGCCTCCAAGCCTGATAACCAGAGTTCGATCCCTGGGACCCATGTGGGAGAAGGAGAGAACTAACTCCCACTTCAGAGGTGGAGAGCACATATTGCTCTTGCTGGGTGTGGTAGTGCATGTCTTTAATCCCAGCACTGAGAAGAAGGCAGAGGCAGTTGGATCCCTGAGGCCAGCCGGGCTAACATAGTGAGTTTCAGGACAGCCAGGGCTTCATAGAAAGACCCTGTCTCAAAAGAGGAAAAAACAAAACAAGCAAACAAATAAGCAAAAAACCCACATACTCTTTCTCAAAGAGAACTCAAGTTGGGTTTCCAGCGTCCACGCCAGGCAGACCTCACATCCTGCCACCCTGCAACCGGTTTCTCCCACGATACCTCTGTCTGTCTCAAAGACTTCAGCCACAGCCCACTTACAGAGAACTTTTACTAGGCCCACAATGGAAACACAAGCTTTGTTTCAGCACATGTAATCCTCCCTCAGGACAATGAAGGAGAGAAAGGGGTGTTCCAAACAAGACATCTTTTGCTCAGTTTGGATTTTTAATGCAACATGAAACCCTCCTGGGGTACCTCAAGATGGAAATAACTCAGCTCCCAGACTTTGGAAGATGCTAAAATAATAGTACTGTGTTTTTAAAAAGTAATAAAAAAAACCACAACAGTATTTTGGTGCTTAAAAATAGCATAGTATACCAGAATACCAAAAAGAGGAAATTTTGCTGCAATCATTAGCCCAGTTGCTAGGAGACCTGTGCACAAGCCTGAAGCGAGGGCACAGGTAGGGAAGGAGAATTCACTTCAGCAGCCACGGGTGACAGGATGGCAGGCAGTGTCCTGGCAGTGTCCTTAAGAGTTTGTACCCCAGAAAGCGGTCTGAACTCCACCCTGAACTGGGTGTCCACATACTCCTCTCTGAGGATAACTACCCACACCACTCTTTGACCTAACGCTATGTTCGTTCTGCAACAGCACACAGAGACTCTCCCGGTCCATGGGAAGACGGTCTATCATCCCAGCTACTCAGGAACCTGAGGCAGTAGGACTGAACAAGTGCTGGAAGCCAGCCTGGGCATTTTAAGTGAGGCTGTCTAAAAAGAAATAAACAAAAACGGGACTAGAGATGTGGAGTCCTTGTCTAGGATGATCAAGGTTCTGGTCCCATCCCTAGCACCTGAGCATGTGTGTTCTTGCACACGCGCACACACATACATACATACACACTCTCTTGTTAGGTCTGATTTCTGCCCATGGGCCAGGAAACAGTGACTTAAATTATAGTTTCCAGCCTTACACTACTGACCAATAATAAATATGACAAGAGAAACAGGAGCTGGTTCTTGATAAAGAAGGAAAGAGCATAGTGTGTGTGTGTGTGTGTGTGTGTGTGTGTGTGAATGTGTTATATGTGTCCATATGTAGTGTGAATTCTAATTGGTCTTAATAATAAAAATCCTGGAGTCAGATATTACGGGGTAAAAGCTGAAAGAGCAGAGCAGCAGAGCAGCCAGTCACCAGTTCCTGCCCCTAATGAATCCTCAAACAGCCATCCTGTCTCTAGGAATCCTCAGACAGAACACCTCGAGCTCCTGTCTCCTCCTACCTTATATTCCTCTCTCTGCCCAGCCATATCCCTTCCTATCTCCACCTCCCTAGTGCTAGGATTAAAGGCACATGACTCCCAAGTACTGGGATTAAAGGTGCCGAGCCACCACCTGAAATTGGATCAATCTTAGCCCAGGGTGGCCTTGAACTCACAGGAATCCTTCTGCCTCTGCCTCCTGGGTAGAGGAATTAAAGGTGTATGCCACCGCTGCTGCTGCTGCTGCTTCTTCTTCTTCTTCTTCTTCTTCTTCTTCTTCTTCTTCTTCTTCTTCTTCTTCTTCTTCTTCTTCTTCTTCTTCTTTTTCTGTTGTTGTTTTTGAGACAGGGTTCCTCTGTAGCTTTGGAGCCAGTCCTGGAACTCACTCTGTAGACCAGGCTGGCCTTGAACTCACAGAGATCCACCTGCCTCTGCCTCCCGAGTGCTGGGATTAAAGGTGTGTGCACTACTGTCTGGCCTCTAACTAGTGGCTAGTGCCACACTCTGATCTTCAGGCAAGCTTTATTTGTTAGATCACAAACAAAATACCACCACACCCATACACGTTTGTGTGCATTTGTAAAGGTCAGAAGTTGGCCACGTCTACTTCATTGCTCTCCACCTTTTCTTTCTCTCTTCCTTCCTCCCTTCCTTCCTTTCTTTCTTTGTTTCTTAAATTAGGGTCTCATTCTATAACCCTGGCTTGTTGTATTAGGAGCGGCGGGGCTGCGTCCCCAGCACCCCGGCTGCCTAGCTAGCTTATGCCCCAAAATAACGACACACAAATTGTATTCATTTAAACACTGCTTGGCCCATGAACTCTAGCCCTTACAGGCTAATTCTCATATCCTGATCAACCCATCTCTAATAATCTGTGTGGCATCAGTCTTACCGGGAAAGATTCTAGCCTACGTCCATCCTGGGTAGGAACTTCATCATGTGTGTCTCAGAGAGGAGCTATGGAGTCTGTCTGTCTGAGGAGTCTTACCTCACTTCCTCTTCCTCCCAGCATTCTGTTCTCTTTATTCCTCCCACCTATGTTTTAACCTATCAGGGCCAAGCAGTTTCTTTATTGCTTAACCAATGAAATCAACAGATTGATATATAACACTCCCACATCACTGGCTGACTTGGAACTCACTATGTAGACCAGGCTGGCTTTCTGAGGGATGGGAATTGAAGTCACTCTACCTGTGTATCGAGTTTCAGGTCAGCCAGGGCTACAAAGTGAGACCTTATCTCAAAAATTAAGTAAGTAAAATCTTTAAAAAAAAAAAAAAACTGCACCAGGATAGGATACTACAAGCCGGGCGGTGGTAGTGCACGCCTTTAATCCCAGCACTTGGGAGGCAGAGGCAGGCGGATCTCTGTGAGTTCGAGACCAGCCTGGTCTACAAGAGCTAGTTCCAGGACAGGCTCCAAAACCACAGAGAAACCCTGTCTCGAAAAACCAAAAAAAAAACAGATAGGATATTACAAACACCCCTCCATCAGATTGGCAGCATGAAGGTGTGCTGCCCACCTATGCTGGCAAGGCCATGGAGAAACAGACCCTCAGACATTGCTAGAGAGATCTAACAGCATGGCCCAGAGAAAGGAGTGGGCACATCTCAGAAGCCACATGCAGTCAGTCACTCTGACTCAGCGATCCTGCCTTTTAGTAGCACACACTGTTCCACCAACCGCAAAAGTGAGTGTGTGCAGAAACATTAGGAAAAATGGAACCCAGAGGCTCCTGAGCACCCATACCCAAGTGCATGGATTCATATGAGCAAGCCCCAGGACTCGTGGTCAAGGAGCAGAACAAAGTGCAAAAAAAAAAAAAAAAAAAAAAAAAAAAAAAAACAAACAGTGGGTGTCTGTTGTGAACGTGCATGTGAGGATTACGCAGGTGTCCATGAGTGTGCACGTGTGCGCCTGTGTGTGTCTGTGTGTTTAATTATATGTGCGTATGTGTCTATGTACCTAAAGTTCCTTCTCTGGAGAGATGTAAACAACGTCGACCCCGCACCCTAAGATCCCGACAACAAACTAAAGTATGATTCCACCAAGGCTCCCCCAGGAAACGAATGGGTTGATCAGGCTTTCTTATGGCACGGGCGAGAGGTGACAGGCTGGAGCACAGTGACGGAGGTCTGTACCCAGGAGGGATGACAGCTTCCCCAGAGCTGCGTAGGTGGAGTTCCATTCCCTAATCCTTCCCCACCTATATGCTGTAGCCTTTCCTAGAGCCCCACCATGTACGATTAGAGCAGAATTGCATACAGACGTTTGGGAGGGGTGGCTGGATACACAGGTAAGGCTCCCATAAACCTCCCCTGTCCCTCCTTCCATGAGGGAAAGTTACCAGTCCATAGGCCCAGCTGAAATAATCTTATGCAAGCAGGCTCAGTCATTTTCCTGAAAATGGAGGCAGTTTGGCTCAGAAGACAGTGGGCACAACCGTATGGTGTGTGCATGTGTGTATGCACAAATGTGTGTGAGTGCATCGTGTGGTATGTGCACATGTATGCAGAAGTAGTGCATTGATGACTATATGTGCATGTGTGTGTGCACGCATGTGTGTGATGGATCCTTATAGCATGATGCACAGGAAGAATAAACCAGAAAGTAGTGGGAAGCTTCTGTGGGAGCGTGTGGATAAAGAGGGAGGCAGAGGAAAACTGAAGGGGACCTCAAGGCCACCTTTCTATACAGTTTTTGGGTTGAACCGTATAAATTAAATAAGAGGAGGGAGAAAGCCACCCTCATGACTAAGAGTAAACAGAAGTGAGGTCTCTGCCCAGCCCAGCTGCAAATATGGACTTTATGTTCAATAGAATCACTACATCAGAATTAATTTTTGAGCATGATAATTGTGTGTGTTATATAAGAATGTTCTTGCTTTTAGAAGCCCTGAGACTGAGGTATTTATAGGTAAAAAGATACAGTGTCTTCACGCTGCTTTCAAACACTTTGGAAAAATACAAAATGTCAAATGCCAAATGGTGAGCCCAGATGAAGGCACAGGGCGGTCATTAGACCATCTTCTGACCTTTTCAACACATTTGAAGTGTGTCAGGATGAGTTTTGGGGGATAATGAGCTGAGCGTGCAAAGCCAATTGCAGACAAGGGTCGGGGCCTCCCAAGGCGAGGAGTGAGCTTCCAGAGTGCACGGCACGGCGTGCCAAGCGCTGTTCATGGTTCTGCCGTGGACGCGTGGCTTCACACGGCATCAGTGGAAGCACGCCACTCGTTTACCCATTTAAACCAGGGTGGAGACGCAGAAAACAATCTGTAAACTAGTAATGCTGGTGACCAAGACCCAGCCCCCCCTCCCTCCTGAGCAGCCACTCAAAGCCTCTGTCAGCGGTCACCCACCCTTGCCCAGGTGTCCAGCTGACACATAAAGACCATCTGTGCCGTTAAGATTTATTAAGTAATGCAGGCACAGGGTGCAGAATGAAAGCTGCTTGTGCACAGGGCTGCGTCTCTGTACACATTGCTGGAAAGGTTTGGAGAAGTTGATGCTTTTTTTTCTAGGAAGGAAAATCAAGTTGCTGCAGTCTTGGACTTACCTCGCATCTTTTTGCTCTGTGTTGATATTTTCCATAGGAATGTGTTAACTATATAAAATTTGTTTCATATGTAGTGGTGAATAGTAGGTGAATGGATGAGTTGGGGAGAGAGCGGACAGATAGATGGATATAGCGATGGAAGGGATAGGTGGGTGGATGGACAGATGAATGGGTGGGTAGCAGGGTGGGTGGTTGGGTAGGTAAATGGAAGGTCGGATGGCTATGTGGGTGGGTGAATTTATAGATGGATGGACAGATGGGTAGGTGGATAAATGGATGAGTAGGTGGATGGATTGATGGATAGATAGGTGGACAGATGGGTGGTTGGATGGATGGGTAGGTGGATGGTGGGTAGATGGATTGATGGATAGACGAGCGAGTGAGTGCGTGGGTAAATGGATGGATGGATGGATGGATGGATGGATGGATGGATGGACTGATAGACAGATGGATAGATACATACATATGTATGTAAGTACATACATAGATGATGGGCAGATGGACGAATAAATAGGTGCAGAGATGGGTGAATGGGTAGAGAGAAGGATGGATGTTGTGATGGTTGGAATGAGAACGGCCCCCATAGGTTCATATACTTGTTGCTTAGTCACCAGGGGATGGAACTGTTCAATAGGATTACAAGGGTTAGGAGGTGTGGCCTTGTTAGAGTATGTGAGGTCTTGTTGGAGGAAGTATGTCACTGGGGATGGGCTTTGAGGTTTCAAAAGCTCACACCAGGCCCAGTATCTGTCTCTCTGTCTCTCTCTCTGTCTCTCTCTCTCTCTCTCTCTCTCTCTCTCTCTCTCTCTCTCTCTTTCTCTCTCTCTGCTTGCAGATCAGGATGTAGTTCTCAGCTACTTCTCCAGGAGCATGCCTGCTTCCAACATGCTACCTGTCATGATGATGAAATTGTAAGCAAGCCTCCAATTAGATGTTTTCTTTTGTAAGAGTTGCCATGGTCATGGTGTCTCTTCACAGCAATAGAACAGTGACTAAGACAGATGTTCAGATGAATGGGTGAGTGTAGGCAGAGACTGTTCGTTTGTTTCCTGAGCCATCTGCTTGCAAACAACCACACAGAAACTCTTATTAACTACAACACTGCTTGACCAATAGTTTATTCATATTTCTAGCTAACTTTCACATCTTAAATTAACCCATTTCTATTAATCTGTGTATGGCCTATCATTAAGGTTCCAGTTGACAGCTGGTGTCTCTCTCCTTTGGCAGCTACATGGCATCTCCCTGACTCCGCCTACTTTCTCTCTATATAGCTGTTAAGATTTCCCACCTGGCTTTACTATACTAAACCATTGGCCAAAACAGCTTCTTTTTTTTTGTATTAATTAAATCACTGCTTGTCCCATTAGCTCTAGCTTCTTATTGGCTAACTCTTACATTTTAATTTAACTCATACCTATTAATCTGTGTATCACTATGTGGCTGTGGCTTACCGGGTAAAGTTCCCAGCTTCTGTCTCTGGAGGGGCTACATAACTTCTCTCTGACTCCACCTTCTTCCTCCCAGCATTCAACAAAACAGCTTCTTTAATAACCAATGGTAATAAAACATATTCATAGCATAGAGAGGGGAATCCCACATCGGGTGAGTAGATGAACAGAGAGGTAAATGGACGGATGGATGGATGGATGGATGGATGGATGGATGGATGGACAAATGGGTAGGCAGGAGGATGGATGTTCAGATAGATAGATGAACAGATGGATGGGCAGATTGATGTTGGTGGGTGGACAGATGGATGGGTCAGTGGATAGTAGACAGAAAAACCAGTTTACACCAATTCCCACCCCAGTCATTTGCTCTTCAACGCCTCATCCCCTCTTCCAATGACAGAAACGGCTGCTCGGAGCTGCTCCTGCTGACTTAAGGCCACAGTCTGGCTCTGCTCCCTGCTCGGGCCTTCAGTTTACAACTGGAAGCTTCTCTGTTCTTCCCTCCCTGGATTTCAGAAAGCTCCTCCTCCCACCCCTGCCCTGAGACGCTTGCAGCTCACTGTCCGGTGGCCCAAGTCAAAGGGACTTGTGTGCCGACTCTAAAGCCCATTCCCCTTCTCTGCAGGGACAGAGCCAGGCTGCGGCAGATCCCTGGAATGACTGAGATGGCTCAACCTCCAGCACAGAGCAGGCTTCCGTTCATGCCCCTGGCAAGTCTTCCCAGAAGCTGCCAAGGCCTCACAACTCCCTGGAGACTGCCTGCTGACAAGCTCTCAGTGTCTCTGTGGTAATGTGCTTTATATGGCTGTTCCTTTCACGTCACAGCCCCAAGGACCTCATCTTCCTGGCCGTGGCCCAGGCAATGCTCTCAGGACTGTAACTCCTGCAGAAGGCAAAGGGCAGGGTTCAGAGGGCTAGGGCCTCTCACTTCTGTTGCTTGACCCCACCAGGACTGGGAGACTCAACTCTGGGGAGACACACTGTTAGTACCAGGTCAGCCTCCACCCTGGCATGGGCCACATCCCAGAAAAGAGTGCAGAGAAATGATAGTAAGAAGGGCTAGGGAGCCGGCTCTGCAGATAAGGTATTTGTGGTACAAGTGTGGAGATCAGATTTCAGACCCCTAGAGCCCATGTAATTGTCAGGAAGATGTGGTAACCCACCTGAAATCCCACAGCATGGGAGGCAGAGACAGGATTCCTGGAGTTCTGAGCTGACTAGCCTAACCGGTCCTACCAGTGAGCTTCAGGCTGAATTCAGAGATCTTGTCACAGTGAATAAGGTGGAGATCAATTAGGGAAGACACTAAAGTTAACCTCTGACTTCTGCATCAACTCCCACAGACTTGTACACACAGTTACACACATGCACACATAGCCACACATGTGCACACACAGTTACACACATGCACACAGTTACACATGTGCACACACACCATACACATGATGCACCCAGACACCCACATTCACTCATGAACATGTAATTCTCATAAACATGCACAAAAGAAAGAAAGGATGGAAGGAAGGAAGGATAAATGAACAGAGAGAGAAAGCGAAGGAACCTAACTTTCTCTCCAAGACAGCAGAGAAGGTATGGGCTATCCATGCCCACACTGGTTACTTTTCTCCCCCCCTGTGAACCAGCCTCTGACAGAAATAGCTCACAGGAAGAAAGGCTTGTTTAGGTCCATAATTTCAGAGACGTGGGTCCCTTGTGGCGGGGAAGTATGCGGTAGCTCACATCATTGCAGGTCAAGGGGCAAGGAATGTGGCTCAGTTGACAGAGAGCTCACCTAACATACTCAAGGCCTGGGCTTCAGTTCCAACCACTAACACCTGTTAGTCCCAGAACTCAGAAGGTGGAGGCAGAAGGATAGGAGTTCAAGGTCATTCTCAGCTAAATGGCAAGTTCAAAGCCAGGCTGGGATACATGAGACCTTGTAATAACAATAGTAATAATAATAATAAGTGCTTTAGCATCTTCTATGTCTCAGATTCCTAGGCATGCAGCACACGCAGCACATCGCATCTGCACCAGCTCTTGGCAGCCTCCCGCGGTCCATCACTCCTGGGGCACAACGTTCACTTTAACCGGGTGGACTGCTGGGGTTTAGATGTCTGTCCTCTCAACAATTTGGGGAAAGCCAGAGTTGGTGGTTCCCACCTGTAATCCCAACATTCAGGAGGCAGAGGCAGGAGGATCAGAAGTCCAAGGTCATCCTCAACTACATTAAAATTGGAGGTCAGCCTGGGCTATGGGAGACCCTGTCACAAGAAAAATAAACAAATGTGGAATTCAAACTTGAATCCATAATCAGAAGGAACCATGGATTGGCTTGGAGCTGCCCTGCTCTTGACCCAGGATGCACTCGGCCAATCTTCCAGACACCCGCCAATCCAATCAGGCTGCCAAGATTAATCATAGCACCTCATTACCATTGATTAGTGTGATTACCACTCACAGTGTTGTGAGTTTGGCTTTCTGGGACACCCTCAACCGGTGTTCCTGGGAGGAAGCCTGGCTTCTGGGACAGGCAGGATAAACCCTGGGGTGATCTTTCTGGTCTTAGCGCTCGCTCTCTGCCTCCCTTGCTATCACTGCTGGCGTTGATATTTTCCTAAGTTTGGAAGGTCTTAGGGCAGACTGCTGTAGGGTAGCAGAACCCTTAGAATGAATATATATTATGAAAAGGATTCTGACATAGGCACTGGGCGGCTCAACAGTGGCCACCGGCTTGCTGAAGAGCCTGACAACCCAGCATGCCAGCGGCCATTGTTGGGCCACTAGGCTGGACCCCTCAGCAGTTTCAACCTGGCAATGAAGGCCTGAATTCCTGGAGAGCTGCTGGTCTTCAGTCCATGCTGGAAGCCGAAGGATCTGGGTTCTGGTGGCTGCAAAGGACAGTGGTGGCAGCAGTGGGGGCCACAGAGTAGACTCAATCTCAAGCTAGGCGGGGAGGCAGGCAAGCTGCTTCCCCCTCAGGTCTCTGCATCCGGGCCCACCAGAAGGTGCCACCTACTATGAGGAAGGTCTCCCCACTTGGTAAATCATTTCTGGAAATGTCCCCACTGCCCTGCTGATTCCACCCCACTTGAAGACTGTTCCGTTTGACACATGGGAAACCAAGGCTCAGCAAACCTAGTAGCCTGCCCAGGCTCACACAACTGAAAGACCAGAGACAGAAACTGAACCCAGGGGCAGTCTGAGTGCCCAGTCTATGACCCTCTGGGTCCTGCCAGGCTAGAGACAGAAACTGGCCCCAGGGGCAGTCTAAGTGCCCAGTCTATGGCCCTCAGGGTCTTACCAGGCTGTGAAGGTAATCTCCATTGTCTACTTGACAAGATTTAGAATCACCATGGAAACACACCTCTGGGTGTGTCTGTGAGGGAACTTCCAGAGAGATTCCTGGAGAGAAGATCAACCCCGCACGTGACTGGCACCATCTCATACACTGGAGCCCCAAAGGCTGAATCCAAAGGAGTCAACAGAATACTGTAATCCAAGGTTTCTCTCCCGCCCACCAGATCCTGAATAATCACTCACTCAGAAGCTTAATATTATAAATGCTTGGCTGATGGCTCAGGCTTATTATTAGATAGCTCTTACATTTAAATTAACCCATATTTTTTACCTTTGTTTTACCACATAGTTCGTGGCTTGTTACATCATGTTTTACATGCCTTGCTTCCTCGGTGGCAGGCTGGCATCTCCCAGACTCCACCCCTCTTCTCTGTAGCTCTGCTTAGATTTTCCGCCTGACTCTATCCTGCCTTGCCATAGGCCAAAGCAGCTTTATTTATCAACCAATGAGAGCTACACATATTCACAGCAGTCCGAAAGACCATCCCATGGCAGAGTACCTGTCTCTCTCTCTCTCTCTCTCTCTCTCTCTCTCCTTCCCGGCTGTGGGTGCAATGAGACCAGCCGCCTCATGCACTGCCGCCATGGTTTCCCACCACAAACTGTGACCCCCAAATAAACCCTTTCTTCTGTAAGTTGCTTTTCAATTAGGTATTTCTGTCACAGCAAAGAGAAAAGAAACAGATCCCACCTCCCACAGCCTTGTCCCTGTTGGCACAGCAGATGACCTGGTACTCTTTCTCAACCAGAAGCCCCCGGAGGCTGAGAAGGGGAAACGGAAGACAGATATTCTGTCCACAAGAAAGTCTGCACCTCTCAGCTCAAGAAGCAGGTGCCGCCCACCCGGCCCGCTGGAACGTAGCAGACACAGCCAGAATGCAGGCTGCTTCACGTGAAAAGGAGGAGACCAGAGGGAATGAGGCTGTTTTCATGGGTTTTATTTGTTTATGGTCTTGTGCATGTCTTTGTGTGTGCAGGTGCCCCTGGAGGCGGGAAGCATCAGATTCTCTGAAGTTGGAGTTACAGACAGTGGTAGGCTGACTGATATGGGTGCTGGGAACTGAACCTGGGTCCTTTGCAAGAGCAATGAATGTGCTCAGCTCCAGAGTCAGCTCTCCATTCCCTTCCTTCTGACTTTTTAATCACATCTGTTGCAGGGAGCGCAGGGAGGTCATCACATAGTCAGATTGTGAACTCCTCTCAGTTAAGGGTTTGTAGCTCTCTCCTCTCTTTCACAGCTTCCCTGGCGTTCCGCACACAAGAGGACCTGGCCGTGTGGCTCACACTGGCCCCTCAATCCTCTTTGTCTCCAGCCTGGACCCAGTTCTGCCACACTGCAAGCCCTTTCCCTTGGACGCTGGCACTGAGGGTGTGGGTGGGTTCCCTTCAACAGCTCCTGCCTCCTACCACGGTTTCATCTGCCGATCACAAGACCATGCAAAGCTGATATCCTCCAACAACCTGAGCAATTTGGGCTCAGGTTTATTCCAGGGCACTTCATTATACATGCATTATACATTATACGATTCCCAAATCGTATGTGTGTTGGACATGGGTGGGAGGGTGAACTTTTTGTCAACGGTTTGAAAAGTGTTGGAGTCTCGCTAAGCATTTTGCAGGAAACTTTAGCATAAAGAATGTCTTCTAGAATAGGAAAAGCAGCTTAGGCTGGAGGAGACCGGTAAAGTACTTGCTGTGCAAGCATGAGGGCCCGAGTTCAATTCCAAGAACCCACCGAAAAAGAAGCCCAGGGAGCCTGGAGAGGGGGCTTGATAGTTTAGACTATGCTTGCTGCTTGTTCAGTTCCCGGTTCCCACATTTAGTAGCTCATAGCCACCTATAATTCCAGCTCCTGGGGTTCGAACCACCGAGGGCATCTGCACACATGTGTGGCACACGCACACGTGCGCACACAGACACACAAACACACACACTAAGTGAATGAATATCTTAATTTTACCAAAAGAAAAGAAACCCATAATTGGGCTGGGATGGCAGAAATGGGCAGAACCCCGGGCTCCCTGGCCAGCTAGTGAGCTAGTCTAATAATGTCTTACAGAGCAGCAAGAGACCCTGGTCCCAAGCACAAGATGAACGGCTCCCGAGGAATGATAGTTGAGATTATCCTCTGCCCTACATGCCCACGCGTGTCTTGTTTCTATATTTTTGGATCTCGACAAGTTGAGTTAGTAGCGTTTCTTTTTCAGGAAGTCCACAGCCTACAAAAGTTCAATAAATAAGAATTCAGAGCGCAGAGTGAATTAGCATTGAAAAGCGTGATTGGTTCCGAGAGCCACAATGAAGTATCCTGGGGATTTTGACAGAGGAGTTAATAAAGAGGGAAAATTGCAAAGCAGAAGCCTACACTACATTTCAAATGAATTTTCCAGTAAGTACGCTGAGCTGCTGGGGGTGGTGGAGGATAATAATCACATTATTTATGTCTAACTTCTCTGTCGAGAGTCAGAGCTTCACTGATGGGGCTGAAGGGGCTTTAAAACAGGAAGGCTTTCTCCAGAATATCATCCTTCCAGTTTGTTCCAGTTTGCTTTCTGCTGCTGGGATAAACACCATGGCCAAAAGTGACTAGGGAAAGGGAAGAGTTTATTCCATCTTACAGGCTATAGTTCACCCTGGAGGAGAAGCCAAGGCAGGAACCTGGAGGCAGGAATTGAAGCAGAGATGAAAGAGGAACACTGCATACTGGGTTTGCTCAGCCTGGCTTGCTCAGCCACCTTCCTTATTAAGCCCAGGCCCACCTGCATGGGGATGGCACCGCCCACCTTGGACTGAGACCTCATATAACAATTAGCCATAAAGAAATACCCCACAGACAGGGCTACAGGCCAATCTGATGGAGGCTAATCTTCAGTTAAGATCCCCTCTTCCCCAGTATGCCAGTGATAGCGAAGTTTACCAGGACAACCGTTAACTATCTTAAGGGGCTAGGGTGACTCTGGCTTATGAGGGGATCTGAATGAGAATGACCCCCATAGGCTCAGTTGGATGTTGTCCCCCAGTTAGTGGAATGGAGGTGTGGCCTTGCTGGAGGAGGACTGTCAAGGATGGTGGGTTTTAAGGTTTCTGTCTGTCTCTCTGTCTGAATGTGTCTATCTCTCTCTGTGTCTGTCTCTCTGTCTGTCTCTCTGTCTGTCTCTCTCTCTCTCTCTCCCTCCCTCTCTCCCTCCCTCCCTCCCTGCTCTCAAAGGTAATGTCCCAGCACCCAGCCCATCTGCTTCTGCCATGGTGATAATGAACTAAATCTCTGAAACTGTAAGCGAGTCCCCGATTAAATGCTCTCTTTTATAACAGTTGCTGTGGACATGGTGTCTCTTCACAGCAAGGGAACAGTGACAAAGACAGAAATGTACAACGGCACTAGCAACAGATCAAAAACCAAACAATTCTCCCCACATCCAGCTCAGCGAACTAGCAGGGGAGTTTATCTCCTAACTCCAGAGCGTGTGTTTCCATCCAGAGGAAGTGGCCTTGCAATCTCCCTGCGATGACTCTACTTTGGCTAACTTGTTTAGACCACGTGAGATGATTTGACACCAGGTGTCCCCTGAATGACTTTTCCTCCAGCTGGTAGGTCCAGGAGCTGCATCTTGAGGTTCTGATGCAATCTATGGGGTCAGTCTTGGGTGCACTTGTAATCTGATGGCAAGGCAGGGAGGTAGGGCTTTCCTAAGGAGCAGGTCATCCGGGAGTGTGTTCTTGTGAGCGAGCTTCTTCTCAGCCCCTAAACCTGCTCCCTTCCAGCTGCCCTGAGGTGGTGACTCGGCTCCGTCATACCACACCCTGCCTGCTACGGGAGTTTTCCTTTGTCACGAGTCAGCCCACCCTGGACTGAAACCCTGAGCCGAAAGCACCCTTCCCCCAGCCTGTCCCTCTCAAGTATTTGCCACAGCCACGAAAACTGGCACCCTAACCAACTTACCATTTAACGCAATCCACATCAAACTTCTTTTTGTTTGTTTTGTTTTTGTTTTCTAGTTTGTTTTTGTTTTATTTTTGAGATGGGGCTTTTCCTGTGTAACAGCTCTGGCTGTCCTGAAACTAGCTCTTGTAGACCAGGCTGACCTCGAACTCACAGAGATTCACCTGCCTCTGCCTCTCAAGTGCTGGGATTAAAAGCATATGCCACCACCGCCTACCAAACTCTTTTTGGTTTTTAGTATTTATTTTTCTTTTGTTACATACAGTGGGACATACCTTTAATCCTGGTACTCTGGCAGGCAGATCTCTGTGAGTTCAAGGCCAGCCTACTCTACCTAGCAAGTTCCAGGACACCAGAGATGCTTAGTGAGGGTTTATCTCAGAGAAAGGAAAAAGAAGTTTATTTTTAACTATGTGTATAGGTGTGGTGGGATGTACACACACACTGTAGTGGGATGTACATATACATGTGTAATGGAATGTACATACACACGTGTGGTGGGATGTACGTACACATGGGTGGTGGGATGTACATACACACGTGTAATGGGATGTACATACACACGTGTAGTTGCTCCCCTGGAGCTGGAGTTGCAGGCAGCTGTGCTCTGACCAAGACGGGCGCTGGGAACCAAACCAAAGTTAAGAGTCACGAGTGCTCTTAGCTGCCGAGCCATCTCTCCAGCCCTAGGATTCTTTTTGTAGTAAACCTATTAAAACAAAAGCTGGTTTAAGAAGCAAACCTTTAGGTTGCTTCTCAGGCATGGGGCCAGAAAAGTCAGGACAAGACAAAATGCGGAAAGCTGAAGTTTGCAAATTGTCCTAGGAGAATTTTGATGGAACTTTGTAGAAACTGCCGTGGGTATTATTTCCCTTTAATTGAATTCCTCTGAAACCCATCTCCATTTCCAGTACCTCATCACGGCAGGCACTAATACAGATTCACTGGATAATTGAGGAAATAATCAATCAATAGAAGGCGCTTACCGTAAGATCTGCCATTTTCTCTCCAATTAATCCAGTTCATAGCAACACAAACATCTACCCCACATAAGTGAGTATCTGCCACAAGCCACGCCCAGCCTGCCTGCCACAGTCTAACATGAAATGCTCCCACAGCCTCACGTATCTGAACACTTGGTCCCTAGCAAGTGGCACTGTTTGAGGGGTTTTATAACCCTTGAGACATGAGGCTGAGCTGGCAGAGTGTGTCAATGGGATGGGGGGGAGGGATGCTTGAAGGTTGAATTAGCCTCTGCTTTCTGCCCTGGCTCCCCACTTCCTGGTTGGCCAAGAAATGAGAGAACTCAGACATTCTCCTGCTGTCAATGGTGGGTTAGCCTGAGCTAACCCTCGTTTTTGCCCCTTTGTTTTTTTTTTTTTTTTTTTTTTTTTTTTTTTTTTTTTTTGAGGCAGGGTTTCTCTGTATAATTCTGGCCATACTGGAACTCGCCTTGTAGACCAGGCTGGCCTCAAACTCACAGAGCTCCAACTGTCTCTGCCTCCTGAGTGCTGGGATTAAAGGTGTACGCCACCACTCTTAAATTGCTTCTGTCATGGGCTTTTGCGTGGTGTTCGGAAAAGAATCTGCTAGACCACTTTAAACAGGCTAAGACCACATTAGCCACAGCTGGGCAATGTCATCCACTACAAAACCTGTTCTATCACAGACTAGTGAGCAAGCAGATGCAGTGTGGGGACCCTTCGACCCTGTCCTGAAGCGCGAAAATCACCAATGGAAGCATTGTAAATCCAGATTGAGAAGAAGCATGCCGGCCAGGCCCTTCTGGAGGCTCAGCGGGGGAACCAATCCCCACCAGCTTTCACACGATCTGGGAGGCGCCCATATTCCTTGGCTTGGGCTGTTCCTCCATCCCTAGGGGCAGCTGTGAGCTATCCTCCCTTGTTGTGCCTCCCGTATACACAGCTTCTTTCAGGCTCTGACCTTCCTGACTCCCTCTATCAAGACCGTGTTTGGTGATATTGTTGCGGGGCGGAGGGGGGGGCGGATTCAGTGCAGTGAAGCTTAATTCAGAAAACTAGAGACTCAAAGGCCATTCAAGTCATTCTGGGCCACTACCTCCCAGGTTCATAGTCTGGGGACCGGGAAAATCAACAAGAGAGGACAAGGACAAGCAAAACTACTGAGGTAGAGAAGCAGCTCCCTGGGAGGGAGAGGAGAAGTCCTGGCCTGGGCCTTGAGGGCACAACTTCAGTTTGATAAAGATCAGATCAGTGAGGTTGGCCTCCTCAGTTCAAGATCCCTGACCCTGGAGCATCAGAGAGCGCCCTCTGCCCTCTGGGTGATGAAGGCCGTCCTTCAGCCATGCAGAAACCATGCAAAGACTTCGCACACGTTTGAAAGAAGTTAAGCTGCTTAAAAGCAATGTCTCGACCTAGGCCTGGCGTCTCCGAGCTGTCATCCCAGCTTCTTGGAAAGGTGAGGCAGAAGGAGCAGGACTTCAAGGCTAGCCTGGGCTACAGAGCGAACTGAAGGCCAGCTTGAGCAAAGGATTCAAAGTCTATCTCAATTCCCAAAGTAAAAGAGGTCAGCGCAGAGCATGCGTTTAGCTGGAAGGAGATCCTAGGGTCAATTCCTGGTACCCACAACATACACAGCACACACAGGAAAAGCCATGTTTGAAAAATGAGACAATAGATGAGGTCTTGGGCTCTGTGCACACAGGAGGGTGCGTGTGACTTTAAGACTCAGACGTTCAGGGCTGGAGGGATACCTCAGCAACACTGCTGCTCTTGCAGAGGAGCCGGGTTTGATTCCCAGCACCACGAGGTGACTCACAACCACCAGCAACTCCAGCTTCAGGGGATCCAATGCCCTCTTCTGGCCTCTTCAAGCTCTGTGTATATGTGCTACACAGACATACAAAAGGGAAAACACCCATATACATAAAACAATAAAAAAAATAAACTCAGATATTCAACCAGTATTATCTGAAGGACAAGAAGATGGGACTAACCCCTGTCAGGTCCAAAGGAAACTCCATCTCCCCACACTCCAAAAGGCAAAATGCCACTCTCTACCAAAGGGAGCCAGTTCCCTTTCCTCTGGCAGAAGGGAAGTGTGGTACCTATTAGCACATGAAAGCCCATGCGGCTGCCAGGCTCCTTGGTACCACAAGTACCTGCTACACATTTCAAAGTCCATGTTAGCACCCTAGCCCTTCTCACCTCCTCCCTACCCTCAACTCCTCTCAGCTCATGGCTTCTCTCCCCCTAATTCATCTTTCTTACAACCCTGATACTGCTGTATTTCCCCTATCTATCTGTCTGTCTGTCTGTCTAGCTAACTAGCTATCATCTATATCTATCAATCATCTATATTTATCTATCATCTATCTCTATCTGCACTACGGCTCTTCTCACTGTCTTCTCTATTCTCTATCCCCCCCCCCTACCCCATTATCTCCCCTCTTGCAGACAGCCCGGGCCTCATCCAGTCTGCTGACCATGTCCCGTCTACTTTCTTCGCCCCCTGCTCTGGATTCTTTTAGATGCCTCTGACTCTCTCTCCCTTGTTACCGACAATAAAAACCTTCCCCTCAACCATACCATGGTCATGTCATCAGTTTATATAACCACAACCTGTGTCCACAGCAAGATTCTGTTTCTAAGGTGTGTGGTTGTGTGTGCATGCATGCACTCGTGTGTGTGTCTGTGTGTGTGTGTGTACAAAGAAGCTGAGCAATTAGGTATTTGTTAATGAAATGGAAAAAAGACAGTGTAGAAGGAATGAGGCCAAACGATACCCCGTGGCTCTGAAATTACAGTATGAAACCATGGTTAATTTAATGCATTTATTAAAAATCTGTATTCCTGTCAGGCCTGGTAGTTCACGCTTTTAATCCCAGAACAAAGGAAGGTGGATCTGTGAGTTCGAGGCCAGCCTGGCCTATTTCATGAGTTCCAAGCTATCCAGAGTTACACAGTGAGACTCTGTCTCATTCGTATATGCCTAAGTCTGTCCACAGGAAAGACCTGAAAGCAATGGCTGCCTTGTAACCTCAAACCCTTTGTACCAAAATTATGGTCACTAGATGTCACAGTCACACAGGAGGCCAAGGTTCCGGGTCTCAGATGGGGAAGGGACTCAGGAGTCTGAGACCAAGAAAACTTTGGCGAAGGACAGCCACCAGGGGCAGCTCTTCAGGGGACGGGCCACAGTTCCTTCACACTCTTCTTCTCAGAAGCCCACAGCCTGCCTGCTCCCCACCCTCCACCCCTGGCTCTACCCTTCAGGAAGAGGTGAAGAGGGCAGATTGGCACCAGAGGAATTCTGGGGTCCAAGCCTCATCCCAGCTAGAGCTGAGTTCTGGGACCTGCGGAGGAACAAAACAGTCACTCAAGCCACATCCCCAAACTCCAGGAGGCTTGGCTCACAGTAAATGTTCAGTGCCGGCTTCCAAAGGTGTGGAGAGGTCGGCGAGACACAGACTACTGCTACCAGCGCTGACAGCTCACGTTTTTCTTTCCCTCAAAAAACTGTGCTTTCCAGTCCCCGAGAAAAAAAGAGAAAGCCACACACTTGACCACTGAGGACAAAGTATGCCAGTCGGTCAGTCTGTGAGCCCAAACCACTCGCACACAGGGGGTCTAACAGGATGAGCAGGTGAAGTGGCTCAGAGGTAGCCTGATGTGCTACCGAGCCAGGGAGGCGAGATCCCAGTGTCCTGGGTCCCCACATTGAGATTCTTCCCCACTAAGTCAGTGGGCTCCACGCTGCGTGGAAGAGAACTAAATTTGTCTCTGCCGAAATGAAAGGAGGAACTGATAAGATTACTGCTTTCATGTTTTTTTCTTACTTCAAAAGGAAGCGCTTGGCAATAAATGGAAGATCCAGAAGGCAGCGAAGGATGCAGTTGACATGACATGGGATGAAAAGCCAGTGTGTCAATTGCTAGAGACTCACCCTGGGCGAGGAGGAGGTCGGATGTCAGCTACGCTGGACACTGAAGGGGCCACCCCACCTACCCCCTGCAGAACCCTCAGCAAGGCTCTTTGCCGCAGCTACAGGTCTCCTAGGGTCACACACAGGGTGGCAATCGTTTACCACGAGGGCTGCCTGGAGCATGAAATGAACCGCTGTGCAAC
Organism: Alexandromys fortis; assembly: GCF_014885135.2. Classification (NCBI taxonomy): domain Eukaryota; kingdom Metazoa; phylum Chordata; class Mammalia; order Rodentia; family Cricetidae; genus Alexandromys; species Alexandromys fortis. Next base: position 981,925 of record NW_026068060.1, on the reverse strand, counting down.
CTCTTGTCAACAACACGAGACATGCTCAAGTTCTGCCCTCCTGGCTCCTGAGGATCAGGACAGTGAGGGGTCAGGACAGTGGGGGTCAAGACACTGGGGGGTCAGGACAGTGGGGCGATCAGGACAGTGGGGGGTCAGGACAGTGGGGGATCAGGACAGTGGGAGGTGGGTCAGGACAGTGGGGGTCAGGACAGTGGGGGATCAGGACAGTGGGAGGTGGGTCAGGACAGTGAGGGATCAGGACAGTGGGGGATCAGGACAGTTGAGGGTCAGGACAGTGGGGGATCCCTCATTCACCCATTCATCCTACAGCTCTGTTATCTTTGCATTGGTGGAGATTGAGCCCAGGACCTCTTGCATGGCTAGGCAAGTTCTCTACCACTGAGATACAGCCCCAGCTCTAGTGGTTTAAATAAAAGTATTCTCTGTAAGCTCACAGGCTCACGTATTTGAATACTTGGTCCCCAGCTGGTGACACTGGGGAGGTTATGAAGGCTTTAGGAGGTGGAGCCTTGCTGGAGGAAGTACACATCTGAGGTGGGTTTGGGGTTTTATAGCCTCACCCCACTTCCTGTTCTGACTGCCCAGCCACCCACACACCCCACTGCCTGTCATGATGGACTGTATCAATCTTGAGCTGTAAGCAGAAATAAATCCCTTTCCCCCTAATCTCCTTTAGGCGTAATCTTATCACAGCAAAGGAAAGTATTCATACATAGGCCTCTCTGGTATTTTTTTCATCTCAGAAAGTCTCAAGACGTTGCCCAGGTTGGCCTTGAACTTGCAATCCCTCCTGCCCCTAAGTAGCTAGGATAACAGACAGGCCCGTGCTACCAGGCTTAGTCACTCTGCCAACAGCGACTGAGCTTTTAAGTTCCCAGCACCATACTAGACCCAGGATGCAACTGGGAAGAAGGAGCTCATCATCCTGGAAGCTGCTGAGGCTGAGATCAGCGCTGTGTGCAAACACTGGCCTCCTACGAGGTTCAGGGACCTTCAAGGAAGAGGAAAGGGAAGACTGTAAGAGGCAGAGGCGGAGGATAACATGACAGGGTAGCTGTACCTATGAACTCGCAGCAATTGGGACAGCATGCATAGGACCTGCTCGAGCTCCAGATGGACAGACAAAATCTCACTGTGGAGTGGGAGGTGAGTACAGAATCCCACTGTGGAGTGTGGCGGTGAGCACAGAATCCTACCGTGGAGTGGGAAAGTGGAGCACAGAATCCCACCGTGGAGTGTGGCGGTGAGCACAGAATCCCACCCCACCTGAGGAGCAATTAGTATTTAGTAGCTATGGGGAGAGGAAGGGCCAGTTTTCTTTCGTCATAAGATGCCTGGGGGGTGGACCACACATCAGGGTAGACCCTGCTCCCAAGTGTATGTAGCCAGGCAACACAAACTAGACTCGATTTAGAGGAAGAGGGGAGAAGAGAAAGAAAACTCCAGGTTAGGAGGTAATGGAGGGGCACGTGGAGAGAGGCTGGATCTGGGAGGAGTTGGGAGGATGAATGTGGTCAAAGGATGCTGTATTAAATTCTTAGAGTGAAAAAAAATGAAATACAGGGTCTCTCACTGACCTAGAACTCACGAAGTAGGTTAGGCTGGCCAGGGCTCTGCCTGTCTCTGCCTCCCGAGAGCTGGAATTACAATAACAAGCCACCACGCCTGGCTTCTGTTTTTGTTTAATGTGGGTTCTAGGGATCAAACTTAGGTAACTTTACCAGCTGAGTCACCCCCACATCCCTTTAGCAGAATGTCCTCAGCATTCATGAGGGTTTGTTCATCCAATTTGTGACGTGGTGAGGATTTCCTTCCTTCTGTAGTCTGACTAATCCCCAGGGCCCCAAATCATGAACACAGAACAGCAACCGCAGCTGCTCCTTGCTGTGGAAAGAAACATGTTCCCAGGACATTCACCACAGAACCCCCCCTAGATGGCACTGAGTGGTAGCACATGCCTTAAACCCAGCAACAGGAAGACAGGGCCAGGTGGATCCCTGTGAGTCTGAGAGCAACCTGGTCTACACATCAGCTTTGGGCAAGCTAAGGCTACAAAATGAAACCCTGTCTCATGATGATGATGACGACGATGATGATGATGATGATGATGATGATGATGATGATAACAGTAACAGCAATGAAATACAGTCTAGAACAAAGGAGCTGCACTGTGGTTCACAAGACACAGAGAAACAAGAGTGCCGTGGAGGACTATTTCCCAGTCAAATCCAAAGGAGATCCCCCCCTTGTCGGGCCCAGACTGATCCGTAAATTCCTGAGAAGGCAAGTGTGGATTGAGGAAAGAAATAGACAAGAGACAAAAGATAGAGTTGGGAAGGCTTCCAGTGATACTATAAAAAAAAAAAAAAGTCCCAAGTTTATTATTCACCATCCTTATAAACCACAATCAAAAGGGGCAGGCACCAGACTTCTGTGCTACAAAAAAACAAGCAAGCGTAATTACCTCCTTACAGTTCAAAACACCTGGTAACCACGCCCTAAGTCAAGCGTCCTGTTGTCCATCCTTGAGGAGCAAGAATAGGTCTGAACTCTCTGACTTTTACTCAAGATCTAAAACCGTGGGCCTCCACACCTCCTCCACAGGGTCACGTGTTCAGCACGCATCCGTCCGTGGTGTGCAACAGCTTCACACCTATTGTTGTACATGACTGAACCCTTTGTTTCTGAGAGGCAAGCGCTCAGCTGTCACGGATACAGACAGACTTTAGAACAGGAGCTACTGTGGCATTGTGACTGCGGACAGCAGATCCACTCCCAGAGTTTTCTCAACAAGATGAATGCCTATGTCCACAGAACACTGGTAAAGGGTGTTCACCGTGGCTCTGTGCACAGTGGCCCTCACGGCAAAGGTCCCCAATATCTATCCACAGGAGAGGGACCAAGAAATAATCCCATCCTTGGAACACTACTCAGCAAAGCAAAGGATGGACCACTGACGTGTGTGACAAGGTGAATGCTGAGCCTTGAACTTCACAGCGAGCAACTGAAGTCAGACACCAAAGAGTGCACTCGGAGGTTATCACATTGTAGAGATGCTGGAAAGAGGCAAAGCCAATGTGCAGAGGAAGAAAGTGAACTATACCTGATGCAGGGCAGCCTGGCCAGGGAAGGGGGTTTCAGAACTCATGGAAAGGGGTACAGGGGAGCTTCTGGAATGATGTGATACTGTGAGTCTGAACTGGGCATGAGCTATGCGGGAGCACGCGTTCAGCCAGGCTGACAAACAGCAGAAAGACTGGTGAACTTCACTGTGGGTAAGCTACATTTTTCCTAGTGTAGGATCTTAAGAGTATGGGCTCTGGAGTCGGGGGTGGAGGAGCATGAGCCCCAGGTGAGCTGGTATAGCAAGTGGGAAGAAGTCAGGAACAGCACAGTTTGTCGTCTGTGTGTTCAGATGTTACAGAATCTTTGTACACTGTGTCTTGCTGTGATTGACGTAAAAAAAAAAGTTGGTTGGTCAATAACGAGGCAGGAGGTATAGGCAGAACTTCCAGGGACTGAGAGAAAGGAAGAGGAAGAGAGGATCAAGGTATCCGGGAGACACAGAGCAAGCAGGATGTGCAGGAAGAGAGGTAACAGCCGCGAATCACAAGGCAGGATGTAGTTTACTATAAGTGGGTTAATTTAAGTTATAAGAGTTAGGAACAAGCCTAAGCTATAGGCCAAGCTTTCATAATTAACAAAAAGTCTCCATGTCAGTATTTGGGAGCTGGTGGGACAGGTTACATCCAGAGTGATGTACAAGACACACAGCAAATACTGCTCAACACAATGAGAAAGTGGGGGTCAGGCTTGGGGGGGGGATCTGCAGTGACATCTTTAAAGGGGGAGCATTCCAACCAAAAGCCCAGGAGAAGAAGCAAGAGAACCCTTGCACAGTACTGGCAAACGTTCCAGGGGTTGGAGTGGAGGGAGCAGGTCTGCGGTGCTTGGCTTTCTGAGGTCTAAAAAAGAAAACTGCTCTAACACCTGGGACCTGTCAGCTCTGCCTCTGCCAGTCAACCGCTGTGCAAGCCTTTCAAGTCTCTAGACCTCTCTGGACGTCATTTCGCCGTTTGAACGCAAGAAATAAGTTTGAAAACACAACCTAGAAGCTGGTCCAACTGTGGCATCTGGGAGGAGGGGCAGGATTTTGACAGGCCCAATCGCTAAGAAACAGAGCCCAGGAAGCAATCCCCAGGGGTAGGGGGTGGGGAACACAGGCCACAAAACTCAAGTCCAGCCAAGGGAATGAGAGCAGAGGCTCTGATGCCCTGGCAGCCTTGTGACTGCCAGATGAAGATGTTCTGTATCTCCATCCCGTCTGCAGGAACAAAGCAAGGTGGCAGGCGCCCAGAGCGCTCCCTCACTCGCTTGCTCGCTCACTCTGCTGTCAGCAGCCCTCCGCCACTGCGGCCTCAGAAATAAATGGGCCCGTCAGCCACTGAGGAGGTGAACTCGGGCTTTGAGATGGAAATGAAGTAAGAGGGAACCAAGCCCAGAAACAATGCAGAGGAACGGAGGGAACGAAAATCTTCCACTGCAGCAGAGCAGAATGTTCGGATGGCGCCGGGGAGCTGACCTCGGATGCAGGGACCTGGGCGCAGAGCGGATGCCTGGGCGCAGAGCGGGTGCCTGGTCGCAGAGCGGGTGCCTGGGCCCAGAGGGGTTGCATGCACCTCTGTCACCTCGTCGCCCCTGTAGGAAGGACCCTGCTGTCTTCCTGTGCTCCCCACTCCCAGCTGGCAGTCCCCTGCCTCATATGCCTGCTCCTTACTGACTGCTCACCGACTTCAATCCTGAATTGAGGAAGGAGAGCCTCAGGCCTCTCCTCCACAGGGGAGGAAGAGAGATAGTGGCTCTGGATTAAAGCAAAGGAGAGGGCAGCTCTCCTCGAGTTCAGGGTTGGGAAGAGGAACATGTACACCCAGGTCCTCCTGCCGGCCTGGCAACCACAGCTGTGTGTCTAGCTTCTCCATCCTGACAATAACCCAAGGCCCCTACCCTGTCCAGAAGATAAGAAGAAAAATAAAAACTTCCTTGTGGGGTCAGAGATTTAAAAACCTTAGAAGAGGTTCCGTGACATGACTTGACCGGTAGTCGCTTGCTACCAAGCCTGATGACCTGAGTTCAATCCTCAGGACCCACACAGCGCAAGGAGAAAACTGAGTCTTGAAGTTGTCCTGTGACCTCACAAGCACGCTGTGGCACACGCATACCCGAGCACACCCACGGGAACACAAAAATAAACAAATCTAAAAACTGTGTACGTCTGAGAACAAAGGGTAGTATCAGTACCCGTCAGCTCTCTCGTTTTCTTTGTTTTCGATTTTTATTGTTTGCTTCTTTGCAAGATTTCTTTATTTTTTTTTTAAATTTTATTTTATGTGTGTAAGTGTTTTGCCAACATGTGTGTCTGTACACACAGCGTGTGTGCAGTGCCTATGGAGGCCAGAAGAAGGAATCAGATCTCCTGGAACTGCAGTTACAGATGGTTGTAAGCTGTCATATGGACGCTGGGAATCGAATCCAGGTCCTCTGTAAGAGCAACCAGTGCTCTTAACCTCTGAGCCATCTCTCCATCCCTGTTGGGTTTTAAACAAGGTTCCATGAGGTAGCACAGGTTGACCTGCAACTCCTAGGCTCAAGTGGTCCTCCTGCCTCAGACTCTCAAGTAGATGGGACTCAGGCTTAGGTCTTTCTTCTGCAAAGTTCACTCTGTATTCCAGTTACTTAGGGTTAGCTCCGCATGGAAAGGCAGACCACATAGAGTCAACTGAGATGAAACACCCACCTGAGTTCACTGAGACTGTATGGAGCAGGTTCAAAGCAAGCACCCTCATGTCCGACCTTCCTGTCCATCATCCTAACAGTTCTCCAGGCACTCCCTTCCCCCCCCCCCACCCCCTACACAGGACATCACTTGTTCAACAATGTAGATTGATCTCCTATCTTAAATGCCACCAGTGTCTAATCATTGTCAGAGACTTTTCCAAGGTAGTCCCCTCCAGAGCCTGTATGTCAAAAATCCAGTCTGATTAAGTCTCTCTCCCTCCACGTGTTACTGAGGACCAGGCAGGCATCTTCTAGGTACAAGAACCACAACCTCCCAGTGAGCTAACACTCTGGGCAGATCCTACCAAAGCATCCTGAAACACCTGCTGGTGATGGACTCGGGCCAGGCAGGTTGAGCCCCGAGGGCTAGAGCTGGGGAGGAAAACTGAGGAGGATGTGGGCTTCAGGAGTGGGGTTGTCAGGCAGAAATCATAACCCCAGGAGGGGACTGAGGGAAGCAGAGAGCTCTCAGCCGGTTCCTGAGAGAGGGCTTCCAAACGCTACAACAGCACTCTTTGGAGGAGGATTCTGTTAGGAGGGCCACGTGGCTGATGGCATCTGGGGTCAGCACTGGAAAGGCTCACCTGTCACAGGGCTCTAGAACATCATGTCTCGCCTCCAAGCCACCCACCATGCAGACCACACTCAGCACAGGATCCCTTGGGGCCATCTGGGCTCCAACGGTCATATGTCAGTGCCCCTTGGGGCTACAGATGTGGTCACAATGGGACTCATTTCTTGCCATGATAGAGGTCCCTAGGGGGTGTCTGTCAGATGATCCCATGAGAGAAACTAGGGGATGAAGAGTGGGACCCTCCCACACCTCTCAAACTGTGCTGCCAAGAGAGGGAAATGAACAGTTGGGGTGCTAGGAAAAAAAAATACAAGTGACATCCCTAAATGGCTGGGATCAGCTATGGATGGAAGTCTCTGTCCTGCTTGGTCCCTCAGCTGTTCAGTCCAAAGAACCAAACAGACACTTGAATAAATTATAAGCTGTTTGGTCTGTTGGCTCAGGCTTATTATTAACTAGCTCTTACAACTTGAAGTAACCTGTTGGAGTCCACCTTTGATAAAGATATCACTTACCAGGGTAGGGGAATGGGGGTTAGAAAAGTTAGTAAAGAGTATGAAGAAATGAGTGAAAATAATAAAACAGAAAACATAGGATAGTACCAGGAGAGAGTTCCAGTGAATATTGTGTTTAATTTCTATTTGCTTAAAATACCCCTGACCCCAGAAGGCAGGAGTAAGATTTTAAAAAAATGCATTAACATTATACAAGGAAATACCAGTTGAAGGTTGAGGGCTACATTTTTAGTTAAACATAATGTTGCTAGAAAGGGACAAGTGGTGCTCACACTCTAAACTAAAATATTCTGTAGGCAAACCACTCCCTGGGTGGAATCCAATGTTATCTCCTTAAGAGAACTGGACCCTTAGTTGGATCCTTTGACTTTTGTTTGAGGTAGAAACATATCTACTTCTCCATTCCTGAAATACAAGGCTGGATACTAGCCACACCTGTTGACAATAACCGTGAGAGAGGAACTCTCTGCTCTCAATCCGGTGGGACCTTTGTTTGAGGTAGAAACACAATAACCTTGAAGGGACAGAAGTAAGTTCCAACTCTCTGACCTTTGGTCTGTGGAATGGCAACAACTTTGAGCAAGCTGAAACTCTCTGACCTTTACACAAGGTGGAAATAGGCTCACATTTTTGGGCCTCCACATTAACCCATAATTCTTATCTATATTTAGCCATATATATAGCTTGGTACCTTTTCTCAGTAAGGCATGCTCATCTTGCTTCCTCTGCTTCTGTATGGTGACTGCATCTCTGCCTTTCTTCTTCTTCCCAGAATTCTCCTAGTCTAGTTGCCCCGCCTATGGTCAGCAGTGCCCAGAAAAAGACCCAGTGTGTCTGTTAGGGTTATAGAGGGCCTCTTGAATCATTCTAGAACCAGAGTTCAAGGTTAACAGTGCCATTGGGAGCTGTGTGTGAGAGCACAGGCTAGATCTAAACTTGTTCTCCTGCATCCAGCCCAGTCTTCCTTGCTTGTTTGCTTGTCTCATTTTTGGGGAGAAGGTGCCTCTATGTAGTCCTGGCTAGCCTGGAACTCCCTATGTAGACCAGGATGGCCTCCAGCTCACAGAGATCCTCCTGCCCCAGAATACCCAGTGCAGGGATTAAAGGCCTGACTGTCACACCTGGATATAGATAGAATTCCTTTCAAGGAACCCATGCAGAGACCAGGGAGATGGCTCAGGTGCTCTTGTTTCCCAGAACCCACAAACACAGAGCACACAATTGCCTGTAATTCCAGCTCCAGGATCTGATGCCCTCTTCTGGCCATTGTAAGCAACTGCATGTGTATATACATACAGATACATAAATATTTAAGATTTAAGGAAAATAATTTTTTTAAAGATTTATTTTTATACTAACGTAATTAAGAATATACTTTAAAAAAAAGATTTATTTTTATGTGCATTGGTGTTTTGCCTGTGTGCCATGTGCATGCTGCACCTGCTGAGGCCTAAAGAAGGCATCAGATTTCCTGAAACTGGAGTTATAACTGGTTGTAAGCCACCATGTGGGTGCTGGGAACTGAACCCAGTCCTCTGCCAGAGTAGCCAGTGCTCTTGACCCATAAGCCATACATATATATATGTACATATATATGTATATATACACACACACACGTGTATATACGTGTGTGTGTATGAAAAAGGGCCTAGGCATGGTGGTACCCACCTTAATCTCAGGACTTCAGAGACTGAAGCAAACAGATCTCTGTGAGTTCCAGGGCAGGCTGGTCTACGTAGGAAGCTCCAAGCCAGCCAGGGCTCAAGGGAAAAAAAAAAAAAAGAAGACTCCAGGCTAGAGCTGGGATGAAGCAAGGAGAAAAAGTAACCTTGTAGTATCTTTGAAAGAACTCATTAAGGAGAATCAATAACATCTCGATACAATTTTTCATTTGTTTGTTTTTCCAGAGCAGGATTTCTCTGTGTAGCCCTGACTGTCCTGGAACTCACTCTTTAGACCAGGCTGGCCTCAAACTCAGAGATCTGCCTGCCTCTGCCTCCTGAGTGCTGAGATTAAAAGTGTGTGCCACCACTATCCACCAGATACAATATTTTAAAATATCAAAATTAATGTCGGAAAATAATCCATGATGAGCTAAATGTCAAGTTTTCAATAACTAAGTAAAGGCATGTCCTTAAGGGACGTATCCTCACACACTGCCCACACCTACACCTGGCCTGCATGAAGAGGTCTCAAGATGACAAAGGAAATCTGTGGGATGATGACTTAGGGTAGAGGAACAGGGCTGTCAAGAATCAGAAGCGCAGAAAGGGGACAGAGTGACCAGAGGACAGAGTCTCCCAGAGCGAAAGGAACCTTGTCCTTCTCCCTGGCTCGCCTCAGCAGACAGTTGTTCCCTTACAGCAAGCTGCACCCCTCACGTTCCCAAATTAGACCTTCGGGGTCTTGGGCTCCAGCCTCTTAGAACTCACAAGTGTAATCTAAGTCTTTTCATCTCAGGCAGAGGACGGATAAGAACTTCAGACAGCTGTCGATAACCCTTGCTGCTTTGGAAAAACAGCCCAGACTTGGTGACTGCTGACAATGGCTAGTGGCTAAGAAGGAAAACATTCTTAACCCGCTGACAGCAGCAACCTTTTAAGGCACGCTCTGAGGCATGCATGTCCCGAGCCTGGAGGGGAGTGCTGTTTGGTTTTCAGTGTGAGTTAAGGTTTGGGGGGGTTAGTTTGGCCTGACTTCGGCTCTGGCTTTGCCATCTACCATGGGACTCTAGATCTGCCAAGATGACCTATACCAGCTCTGGCTCCTGGAGGCGGGGCAGTAACTTCAAAGTAGGCTGAGAAACAAACCACACTAGTATTGCTTCCTTAAAGATGCTGGCTAGGGAGGCAAGAGGGCCAAGAGTTCAAGTTCTACCTCAGACGTGTGTCAAGTTCAAGGTCAGCCTGGCCTTCAAGAAACCCCGTCCCAATAGTCATTTTTTTAATTACATTTTAAAAACAAGCATTATGATAATGGTGCACACCTGTGATCCAGCACTTGGAGGCGGATGACGGAAGGACCTGAAGTTCGAGGTCATCCTTAGCTACATAGCAAGTTCAGGGCCAGCTTGAGTCACAAGAAGCCCTTTCTCCAATGAATAAAAACAACAAAGAATGCTCGCCAGAGCTGCCAGCTTTTCAAAAGAAAAAAAAATGTCATATGAAACCTCGGTCTTTTAAATGTTGGCAATCAATTTCAGAATTATTAAAACTTAACCCAGGAGAGACAAATAAGACAGGGATTTGTGCCATAGCCGTCTGCCGATCAAGTGTGTGCCTGTTCCCTGCAGGTCACACCGAGCTCAGCAAGCCTGCTGGCCCTCATCTCTCCAGAAAGCCTTCTCCAGCAGCAGCAGCGGCAGCAGCATCCTTCTCTGCAGGACAGCTTGGGCAGTGATGCTTCTTAGGAGGGTGATGGAAGCAGGGAGAGCTGAGGATCTGGAAGGCTCCACAGGAAGGAGGGACTGCAGAGAGGGATTCCTTAAAAGGATTTAGGAGGATTTCACTGGACCTGGTGAAGCACAGCGGGGATAAAAATCATAAATTCACCCCTGAGAACAGCCTGGGTCTGAGACTAGGTGGAGGTGGGGGTGACAGGGAAGGAGGGAGTCTGCCCCTGCTGTTCCGGATCTCCTCTGCAAGTCACCCCAGCACCAGATCCAGGTGCCTGGTGTCCTGACAGGCCCACTCCACAGGCAAAATCCCTCCTCCTTCAGAGGTGGCCACTCCACAGGCAAAATCCCTCCTCCTTCAGAGGTGGCCATGAGAGCCCCTATTCCTAAGCATAAAGGAAGTAGCTTGAGCCTCACAGCCCATCTAAGCGTTTCTGGTGAGCTCTAAGGAAAGGCAGGGATGGGCTGAACTGAAGTCGTCAAAATCTCAGGCCAGGGAACTTGCTAGAAGGGCTGCAAGCAGAGTATACTGATTTTGAAGAAGTCTCCGGAGGACTCCGACCACAGGGAGACTTTGAGAACTACTCACATCCTGGTCCTGTGGTCCTCCAACGGGACAGCAGCTGACTTGCTGTGGTGACCAATTCTGCTGTCACAGGACAGTCCTGTGTCCTCCCACAATCCCTGAAGAAGCTACTGTTCAGTCCAGCAGTGTGGAAGCTGCCAGTCGGAAGGAAGACGGACAGCACAGTCATTGCTCTGGTGGAGCCTGAGGCTCAGAGGAAAGCAAGAAAAAACGGAAGCACGGGTTTTTCTACTCAAGAAGGCAGGGGCCCGGTACAGCACCTCTCCTTAAAGACGCTCCTTGCTGAACACCTGGTAGAGTCATGCTCTCAACATGGGACCCAGGACCACTGCCACGAGGGTCCATACAGCCAGCGAAACTTTACGCTGGCCTCATTAATCCCTCCAGCATACTGCCTCCAGGTCTCTGCAAACAGAAACCTTCGCTTTATGGCTGAGTAGGGTCTCTGCAAATCTCTGCTCACCGCCCAGTGTTCTGGCCCATCCTCTAGAGCCCCATCTTTGTCCCATCTGTAGCCTTCCCTCCCTGGACCTCTCCCTATTCCCGCAATCCCCAGCCCTGTCTCTCCTGGTGTGGCCTCTGCAGAAGCTGGGGAGTTCTCAGGGCAGGTCCTTGGCTCACTCTCTGACTCTGCCATCTGTCTCCACCCACCCTCTGAGTGAACCCAAAGCTTACGCCCCAGGGCCAAGCCTCACCCTCTGGAATGAAGCCCCAGAAAGACTAGGAGCCCCACTCCTGAGCCTGGTCTCTGTGTCCCTCCTGCTTCCCTGGCAGAGGAGAAAGGACAGAACCAATCAAGAGCCTCAGGAGCCCGCCTCCCACCTAACCCCAATACCTGGTGGAACTTCTACCAGCTCAGAGACCTCCGAAGTCCACCCTGTCCTCCCCAGGCTACGGAGTACAGGACCCAGAGACAGCAGGACCAGGTCCCAACGCCAGAGTCCACCTGGGACAGTGGGCAACTAGAGCATAGGGTCACTCTGGGGGCACAAGACACCCATTCTTTAGCTATGGTGACACTGCAAAGATGGTGCAGGCCCTGGGGTCGCAGGGGCAGGAAGGTTCCAAGGTTACCAGTGGAGAAGGCACGTGGTATGGCTGGTGTGGTCCCCTGGAAGGCGGTGTTTAGGTGGAGTGCAGCATGGGGTTCTCGGGCTGCCAGGCATGAAGTACCCTCCAGACATGACACCCGCAGCGCCTGCGGCAGTGTGGGGAGAGGTCCACAGCCTCGTGTGCCCTTGGACCTTTGAAGAGACAAGACAAAGCGCATGGCATCCCCACGATAAAGACCCGCGTGCGGAATGAGACTCAAGTCCTGGCAGTCACTGAGCTCAGGGTGAAAGAGAGGCGCGAACGTCCCACGATCACCGTGAAAATGCGCGACTGGAGAGGTTACTGCGCCACGGGCCAGGAGCCTCGGGAGGAGGAGCGCTGGGACATAAAGGCCACCACAGGCAGGCAAGGGCCTGAGGGGCGCAGGAGAAGGGGGAGACCAGGATGAAGAGAGGGCGACGTTGTGTTCCACCAGGACCCGGCACCCAAGAGGGCTCCACGCCGGAGGGGTCCCGCGGTGGCTTTATCCCCACCCCCTCGCCGCCCGCCCCTCTCTCCGCCCCGTGCACAGTCCCCTCCCTCCGTCCCGCCTCCTGCCCCTCCACCTCCCTCAGCGGCTGCTTTGCCGCGTTGCCGGCGCACTCGCAACCCAGCGGACACCAGGAGGCAGAGGCGGGACAGCCTGGGGTCCGAACGTGAAGTCTAGCGGCCCCAGGGCTAAAGTTTGCCAGCAGCCCCGAGAGACCAAGCGAGCGCTACGCGCCGTCTGCTGCCCCCCTCTCGCATCCTCATCCCGGCATTGCTGCACTGGGGGACCGAGCTACGGCCGGGCCAGCTCCAAGGCGGGCACGCCGCGACGGAACTTAAGGTGGGAACTTCGCGGGCTGCTCTCTGGCGGGATCCTGTTCCTGCAAGAGACACTCCGGGCTCTGCACGTGGCCACAGCCCGGGTGCCTTCTGCGGATGCCTAGGATCCCGGGAGAGGCCGCCGGGCGGTGAGGGATGCGCCCACGCGGCCGCGGTTTGGTCCAGCCCCGGATCCTCTCGAGGGGTCCCCGGGACGCAAAGCGCGCTCTCTGGCGGGGCACCGGAGAGCATCCTGACTTTGCATGCCGGGTTCTTGGGGTCCCCCGGGAGGAGTTCGGATGCAGGGTCGTCTTTCACTTGCTGGTTCACTGTCTGCAGGCACGGGATGCAGCACCCCCACCAGTGGGCCTCATTAAGTCATTCGTTAATTATGAACTCAGCGAGGGTTTATGGACTGCCTACTTGGTCCGTCCTTGTTCCATGGCAAGCCCCTGGGGACAGCTCAATGGTCGTGGGCCTCAGCATCTAGTAGGGAAGTTAGGGGTCTCCTTAGCCTCAGGGTACCCGTGCCTAAGTGGCCCAGCTTTGCTTTTGGGTGTGAACAGAAAAGAGACAAATGCGCTCATTCCCTGAGTTGTTCGAAAATTGGTTGGGCACCTACTGTGGACAGCTCACTATAGCAAGTACGCGGTGTTCATTCATTCATGTTTATTTCAGCAAGCCTGTCTTAAACAATGACCAAGATGGAGACGGGACAAGATAGGGGCAGCTCTCCTGGGGTTTAGGTAGAGGTTGAGACTCAGGCCCTGCCTTGGAAGTTCACAGCCTGCCAGGGTGGCCAGCAGTAGCAGCCATGTGTATAGATGCACGGTTGGTGCATAATCCATTCGTTCTTAATGGCGGAGGGGGGGGTCCTGGAAAGGGAGAACTGGGCTTTTCAAACGTGGGGGGGGGGCGATGAGGGCCAAGAAGGTTTATCTAATGTTAGGTGAACACAGCCTCCTAGTGATGGGGTTCATGAGCTAAGCCATCCGTTCAACACACATTTTCTTAACCACTTGCAATTTGGATGTACTTAAAGGATGCCAGGCACCAGAGTTCCCCAAGTGGATGATAGGTGGGAGGCAAAGGCATATTCACCCCCTTCGGTGACACCTGAGCTAAGTGCAGAGGAAGGTGAGAGGTGGGGGCAGGGAGTGGTCTGATTCACTGGAGAAGGGAGGAAGTGTCTCTGTAAATCTGGGTTCCTATTCACTGGGGTCTGTTTGACACCCCCACCACACACACACACACACCTGTGACCACACTCTATGAATCACTGTAGGGTGTCTCACCAGTAAATACACCTCCAGGTTAAGGGGTGCCCCTGGAGATTAAGGCAGTGGGGTGAGCACGGGGTGGTGCTTCTACCTGTGGGTCTTTAAGCTTTTGTGGCTTCGCCAAGGCACCTGCTGGGTGGAGGGGGAGGGAAGCCAAGCCAGGTGTAGAGGCATAGCCCCAGGGGATTGCTCTTACCAGCCCAGCTCTGAGCCAACTCATTCCAGTGGAAAAATGTCTGCCGTGGGACACAATCCAAACCCACAGAGGACCAGCACACCGAAAACAAGACACCCTGAGCCTTTGCCCAGAGATGGAGGACCCAGGCTGTGAGTGGCCTGCAGCCTGATGAGGTAGACCCAGGAACCACATTGAGTTTTCTGTACTGGCTAAGCTGCTGGACTCTGGCAAGGGGTGAGCCACCTGCCCCAGGGGACATAAAGAAGAGATGTTTCCTGAACACCAGGGGCTCACAGGGACTGCCCTTCTCCAAGAATCCACTGTAGGTTGGTTGCCTAAACTCAGAAAGGAACCTCTTCCCCCCCACACACACACACCTGAAGAAATGACGGATGATAATATGACCTAAATAGAATTAATTTAAAAAAAAAAACAGACGGGGGGGATACAGGAGGCTGTGGGAAGCCCTGGTCTGTTTACCTGGCAGACTGTCCTTAAGAAACAGGATCAGCATGTAAATCTGCCACAGGACCTGAACGACGCCTAAAGTTACTCCTGTCTCAGGCCTGCACCTGCCCCAGAGGACAGACACAACATGCTCTCCCCCTACTGAGCCCTGCGAGCAGCTTCCTGTCTGGCTCTTCCCCAGGTCCCATCACTCCTCTGTTTTAGCCCATGTTTCCCGATTTCTAACCACAAAGAAACAAAGATAAAAGACGGCTAGGTTGGTAGGTAAGGCAGAGGACCTGAATTTGATCTCCAGAAGCAGAATCAAGAACAGAGACAAAATGGGCTTAGGTTCCTGGGCTGAGGAGGCAGGGACCCATAACAGATGGTCTCCGAGGCTCAGTTGTCTGCCAGCCCAGAGAGAGGCCCTGACTCAAAAACAAGTGGACAGTGACAGAAACAACAGCCAAGATTGTCCCTTTGGACACACACACATGCACACACACACACATACGTACACGAAGAGGCTAAAGGAAAAGGTGTCCTAGCCCCAGTTCTATAAAGCTCCTGGGAGAAGACAGGTGTGCACCAGGAGCAGAGCCAGGTGGCTAAACAGACAGTCTGTCCGCTTGATTCTGGGGAAACCAGCTTTGCCTTGTGGTTCGGGTGAGGAATGAAGAAAGGAACCCACCTCCCATCCTGTAATCCCCCAAGGACTTTGAACACCTCCTTCACCCCCAAGATGCAAAGCTGAGGTCTGTGGGGACAGAGGATGGATGGCAAGTGTCAAAGACACTCAGCATTGCTGAGGGGAGGGGGGCAGCGTGCAAGGCCCAGGGCAGGCTAATAGCTGGATCTATTATAATTAATGGTTTAATTGGGGGTGAAGGCAGCATGACCAGCCCCTGAGTCAGCCCAGCCAGGAGCCCTAATCCTGACAGATGAGGCTCACGGGAGAGCCAGGGAAGAGATGGAACAGCGCCTCAAGTCCCCACTCACAGTCCAGAAGCCAAAACCAAGACACCAGGAGCTTAAACAAATACCCTAACTTCTAGAAGTTTGCCCAGGGGTATGTGTTAGGCTTCTACTTTCATATGTTAACGCTGAACAGCAGAGAGTTTGGGGAAGGTTAAAAAAGTGTGTCTCTCTGAGTAAAAGTAATGCATCTTCCCGGGAGAATACACTCCCCTGTACCTTCTCCAGCTCCTAGAGGTCTCCTACATTCCTCGCTAATAACCCAGCCTCACTGTAACCCCTGTAATCATGATCACATCTCTGGAGGCCACAGTGGTGACCCAGAACTCAATAAAAACAGGGACTCTGTTGGTCCTCTGCCCTGATCCAGTGTAAATGCTAAGATGATTGCCATTCTCAGCCTCCAGTCACCTGCTTCTCCCTATCCCCCAGACCCTTCCTTCTACAGCTTGCCTTGTAGAAACAGAGGTGAGGTCCAGTCCCTGGCTTCCGACAGCCGGTGGAAATGACATTCATCCCGGTCCCCATAAGGATGCAGGAATCCAAGGTGCCTGGGCTATAGCCCCACCGACCATTGTTGTCCCTCACTGCCAGTCATGTGTGCTTACTTTACTGAGCCTCAGTTCCCCCATCGTGCCTTTTAGGACAGAATGCAAGCGGCTGAAGTTAGGGCCCCAGCATCACACCTTGGTGCCTAGTGAGTGTTATGTGGAGAGAAGTCTAGCGTGTCACCGTTTAGGGACAGGTGAGGTTTAGCACTCTGCACCTACCTTTAAAAAAAAAAAAAAAAACTGCCAAGAGTTCCTCAGAAGGGATGAGCTAAAAAAGCAGAGGACAGACCAGCAGCTTCTGGAATAGCCCCAGGAGGGATCTTAGGGATCAGAATCAACACACAGCAGTTTATGGAGCCCTTTCGTGAGATGACCGTAGGATGGGGGCTCAGGCGAAGGCTACAGAAACCTCCACTCACCGGCCCTCAGAGCCACTCTGCATGACGCTATTGCTCTCATTTTGAGGGGCAGGAGGCAGCTCTGGCTTGAGTGCTGGGCCTTCACAGAGCAGTGGCCATCCGTAGCCATCTTGTTCACTGCCACTGCTCTCCCCAGATCCAGGCCCCACCCCTTGAGCTCGTGCCCTGAGCCCGTGGTGGGCCTAGTGCCACTTAGAAGTCTCCCTCTGAATTAATGTTTATCTTCGGAAACACTTGCTGGCCCTCAGTCAGCTCACCGCTCCCAGAGTGCTATTTTTCTTCCAGGAGGAAGGACAAGAAACAGCCTCGGGCTTGCTGTGGGTCTTCGGACTCCTGGAGACGGGTTGGAGGCATCCTGAAGGGAGGTGACCGGCAGACAGAAAGGGGAAGGGCAGTCTCCACTTCTGCAGTGAAGCCTTAGGTGCAGGGAACTGAGCAGTTGGGCAAGAGGCTCCTTGCAGCCCTGCATGTGTGGAGCCTTCCCTCCTGCTTCTCTCTGGAACTTTAACATGATGGCTGTTGCTCAGGCAGCCAGACAGGCTGGTTCCAGGGCCGAGGGAATCTCAGAGGGACACCATGTTCTATTGTCCCTGCGGAGTACCCAAGACCATTCCTGAGCTGGGAGCTTTATGCGGCTTGTGCTTTTTGGCTGTTGTGGGACCCACCTGCTCTCCTCTGAGCATGCTTCCTCCTTGACCAGTGCTGGGTCGTCTCCTATTCTCTATTTCTCCTCCCTTCCAAGCCCCAGGCTCGGTCTCCTTCCCTCTCCCTCCAGGCACCACCATGTAACACACAGATCCTTCTGTGTTTGAGTCCTAGTCGACGTAATGTGTTCATGCACATAAACAGCCCGACGCTGCAAACTTCTGCTGTTTCTCTCACGCTCCGCTTACGTTTTAAAGACCCAGCTGTGCCTCCGATCCTGCCCAGACCACAGACATTGCCTCTTCTGTCCTCCTCCACCAAGACTCACCAAACCGGTCCCTTCTGGATGGACCCTGGAAACTTCCCACTGCCACAAGTAAAGGGGTGACATTCTTGTGTCTTGCTCATCCCCGAGGTCAGATTTCCATGAAGCAGACCCCCCAATCAAAGATTCAAAGGTGGATAATTTGTTGTCGGTGTCTCCCTTCACCTCTGTGGCCCCAGAACTGGGAAACGGACGGACGCCGGAGCAGGGTTCTTGAGCCACAGGGGAGCAGCATTCCTTAGTGTCCTTAGCCGTGCAGGATGGCCGGCCAGACGCCTCTCCCTCCCTGGGCTATGGAGTCAGACGGTGCCGAGTTCAGATCCTGGCAGGTCGGTTCAGGGGAGACGCCCTTGACTCGTGGGCAAAGGTGGGTGACAGACACTTCTCAGAGCTAAGGCTGAAACGGCAGGCACTGGCCAACCACATCACTCATGTCATGGCTTCACCGTAATTCAAGTGAGCAGGAACTGTTCGTATCTCCATCTTATAGATGCAGAAGCCCGAGGTCATAGAGCAACCAGCCTGTTTCCAAACTAACGGATTCCCCTCTGCCCTCACCCCAACCCCGGGTAAGCAAATCATCTAATTGGCCCCTCGAGAGGGAGGCCCAGCCCAGACTCAGTCACATCTCCTGTATTTATTACCGTCTCCCACTCCTCCTCCCCCTCCTCCTTCCTCTTCTCCTCCCTCTCCTTCTCCCTCTTTTGTTCCCTCTCCTCTTTCTCTCTTGTTCTTTGACGAGGTCTTACTACATAGTCCTGGCTGACCTAGAACTCACTACGCTAGCCTTACATTCACAGAGATCTGTCTGCCTCTGCCCGCTGAATGCTGGGATTAAAGGCGTACTCCATAACGCCTGGCTATTTTATATTTGTAATGCCTCGAACTGAAGGGTTTGAGATAATCCACACTGATATAGCCTTCTGGCTGTGGAAACCATGTGTTTAAAGGGGGATCAGATGACTAAAACTAGGGGCTGGCAAGACCGTGCCCCTTTCTGGTTGTTCAGAAAATACTTGACTTGCATGTCTTCGCCTCTGGTGGAAGCCTGAACTCATGGCTTCCAACTCCCCCTCTGTCCCCAAAGCCACTGGTAGCCTACAGGTTAGTACCCTTAGTGGCCTTCCCCATCTGCAGCCTCAGGCACTCCTGGCTGTGGAGTGCTCACCAGGTACAGGAATTGGATATGTGTTCCTGGGGTGACTCTCATATGACTCCTGTGACATCTGTCTGCACTGACCTCTGGGGTCTGATATGGGGGCCACTTCAATAGGGGGCCGAGCTCTGGGTACTGTACCCAGGTCAGTTCACACAGTCGTCAGAGCACACACTGATCAGGTCTGCGCTGGCGCTCTGACACCTGCCCGTGAGATACTGCATTCTGCTGTCTCCTACACTTAAGTCATATCCTGCCCTGTCCACCTTCCCTGCCTGTTGTCATTCACGCCTGTCTCAGCGCCACCTACCGGTCGCCTCTGTAAATGTCATCTCTGCGATCACCCTCCTCTCTAGTACCTTCCCTGGGGCCCCACCCCTCAGTAAGTTCTGCCTATACTCTGCCTCCAAGCCCACTGAAGCCATGCCAGTCCCAGTCCCGTCTACTTTTCCTAACCTTGCTCTTCCCACTGTAGTCTCTTGCCACCAAGTCTACCCCTGACCCTGACCACAAAGCCCTGCCTCACATAGAATAAACTTAAGCCGTTCTCTGCAATGCACACAGCCTCTATACCTGAACCTGCTGACCTCCAAATGCATCTCCCGCCTCCCTGCCCCTTCTCTGCCCAACCTCTCGACCTGACCTTCACTCTTGACCATCCAACCCTGGCTGTTCCCTCCACCCAGAGTAACCAACCCCAGGAATGGTAAGACTGACTGCTTCACCTGCATAAGGCCCTGCCCTGTGTCCCATCCTCTGAGAACCCCCCACTCCTCCAGACAATGTCACCAGCCCATAGTCACCCCCCACCATCACCCGGTTCCCACTTAACATGTCAGTCACTATATCCTGAAGTCGCTGGTGCACACATGTGGGAACCATGTCCCTCTGGGGACTATCAGCTGAATGAGGACAGAGGCAGGATCTAGGTTGCTCTCTGATGTATCCACGGACCCAGCATAGCATCTAATATACGGGAATATTCAAGAAGGAATGCATGGCTCCTTCGCAGCCCCTTTTCCAGCCAGCAGTCTCTCATGAGCCTCCATAGCCCCCAGAAAAAAGTCACACACACACACACACACAATCCTTGCAGGCGGCCTAACTGACTATCAGTGAAAGGAGAGACCTGACCCTTGGGGAGGGATTGGGCTGGAGGAAGCAGCATTCGTGTGCAGGAAGCTGGCTGTGGGCCTGTTTGAGGAATGAGCTTAACTCTGAAGTCTAGAAATGCCAGCTATCCTCCTGTGCCCATCAGATTAGGTATCTGTAGAACTGCAGCCTGGGAGAAGTGTTCTCAGTTCCTCCTTCAGCTGCTCAGTGCTTTGACTCTCCTCCCAGTGAGCTCCGACTTGGAGGAGACCGTATCTCCAGTGCTCATCGGCCACTCTGGTCCAAATAGCCTCTTGGGACAACTCCATGTGAGAGTCCCCACTGTGATTAGGGGACCCCAAGAGATGCTAATGGGGAGCCTCTGCCCAAGAGAAAGGGGGAGCGCAAGCGGCACTCCTCGAGAGAAGAGGGCTCATGAAGGTGCCTCGGAGGAAGCTCCTCTGCTTCCAGGCTGTTCTAGCCAAGTAGAACACAGCTTTCCTCTTGGTGGCACGGTAAAGTGGCAGAGCTGAGAATCATGGCACTGTTGAAACTTAAAAGGGATTGTTCCCACGCCTCTGAGGGATCCCGGCAGGCTTAGCCCGAGGACATGGGTTCCAATTTAGGAAAAGTGAAAAGCTCCCAGCCGCTCTACAAGGCAGGCATTTGCCTTCAAACAGGTGTAGCCTAGTTTCCCAAAACCCCGTCTGTGAAGCTACAGCCTTCCCCAAAGATGAGGGAGTGGGGTGGGGCTAAGGCCCTGAGAAGAAACTCCTGGAAACAGGCACCTTGAAGTGAGCACTCTCCCTGCTTGGGTTCCTGCTGTGCACCCTTGCAGGGGAGGGAGCTCCCTAAGCATCCTGTTCCCATGGAATTCTCCGATATTGGAAATGATCACCTCCACCGGCACCGCTTGCTTCCTTCAGGGACTGGAAGGAGACGATGGTTTGATTTGGTCCTCCTGTAGCTAGGACTATTTTGCTATGTAGTAGTGCAAAAACACTGCTCCTTCTGAGCAGTGGTGGTACACACATGCCTTAAATCCCAGCACTCAGGAGGTAGAGGCAGGCAGATCTATGTGAGTTTGAGGCCGGGCCTGGTCTACAGAGTATGTTCCAGGACAGCCGGGGCTACACAGAGAAACCCTGTCTTGAAAAATAACAAAAAACAAACAAACAAACAAACAAAAACACTGCTCTTGTCTTCAAAAGGAAGAAGAGACAGTTTGTTCTGAAGCCAAATCTTAGTGGTCACAGCCCAGGATAACAGATTGATGTTTCCCTAAATAGCATATTCCACTATGGAAACGGTTGGATGAGGTCTTATTAGTTACAGGACAGAGAAATCAAATATTTACCTATGATAATTTTTACCAAATGATTTGCGAAGTTATTGCCAAATGATTTACCAATGATAAATCAGAGTATTTGCCAAGTACAGCAGTGGGAGCCACAGGTAGGTGGGTCACAACAAACCTAGTGGTCTGGTAGAAAGCTATTCTAAGGGCTGGACAGTCACAAGGAGATTAGATCAGACACAGTTGTGGGTAATGAATGGCTTTCAAAGGGACTAAAAATAACCCAAGATCATTTGGTTCTGGTCTGCAACATTTTAACGATCCATCATATTCCAAGTTCAGTCATTTTGCCTCATAGAATATTTAGCACAGGTAAGCCTCCCCTGCCCCTCTGTTTCTGTCTCTCTGTCTTTTTTTCCTCTCCTTTTAGGAACGTCAGTTCATATTAGTGAAGAACAGTCTTGTTGTTGTTGTTTTTTTTTTTTTTTTTTTTTTTTTCCGAGACAGGGTTTCTCTGTAGCTTTGGTGCCTGTCCCGGAACTAGCTCTTGTAGACCAGGCTGGCCTCAAACTCCCAGAGATCCACCTGCCTCTGCCTCCCGATTGCTGGGATTAAAGGCATGCACCACCACCGCCCGGCGAAGAACAGTCTTAAACACACAACTATCCTTCCTCCACCTCCCAAGTGCCAGGTTCTTCAGTGCTGGGCTAACCCTGGGCTTCCTTCATGCTAGGCAGGCTCTCTACCAACTGAGCAACATCCTGAGCTGTTTGCTTTTGTTTGTTAAGACGGTGTCTCTGTGGACTGGAGAGGTGGCTCAGCAGTTAAAAGTACTGGCTGCTCTTTCAGAGAGCCTGGGTTCAATTCCCAGTATCCACATGGCAGTTCACAACCATCTGTAACTCCAGTTCTAGGGGATCTCACATCTCTGCCGATACCAGGCACTCATGTGCATGCATGCAGGCAATACACTCAAACCTGTGGTATATATATACCACAAGTGGTGGTACATGCATTTAATCCCAGTACTCAGGAAGCAGAGGCAGGTGGATTTTTTAAAATTCAGAACCGGTCTGGTCTATAAAGCAAATCTCAGTACAGCTAGGGCTACACAGAGAAACCCTGTCTTGAAACAAAACGTGTCTCTAGGGCTAGAGAGATGGTTCAGCTCTTAAGAGCACTGGCTGGTCTTCCAGGGAACCCAGGCTCAATCTCTAGCACTCAGATGGTGGCTCACAGACAGTTCATTATTTCAACTCCTTTGTGGGCACTACACACTTGCAGTGTAGACATGCATGCAGACAAGACACCCATTCATGTTCAATAAATGTTAAAAAAAAAAAATACTGTTTCACTACATAGCCCATTCTGGCCTTCAACTCAGTAATCCTCCTGCCTCAACCTCAACCTCCCAGGTGCTGGGATTACAGACATGCATTAACAAACGCAACTATGGATGGTGATCTTAAGAAGCCAAGTGTTCCCTAAGCATTATAGTGGAGACCTATAATTCCAGCACTCCTGAGACTGAGGCAGGAGGATCACAATTCTGAGGATACTCTAGGCTATGTAGTGAGATTGGGAGGGGGCAAAATATGAAATCTTTGCTTCTTTCCTATGTGTTTAGTTCTAAAAAGGCCTTTTGGGTGGCCCCAGGTCTCAAATGCCTGTATTACAGGAAGGAAACGGGAGCGGAGTAGAGCAGGCGTAAGGACTGTGGGGAGCGGCTGGGGCTGCAGGAGACTAGAGCCAGCCCGAAAGGCACAGCTATGTCTCAACTGGAATTCTGGCCATGAATACACAGTACATGAAGTTTCTCGATTCTCAGAAGTATTCATGAGCCGAGCTGGAGACGGTGAGCCGTCTCCTTCCCTGGGTGCAGACCCTTCACTCTGAAGCTGGGAAGGAAGGAGTTTATAATTGCTGCTTTTCTGGCCTGTGTTTCATAAAACTGGCGCATGCTGTGGCCTTATCTGTAGCGCACCACGCCCGTCTGCGCTATATGTGCTACCATTCAATTCCTGAACCTGGCAAAAGGCTAGAGATTGAAACACACAAAGACATACAGAGACATAGGTCATCCTTGAAACAGGAATGCCCCAAGAATGCCTCCTTGTGTCCAGGGGCAGCTTATATAGGGATAGCCATGCCCCAGCCAAACCCACCAGAAATCACTCCCCTGCCATCAGGAACTCCTGAGGATCTCGTGCTCAGAGCAGCTGCAGGCTGTCTCAGAGCAGAGGAAAACAAGTTGTTTACAAGAAATTCAGGATCTGGGGTTCATAGCTCCCAACACTTATTCACACAGTAAACGCTCTCCTCTAGCAAGTGGGTCTGGGATCCTTTACACTGGGGGGTGCGGGGGTCCAGGGATGAGTCAGGCATGTGTACACCCCCCCCCCCAGAACAGACGGCACCAGAAGGATACAAGCTTGCTCCAGAAGGATACAAGCTTGCTTGCAGATAATTGTAAAACTGGACCCGGTGGGGCTAAGAAGATGGCTCAGTGAGTAAAGCACTTACCACTCTAGCATGAGGATCTGAGTTCAGTCCCCAGCACTGAGTAATAAACCAGACATGGTGACATGTGATTGTAATCCCAGCACAGGAGGATGGAGGCAGCCAGACCCCCGGGCTGGCCAGCTAGCCTGACTTAGAAACAGCAAGTATATCTCCCATCTCAAAAAAAAAAAAAAAAAAAAAAAAAAAAAAAAAAAAAAACCCTGCACATTACAGTATATGCTTCTGTACACATGTGCATGTATACATGCTCATTCCACACTTGTGTGCGCATGCACACACACGCGCACACAAAATGTATTTTAAAAAGAAAAAACATGACTTTGAATGTGGCTCAGTGAATAAGACTGCTTGCTCTGCAAGCATGAGTACCTAAGTTCAAATCCTACCTCCCCTGTGAAAAGCCAGGCACAGAGGAATGTGCCTGCAGCCCAAGCACTGGGGAATGGAGAAAAGCAGATCACAGACACTGGCCAGACAGCTGAGCTGAAGCAGCCAGCAAGCTTCTGGTTCAGTGAGAGCTGCTTCCTCCGGGCAACAGGGTAGAGAGCCATGGAGGGGGACACCTGATGTCCTTCTCTGGCCTTAGCATGCATGCACATGAGGGCATGTGCACACACTCGCATGCGCGCGCTCACACACACACACACTAATTTAAACAAACCGGGTCAGATCTATTCTGAAGTACCAAAGGCTTCCTGGAGAAGCCAGTGTTGGCTCTGTCCTGTCCTCTTCTGGGGTCCTGAAGATAACACTTGCCAACAGACAAGCAAACCAGGCCCTGTTTTGGTAATCAGATATTTCTTTGTCCATTGCCTCTCATGTGCCTGCTGCCTGTTTGTGGAAAGCCTTACAAGGTGTTGAGATAAACACTGAGCCCCTGGCCCTTGCCGGGCATTTAGCCCTTCCTGATCCCCTGAGTGGGTCACAGATTAAACCCATTTCACAGATAAGTCACTTACCTGGCTGGCTCCAAAATCTGTCACTCCGATCCCAGGACTTTTCTCCTCAGCATGAAGGATATTCTCAGCCAGATTGCTGGCAGGGCTGGCATGGGCACTGTAATCTGTTGAGTTAGCTGCCTCACTGGCCCCTCTACTGGAAGCTAGAACTCCCCGCCATACCGTAAGTCAAAGCTACCTCAGACATTGCCACAAGTTTCAGTAGGATGAAGTTAGCTCTACCTGAGAGCGACTGGCCCCTGCCCAACTGTCCTCAGCTGGGCCAATCTGTTCAACGTTAGCTACCCAGCATGCACCTGGGCTCATCTCCACCACCTCACATACTAGACACTAACCCAACCCCAGGACCACTCTGGCCCTCATGGATCCCAGTTACCTCAGAGCCTCTGCCTCCAATTCCCAACACCAAGAAGTTAAAGACTCAGGCTGGAGAAATGACTCAGCAGGTAAAGGCTTGTGGATCAATTCTGGTGCCAGAGTTCGCTCCCCAGAGCCCATATGAAAGTGGATGGAGAGAACCAACCCCACCAAGCTGTCCTCTGGTTTACACACACATTCACACAGCACACAAACACACCCACCACTACGTACAACAATAAGTTTTTTTGATATATAAGTATATTATATATAATATACATGGGGGCTAGAGAGGTAGCTCAGTGATTAAGAGCACTGGTTTCTCTTGCAGAGGGCCAAGATTCAATTCTCAACACCCACAAGACAATTTGTGACCACCTCTAACTCCATTTCTAAGGAACCTAATGTCCTCTTCTGGCCTCCTTAGGTACTACACACATGTGATTCATATAGACAAGTAGGCACACACTTACACATAAATAAAAATATTTAAAGCCCACAGTAGCAGCTAAGCAGTGGTGGCACACACCTTTAGTTCCAGTACTCAGAAGGCAGAGGCAGATGGAATTTTGTGAGTTCAAGGCCACTCTGATCTACAGAGCAAACTCCAGGACGGCCAGAGTTACACAGAGAAACCCTGTCTCAAAGAAAGAAGGAAATCAAAAAAAAAAAAAAAAAAACCTCCACAGCAGTGGTTTTTTTTTAAATAAAATTAAAAATATATATTTACATATTCTTTTTTTTAAAAAAAAAAGTCAAGGGTTTCAAACCTGTGGCCTTTGGGACCCAGACCAAGGAAGTCTTTATTTTTTTTTAAGATTTATTTATTATGTATACAGTATTCTGTCTGCATGTATGCCTGTAGGCCAGAAGAGGGTACCAGGTCTCATTATGGATGGTTGTGAGCCATCATATGGGTGCTGGGAATTGAACTCAGGACCTCTGACAGAACAGCTAGTGCTCTTAACCTCTGAGCCATCTCTCCAGCGCTGGAAGTGTCTTTAGAATCGTCAGTGAGGGACTCAGCTAAAACTCAGAGTTCACCAAAGGTCTCTCTTTCCCTCCCCAGGCCCAAGAGGGATGTAAAGCCCCAAAATGACCCTGTTACCAGGAGATAACTCGGACTATGACTACAGCGCCCTGAGCTGCGCCTCAGACACCTCCTTCCACCCCGCCTTTTTCCCTCAGCGCCAGGCCATCAAGGGCGTCTTCTACCGCAGGGCCCAGCGGTTGCGACCGCAGGATGATCTGCATCAGGGCAGCTCACTCGGGGACCGCAGGCGACAGATCATCATCAACGTGGGTGGCATCAAGTACTCCCTACCTTGGACCACGCTGGATGAGTTCCCACTGACGCGGCTGGGCCAGCTCAAAGCCTGCACCAACTTCGACGACATCCTGAGCGTGTGCGATGACTACGACGTGACCTGCAACGAGTTCTTCTTTGACCGCAACCCCGGGGCCTTCGGCACCATCCTCACCTTCCTGCGGGCTGGCAAGCTGCGGCTGCTGCGGGAGATGTGCGCCCTGTCCTTCCAGGAGGAGCTGCTGTACTGGGGCATCGCCGAGGACCACCTGGATGGCTGCTGCAAGCGCCGATACCTGCAGAAAATAGAGGAGTTTGCGGAGATGATGGAGAGGGAGGATGAGGACGAGCCGCTGGACAGCGAGGACCAAGACACTGAGGGGCCATCCACCGGTGAGGGCCGCCTGGGCCGCTGTATGAGGAAGCTGCGGGACATGGTGGAGAGGCCACACTCAGGGCTGCCTGGCAAGGTGTTTGCCTGCCTGTCTGTTCTGTTCGTCACCGTCACCGCTGTCAACCTGTCTGTCAGCACCCTGCCCAGCCTGCGGGAGGAGGAAGAGCAGGTAAGACATTCTGTGACTCCCCTGGGCCGCCTTCCCTCACTGTGCTGATTGAAGAGCCTTGGTGGTGCCTGGCATCATAATGTGTGGCTGTGTTTGCATCTGTCTTCTCCGCCTCCCTCCTCGAGTCAGCAATTGTGACAAAGGGAATCAGTGTCCTGTGTCCCCTACTCTCCCATCCTGCGAGATCTCAGCCTCTTCTGCAGTTGCGTTGAGTGAGGGAGCGAGCGAGCAAGGCCCCCATATGCCCACCTCTGAGCTGAACTAAATCCCTTCTTCCCCCTCCCTCTCTCCCTTTTATAGTAATATCCCAAGCACTTTTCCTTAGCCATGAAAACTATTTTTATCCGTAGGTCTGTGTGTATGTGCATGTTCCCACCGGGTTAGCATGTCTCTGTGCCTCTGTGCACAGTAAGAAGCTGCACATAAGACATTGACTCCCAACCTGACACAGGCTACATGCTCCTAAAAGCCATGGGAGCCAGGGGGAGGGCAGGTCTCTGCCCTCTGCCTCCATCTTACCTTCCTGCAGGTCTTCCTGTCACCCTGCAGGGGACGAGTTCTCACACCCACAGCAGATGAGCACATCGGGGCAAGTAGAGCAGTTTGCTAAGTTTGCGTTCATGGAACCCCCAGCCGAGGACCCAGGATAACCCCATAGAAGTCCATGACTGCCCTACACTGCACCTCCCCAAACTGGACTTGGTTGAAATCTTCAGAAGTACGATGTTCTCCATATAAAAATGTGCACTAGGCTTTTCTTAGAGATAACAGAGAAATGTCTTTGGTGAGAGCTGGGCACATGGGAGTGGTCCCCTAGTGAGTCTCCTTACCTGTAAAACCCCTGGGCCTTTGAGCTGTGACTCCTGCCCCACACATGAAGGAACAAGGTACACATTGTATAGGCATTTGGGCGATAAATTGGATCTGTTTCTGGATCGATCTTGTGTAGCCCAGGGTAGCCTTGAACTCACAGAGATCCATTTACCCCTGTCTCCCGCGTCCTGGGATTAAAGGTGGGAGCCACCACTCCTTGTACTCTAGTGGCTTAGCTTTGCACTCTGATCTCTTCAGGCAAGCTCCATTTATTAAATACAAATAAAATATCACCACAAGGGGGCTGTGTGAGAGGCCTCCTATACATACCTGGGGCTACTCAGGTGGGGTGCACTCCAGGAAGGCTTCCCGGAGCAGGAGGGATTCCCACCCCCAGAGACTTGAGACATTAGAGTCCCTGGGGTCAGATCACATTCCCAGGCTGGGGTGCATTTGCAGAAAGACAGACTACAAAAGTCCTGTGAGAACCTGGCCATGATCGAGACCCTTCAGAAAGTCGCCGGCTAGAACATCTGTAGCTTTCCAGGGCTCAACCTCTGGGGGGCTGTGTGCTAGAAGGATGCTGGGGGGGGGGGCGGTCAGGCTGCCTAAATTTCATGTACTGCAGCATCTGTGTCCTGAATCAATATTCCAAAGTAGAAATAAAGACTAACAAAAAGAAAGAAGGAAGGGCCGGGCAGTAGTGGCACACGCCTTTAATCCCAGCACTGAGAGGCAGAGGCAGGTGGAGCTCTGTGAATTCGAAGCCAGCCTGATCTACAAAGCAGATGACAGAACAGCCATGGCTGTTATACAGAAAATCCCTGTCTCGAAAAAAAGGAGAAGGAGGGAGGGAAGAAGGAAGAAGAAAAAGGAAGGAGGAAGAAAGGGTGAGGAGGAAGAAAGGAGGGAGGGAAGAAGAGGAGGAGGGAGGGAGGAAGAAAGGGAGAGGAGGAGGAAGGAAACTTATACAAGACCAGGGAGCACCAGCCACTGGGCAGGTCGGATTACCTAAACTGAGGAAAGAGAAAGGCCCAGAAAACAGGAACCAGGGTGGCAGCTGCAGAGGAATTTGTCTGGACATCAAGATCGACAGCTAGAGCCATTTCCCAGGGCCTGGTGGCATGGAGAGGCAGGAAAGGGTGTCCAGTCCAGGCCAGAGCTTCCTTCCCTGCTGGCTTGCTGGTGTGACCCCTGCCCTGTGTCTCCCCAGGGCCAGTGTTCCCAGATGTGTCATAACGTCTTCATCGTGGAGTCGGTGTGCGTAGGCTGGTTCTCCCTTGAGTTCCTGTTGCGGTTCATCCAGGCACCCAGCAAGTTCACCTTCCTGCGGAGTCCACTGACCCTCATCGATCTGGTGGCCATCCTGCCATACTATGTCACGCTGCTGGTGGATGGCGCTGCCTCCAGCCGCCGCAAGCCAAGCACCGGGAACAGCTACCTGGACAAGGTTGGGCTGGTGCTGCGCGTACTGCGGGCACTGCGCATCCTCTACGTGATGCGCCTGGCTCGACACTCACTGGGGCTGCAGACGCTGGGGCTCACAGCCCGTCGCTGCACGCGCGAGTTTGGGCTTCTGCTGCTTTTCCTGTGCGTAGCCATTGCCCTCTTTGCCCCACTGCTCTATGTCATTGAGAACGAGATGGCAGACAGCCCCGAATTCACCAGCATCCCTGCCTGCTACTGGTGGGCCGTCATCACCATGACAACTGTGGGCTATGGTGACATGGTACCTAGGAGCACACCTGGCCAGGTGGTAGCTCTGAGCAGCATCCTCAGCGGGATCCTGCTCATGGCCTTCCCAGTCACCTCCATCTTCCATACTTTCTCCCGCTCTTACCTGGAGCTCAAGCAGGAACAGGAAAGGGTGCTGATCCGCAGGGCCCAGTACCTCATGAAAACCAAGTCGCAGCTCAGTGGCATGTCTCAGGACAGTGACATCTTGTTTGGAAGTGCCTCTTCAGACACCAGGGATAACAACTGAGGCAAGAGGACATCCCTGCCCTGCCTGCCAGCTGCGGCTTCATGCAACCACCGTCACTATTGAAGCCTGGAGGAGGACTTTTGTGCTTCAAGTCCAGCCCTGGCCTGGGACTGACCCGAATGAGCCACGCCACAAGAAGGATCTGTGCCACATCACCCAGAGTCCTTGCCCTCCCTCTGAGCCCAGAAGTGGAAGGGAAGTTAGCTGAAGCCAGCACCTCACCCCCTCCCCCAGTCTCGCATCTGTTTCCCTCCCTCAGGAGCCAACTGGCTCCTTCCAGATGTAAAGAACACGCCCAGCAAAACCTGCACACACAGGGGGCTGCCCAGAGAAACATCCAGACAGCAGGCGGCCGCACATGACTTCAATGCGTGTCCACTGAAGAGGAAAAAGCCTTCCATTAGGGCTCTCGGGGAAGGAGCTGTGTCTTTAAGTGAAGCCAGCAGTGGGGTACCAGAAGTGCAAAGACCATGCTGCTGGGGTGGTAAGACACTGGTGGGATGGAGAAAAGGGGACAGACAGACCTTTGGGGGGACCAGCACGAATGCAGTCTCAGGCTCCTGCTGCTCCTGACTCCCGAGCCTGTCCTTCATCCTCTTCCTGCTCACCTCCGCCCTGTGTCCTATTATACTCCTTGAGAACCAGCCCTCTCTTCAGACTCCCCTCGTGCCAGTACGGAGTGGGGCATCATAAGCCACTCAACTCTGCTTGCTGACTTTAAGGGTGAAATCACTTCGTTTTATGGTTAAAAAGAAGTGATATTTTAGCCTACCCTGATTTATTTTAATACTACAAACAAAAAAACCCCAAGCACTTTATCCCCCTACCCGAGCCTCAGTCTAAACCCACAGTGGCTATGCTTCCAGCAGGTGTGGTCCCGGGAAGTCTGGGGAGTGTGCAGGAAACCTCCTCGGTGCCCTCAAAGGGAGCCACTCATGGTCTCGAGACGTATAGTTTCTGCACCAAGAGGGACCCCGTGCCAGATTGATGAATCCATCTCAGCTCACTGTGTCTGAGTGTTGGGTACCTGGTATTGAGGGGATGTCACACACACATCCACATATACAAACATACATGCACACACGAACACATGCACACACACGGACACATGTGCACACAGGCCACACACACTTGCCCCCAGCCTCACCGGTGCAACACCTTCTCTGACTGCTTTATCCCATATCCCAGCTGCCTTCTCTCTGTTCAGCAGCAGAAATTGCACTTTGAAACATGACTGATTCTGACTGTGGGCTGTGCAGCTCAAATCCCTGCCTGCTGCTACGGCCTCCAGCTTCTCCTACACCCCCACACCTGTCCATACAGCCCACCAGCCCTCCCACACCTCCACACCTGTCTGGACATTCCACAGGCCCCTCCACCCTCCCTTCAGGCATATCCAGCCTGCCCCATCTCATTGTGGGTCTTCACACCTGCAGAGCCATCTGCTGGAAAGCCCTCCCTACAGAACACTGCCTGGCTAACTCCTTCCTGAGCACCTACCCCTGTAGCCTGCAGCTTCCTCGCTTTCTCCCTTATCTGCTGAATCTCTACCAGGTGAAACTCATTCTCGGCTCCTGAGCTCTGGTTCACGTCCTGCAGGACCAGCTCAGTGTATATTGGCAGGAACTCTAAAGTGGTTCCCTGCTGCCTTCCAGGACCTCGTGCAGGGGCAGCACCTAAGAGGTGTTCAGAAAACACTTTTGAAAAGCAAAACAAAGGGGAAACAGCAAAAAGGAACAGATAGAGAAAATGTATCCATTACAGTTTAGATCCAAAATGTCCCCAACTGTCTAGAGCCATACTGCCCCAAATGTGCCTGATCTCATCTGAAATGTCACCCAGAAGTGCACACGTCAAAGACTTGGTTCCCCATGCAGACAGAGGTGGGACCCGTGGTAATGGTGTCACAAGGGCTCTGACCCCACCGACGGCTCAACCCATGATAAATCCACAGCTTCAGTGGAAGCGATAGAAACTCAGAGGCGGTGGGGCCTGGTTGGAGGAAGTAGATCATCAGGGGTGTGTCGCCCCAGATGACTTCCCCTTGGTTTCTCTCTGCTTCCGGCTACAGTGAGGGGAGCAGCAGAGTTGGACCAGCGTTCCCCTATTGGGATGCTGCTGTACCTCGAAGTGGGCCAGAAACGATGGAGCCGAATGACCATGGACTGAAACCAGAAACCAAAGTAAACCTTCCCTCCTTCAAGCCGCCGTCGTCTGGTGTTTTTGTCATAGCAATGGAAAGCTATCTGTCACTGTGTTTATTTTTAACACTGGAGCTTGGGTCCCTGGAGCACCCCAACACACCTCCTTTTCTCATGGGGAGACACAGCCATCTCCACATAGCATGTCCATAAATAGGCAGAGTGGAAACACCATTCAAACCCCGAGGGCCCCCCTCAAAACTCCTCTGTCACCTGCTCAGACCTGCAAAGCACGGTTTCCTAGTTAGCACCACCTTCCTTGACCCTGCGGCGTCCCAGCCCAGCTGCTTCAGGGCAGCACCCCTGAGTGGTGGGGTGCCCTTCCCCCCTCAAAGATGGCTGTGAGAAACGTCTAGGAATGCCCGGAGCGGGGTGTAGAGGGAGCCTTCTCAAGTCTGAGTGAGAAGAGAAATTGCTCGGGAGGGGGACCCTCAAACTGAGGACAGGGCCGGGAGTGTATAGAGAAGCTGAGGGTCTTTGGCTGGGTCTCTAGCCTTACCTTGCAGATTCAGCTCTGCCCTGGTGTGATAAGCTGATGCATAGATTGGCCACCATCCAGGACCTTACCTGAGGATGAGAGGCTCCAGATTCCACCAGTTATCACAAAGAGAACTCAGGCCTGAACTAAGAGACAAGGCACCTAGGACACCCAGCAAACTGTTCTGGAACAGAGGCCAGGCATTTTGTCCTCTTAGCCAAGGACACACTGTCTGTGGGCCTTCTGGGACTGCAAGGCAACTGAGGCCAGACCCAGGTGAGAGAGATACATTGGTCCTGTGTGACCTGGTGACCTTACCTCATCTGGCCAGGCCTCTGTGCTGACCCCATTGGCCCTGTGTGCAAACTTGGACTCTCGAAGACTTTAGAAGACTTGGCATCAGACCTCAAATCAATCCGCTGTCAGTCTCTAAGTCCCATGATTGTCCCCACTTGGGACATGTCAGACACCTCAGAGTCACAGCAGACAAGAGCAGAATCCCAGCTCTGCCTCCAAGGGGCCCAAGACCAAAGTGAGGTGACTGGGTACCTGTTTCTGACACCAAACAGAGGTGGAAGGACCAGAGGACCCAGCTACCGAGTCTCAGATACTCCAATGCTTCCAGCTTTAGAATCCAAATGCTGCCAAAAATGCACAGTGAGGAACATGTCAAGATTTTACATAAAATCAAATCTGACTTCAACCTCCCCCACACTTGCTCCCATCCTGTCCCGATGCCCTGATGTACCCAGGTGAGACACTGTTATGTAGCCAGAGCCTGTCTCCATGAGGCACAACGTCCGTCCACATCCTTCTAGAAGAATCAGCGGAGCAGCACCTCTGTGCAGTCCACACTGGGAACCGAGGCCTGGCCTTTGTGAGGTTCGCACGGTGATAGGGAGAGAAATCGTCACTATGCGAATTTGGCAGAAAAGAAGTTGGCCATTGGTGATGCTGGTGACTTCACAGAATGCCAGGGTCGGGGGAGGCAGAACACATCCCCTTATGTGTAGTCAGGTAATTTGTATAGTCTGTAACCCTGACTTCCAGAGGCTGGAACGGAGGCATGGTCTATCCAGTGCCTGCCTGGGCTCCAGGAGGACCTCCAAGACCAACCTGAGAACACTCTGTAAGATTCTGTTGCAAAGTGCAAAGAGGGTTGGGGTAGTATCTCAGGTCCACAGCATTCCTGATGCCCCAGCATTTAGCTTTAATACCTCAAAAAAAGTATTTTTAGATGTGTGTTCAGAGAAGGACTCACAGAGGAGGTGGCAAGAAATACAGACAGCAGCAAGTCAAGCTGAGAGAAGGGTGGGGGTCATTCACCAGCCTAGAAGAGGGCTGAGGGCAGACACCACACACACACACACACACTGCTGGGCCTCCTCAGGCGCCACCTTATACAGGCATCAGGGCCTGGCCCCTGACTTTCTCCTGCAAAAAGGCCTAGCACCCTCTGTGTGCTGCCCCCATTCCTCACTATCTTCCCCTTGCCTCTTCAGGTGTCCTGCCTGCTTCTGTCACCCTCTCCCAGGTCCACCCATCACCTCCCAGCTGAGGTGTTGCAGGCACCACCTCCCTGGCCTCCCTGTTTCCTCTTTCTTGTCCTCAGCCCTGCAACCCAGGGACCCTGTCAGGTCTCTCACATATGTTCAGAGCCCAGCCCTGCTTGGCATGCCTGCCCCTGCCTGTGACACACACACGCACACACGCATGCATGAACACACACACACACACACACACACACACACACAGAGTCTCTGGGCACTCCCGCCCCTGCCTGTGACACACACACATGCACACACACCATCTCTGGGCACTCCTGCCCATGCCTGTGTTACACATACACACACACAAACACACACACACACACACACACGGTCTCTGGGCATTTCTTCCATTTTGGTTACACCAGCTGCTTCTCTAGTCACCAAAGACCAAGACCAAGTGCAGTCGCCACTTCCTGGGTCTCAGCCCCCAGAGACAGTCATTTTCAAATCCACCTCCAGAACCCTGAACCAACCACTTCCTGGGTGAGGTAGCCACCCCAGCACACAGTTCCTGTGCCATGTGCATTAGAACCAGGCACCAGGTGGTTAGGGACAGTCCCTCTGACCCAGAGACTGCTGAGATTCCTCAAGTAGGTCAGTTCCACATCTGCCCACCTGCCCTTCCTCATCTGGTCCTCACACAGACACTACAGGGAAAGCCCCTGACTGGGCCTCCTAACTGCTGGCATCTCTCTGTGCCCCTCCCCCAGAGGATCATGCTACTCTCCAGTGACATGCTCTCTACCCATGACATGCATGGCAGGCTGACATGCTGTCCTCACATGCCTGTACTCATATATTTCATGGTAGAACCCATGGCCTCACACACGCTAGACAGGGGCTCTACCCCAAGCTTCACTTCCGTTCCTCTTCAGACAGTCTCACGAAGTCCAAGTGGGCCTTGAACTTGCGATTCCCCTGCCTCAACCTCCAGTGACCCTAGGATTACAGGCCTATATGACCAGGCCCGGCTTAAGCCTGGCTTTTAAACACCTCCCTAACCATCTCTAAAAAGTCATGCTACCAAATAAGATATTGCACAGTTGTTTATTTGTGACCTTTCTGTCCCCCTTGATGCTCAACCCCTTGAAGACAGGGAGTTTCCCAGAAGCCCCCTGTGTGGACCAGACCAGGCCCAAAAGCACCGGCTGGATACCTGAGCAAACAACCTCTCCCAAGTTACCCCGGGATTCTGCTTGGAGACCAATTCCACCCCACGAGGGTCACTGTTCTTCAGCTGCCTTTTATATCCAGTCAAAATGGATGAGCAGATGTTGCGGGGCTCGTGTCCCCCCAAGTTCCTAACTTGCTTTTCAGAAAAGAACACAGTGTTTACCTAAATGACAAGTAAATGTCTGGGCTTGGCTGGAAATAGATTTAAAGTCACCAACTAGCCCTGCTTAAAAGAAAAAAAAAAGGGGGAGAGGAGGGTAGAGGTGGAGATGGGGAAGAGGAACAGAAGCAGGGGGGGGGGAGGGGAGAGGAGGTGACTGGCTCCGGAGGTCAGGTGTCTTTGCAGCTCGTACTGTGTCACACACAGTACGTACACGGGGCCCAGAGAGGAACACCTGTCCTCAGAGACAAGTCAGGCTAGTAGGTGACTTGAGCTTATCCAGAGAGAGAACACAATAGGAAGCATCTCGATTCGGAAGTTTAAGGGAATGACACACATGGGGTGATGACCCCCCACCAAGGCACCCGGGGACAGAATTCCAGGGGAGAGAGACCCATGAGATCGCAGCCAGGCTTCCATCCTCTGGCCTCAGCTGGTGGTCTGTCTGTCCCCTGCAGAGTTCCCAGAGAGGGCTGTCATTTCACACGTCACCACGGTGCTCACTCAGGAATGGCTCGGTACCTTCAGTTTCTGCCTCGGAGGGAGACCCCCCACTCCAGTGTGCCCAGGACCCACAGAGTCTCCCAAGCACTTCATCAGGGTTCACTTCCTCGCGCTCACACCAGCAAGGTAGCAGGGAAACCAGGAGAGTGGGTTTGGTGTCTCTCCCTACAGACAGAGGCGCACCAGCGAGTAGGCTGATTCCTTTCACAGATGAGACTAACAAACAAGGGCAGTGCTACCAGCACATGATCCTTGGGGGTTGTTTTGTTTTGTTTGCTTTGGGTTTTCTGTTTGTTCAGTTGATTGGTATTGTTTTCTAACAGGCTCTCGCATAGCCTTGAAGTTGCTGTGCTGGTGAAGCCAGCCTTGAACTCCTGATCCTCCTGCCTCAGTCGAGAGCCACCATGCTCAGGTGAAGTCCAGTTCTTAAAAACAGACTCTGTCTGCTGGCATTGGTGATGTGATGAAATAAGACAAAATGTGACAGGCCCAGCAAGAGTGTGGTCCCCAGGAACTGCGCATGGAATAGCAGATCTCACCACAATTTTTTTTTTGGGGGGGGGGGGGACAGGGTTTCTCTATGTAGCTTTGGAGCCTGTCCTAGAACTCACTTTGTAGACCAGGCTGGCCTCGAACTCACAGAGATCCGCCTGCCTCTGTCTCCCAAGTGCTGGGATTAAAGGCGTGCGCCACCACTGCCCAGCATCACCACCATTCTTAACTGTCCTCAAGGAGCAGACAGCCACAGCGGAAGGTCTGGTTCTGGTCAACTACCAGCAGGCAGACTGGGGGGGGGGGGGAGTTCTGCTTCAGCTGAGCTTTCATGGCACCCTGAAGGCTTTCACACATGCTCCATCTGCCTGCACCCCAGCTGCTAATTGCCAATGCATGTTCGCACCTCAATAGCAGACTTGGCAAAGCAGCCCGAGAGCTTTTCATTAGCACTTAGAAGACAAGCTGCTTTGCCTCCTTTGCTCAGCCTCCAGGTTGCATCCTCCTTCCCCCACGGTGACAGTCAGAGTCCAGCTTTGGGTCTTCCAAGATGCTCCCTTCTGACCCCAGGAGACATGGAGTCTTGACTGTCTCTCCTCTGTGAGGCAAAGCACGGTGGTATGAAGGGCTGGATGGCCCTCTGTCTGTCACTCCCGAGCTAGGTGGCCTTGAGCTCGTTACTTAACTCCTCTGAGCACTGTTTTTTCTCATTTGGAAAACAAGAGATAATTGGCTAGATCTGTAGTTTGGTTGGCAGAGTCCTTGCCTAGAGTGCATGAAGTTGTAGGTTTAATTCCCAGCGTTGTATAAACTGGAGGTAGTGGGTAAGGTGTGTTTGTAATCCTAGAAATTAAGAGGTTGAGGTCGCAGGTTTGGGGCCAGCCTGGGCTAATGAGTTCCTGACCCCCCAAAAATTAGGAAGAGGGGTATTGATCCTCTTCCCACCAAGGACCAAGTGGGAGCGTGAGGGAAAGTACGTGAGATGCACAGGGAAAGCGTCTGAAAAAGTAGAGATCCTTTCCAAAGTCACCTCTAGGAAGGACCACTGTGTCCCCGAGTATCCAAAACCCGACTAAAACTGCTCTAGCAGGGAGGTAACTGTAAGAGAAGCCAGCTTTAAGTTCATACGCGTGTAAAGAGCAGGGCCATGCCAGCCTCTCATGGGCAGGCCGCACCATGCCATGCGGAGTCCTTTCTATTGTCCAGTTCCCCGTATATTCACCTCACTCTAACATTCTCCGTGGTGATTGCTGCCCGCTCCAGACTCTCCCCTCATGGTGACAACGTGGCTGCCACAGGCCCAGACTCTCATCTTCTCAAGACCAACTCCGACAGGAAAGCCCAAGAACTGAGATAACTGCTACATATATAATCCCGGGAATTTGCTGCGTCTGGACACTGCGTGCCCGGCCCTGAGCCAATGGCGGAGAGCCCGGAGCTGCGGTCAGAAAGCAGAGGGCGATAGCCCATGGTGTCTTTCTATCGCCCTCTGTGGAGAGAGATTGGTATTGCACTAAGCATAAAGAAATTCTCCTGGATCAGAATGAAGACTTTCACTGGCTCACACGCCTGCCTGCCTGGCAGGGCGGAAAGAAAACCGTAGTTGCACCCAGGAACAAGGAGGGAACCAGAAGAAAGCCGTTAGCCCCCTCTGTGGCTGCCCTTCCCCCTTCACAGACCCTGCAGAACCAAAGCAGGGCACCTAAGCAGTGCAGTCCCCAAAGGTCACTTCTCCTGGGGTAGAGAATGCTGTCTGGATGCCACTTATTCCCCAAGGACTGATGGACAGGAAGCAGGATCTCCAGAGCAGCCGTGTTGGGAAGCAACAGGATCTAAAAGGAGGATATAGGTCATGGAATCTTCCCTTGACAGGGATGACAGCAGTTCTCATGAGGCCCCATTCTTATCCAAGGAGAGTAAACTGTTAGAAAGAGCAGGCCGGTCCCACCCCCCTCTCTGACCTCCTCACATGTGATCCCCCACTCTTCCACACACAACCACCATCATAATGCCAACCACTCACCAAGATGTGGCCTAGCCAAGAGGCTCTCCCCTGGGCACAGCATGCCCTGGACCTCTAGAACTCTGAGTCAAATCATTTCTCTTCATGATGTAAGACCCAGCCTCAGGGAATTATCTTATAATAACAGAAAGCAGGCGAGGACGCCCGGCTGTCCAGGTACAACCATCATGCCTGGTTCACAGCGGAGACCAGCACGGGCTAGAGTCGGCACATGAGTTGGAGTCAGGCAACTAGAAGCAGGAAGCCATCGCTGAGGCTGATGGGGGGGGGGGTCTCTTCTGGCCAGACCACTAGGTACACAGTCCCAGTTTGGAATGATCTTCCTCACCATGTGAGTCAGCTTCTCACATCGTGACCAAACACCTCAAAAGATCAGCCTGGAGGAGGAAAGTTCTCTCTCGGTCATGATTTCAGAAGTTTCCATCTATGCTACTTGGCCTGTCACCTAGAGCCTGTTGTAAAGCCATGGCCAGAAAGGCGGTAGGGAGGGGGGAGCAAAGCTGCTCACTACAAGACAAAAAGAACAGGGAGAGTGAGGGGGAGAAAAACAGAGAGGGAAGAGAATAGAGACCGTCAAAGAGGAAGAGGAGATTTCGGCCCATGGTGGCATGTGTCTAGATTCCCAGCACTCATGAAGCTGAGGCAGAATTGCTGAGAGTTTGAGGCCAGCCTGGGCTACATAGTGAGTTCCTAGCCATTCTGAGATCTGTCCAAAACAATAACAAAATCAAGTGTCTGCCACCAGCAGCTACAAGTATAGCTGAGTCTCACCAGCCTCTTAGCAACCCCCAGGTTCAGTACCCTTGTTTTGGCTGTTGTCCCGTCTGTGTGGCTTCTCTGGGATGTGCTGCTGCTGCTGCTGCTTCTTCTTCTTCTTCTTCTTCTTCTTCTTCTTCTTCTTCTTCTTCTTCTTCTTCTTCTTCTTCTCCTTCTCCTCCTCCTCCTCCTCCTCCTCCTCCTCTTTCTCCTTTTTCTTGGGGGGGGGGGCGGGGTTCGAGGAAGGGTTTCTCTGTAGCTTTGGAGCCTGTCTTGGAACTAGCTCTTGTAGACCAGGCTGGCCTCAAACTCACAGAGATCCGCCTGCCTCTGCCTCCCAAGTGTTGGGATTAAAGGCGTCCAGCTGATGTGGTCCTTCTTAGAATAGAAAAACACCCCTCCCTACCTCTGACTCTTCTCCAGAGTGGGAAGTACAGGTACATGAGATCCCATGATACTTGACCCTGTCCAAAGTTTCTCCTTGCTTCTGCCTCCTGGTGCTTGTAGCACGATTAACAAAAACTCAGAGACAGAAGTTGGGGTTCAACCAGAAAACCAGAAAAGCAAAGCAGCCAGTCACTGGCTCTTACCTCGACCTCAGTCTGAAAATGGAGAGCCTGCCTCCAGGAATCTCAGAATGAGGCTGAGAGCTGTGACCTCCCATCTGATAATCCTCTCTAGTTCTGGGATTAAGGGCATGCACTACTGCCTGGTTTCTGTGGCAAGTTAGCATGGCTACTGGGATTAAAGGTGCGTGTCATTGCTGCCTGGTTTGTAAGGCTGACCAATGGGACTGTTTTACTCTCTGATCTTCAGGCAAGCTTTATTTATTAAAACACAAATGAAATGCCACTACCTGTGCTTGCCCTGGTTTATAGAACCCCAGAAAGAGGGCGGGTTTTGCTTGTGAATATACCTCAGGCTGCTGTGCTGGCTAATTTTATGTCAACTTGACACAAGCTAAAGTCATCTGAGAGGAGAGAACCTTAATTAAGACATGCCTTCTGGGGCTGGAGAGATGACTCAGCAGTTCAAAGCACTGTCTTCCAGAGGTCCTTAGTTCAATTGCTAGCACCCACGTGGTGGTTCACACCTGCCTGTAACTCCAGTTCCAGGGCTTCTGACGGCCTCACACAGACATACATGGAAGTAAAACACCAATGTACATAAAACAAAAGTGAACTAAAAAAAGAAAAAGAAAACAAAGTGCCTTCATAAGATCAGGCCATAGGCAAGCCTGTAGGGCATTTTCTTAATTAGTGATTGATGGAGGAGGGTCCATCTCATACTGGGTAGTGCCATCCCTAGTCTGGTGGTCCTGGATTTTATAAGAAAGCAGGCTGAGCAAGCCATGGGAAGCAAGCCAATAAGCAGCCCCCTCCATGGCCTCTACATCAGTTCCAGCCTCCAGGGTCCTACCCTGTTTGAGTTCCTGTCCTGACTTCCTTCAGTGAAGGACTGCGATGTGGAAGTATAAGCTAAATAAACCCTTTCCTCCCCAATTGCTTTACGGTCATGGTGTTTTGTCGCAGCACTAGAAACCCAAACTAAAACATCTTCTGTGATCTATTTTGATTTACATGCATGTTCCTGTGCCCCTCTCTTTAGCGCACATATACTAATGGACCTGGACGAGGAACAGTCTGTTCACTGGCTTTCCCTGCCGAGCCATTGAGACAAGTTCATTCCTTGCACTTTACTGCCACCTACTGGTAGTTTTCAAAGTTACAACTCGGATCAGGACGTAAATAGCCAGCTTGCTGGTAAATAGCCAGATTCCACACATTGCCTTAAAAGCATAGAGGCTGGTTTGGTTTGGTTTGGCTTGTGACAGGGTTTCTCTGTGCAGCCCTGGCTGTCCTGGGACTCTCTGTAGACCAGGCTGGCCTCAAAGATTTTCCTGTCTCTGCCTCCTGAGTGCTGAGATTAAAGG
Source organism: Alexandromys fortis (assembly GCF_014885135.2). NCBI lineage: Eukaryota > Metazoa > Chordata > Mammalia > Rodentia > Cricetidae > Alexandromys > Alexandromys fortis. The sequence goes on along the minus strand of NW_026068060.1, from coordinate 940,979 downwards.
CATGCACCACCACCACCTGGCTTGTTTCTATTCTTCAGAGAGCACCTCATGTAGTCCAGAGTAGCCTAAAACTCACTACGCATTGGAGCAGTGACCTTGGACTTCTGATCTTCCTGCCCCCACCTCCCTATACTGCAGTTCCAGGTGTGCACACCACACCCAGTTTAAGTGTACACACACTTGTACATCTGGGATATGTCCTCTCTGCAGCTCTTTATTTCCCGTGGGGTTTGTGTGTGTGTGTGTGTGTGTGTGTGTGTGTGTGTGTGTGTGTGTGTGTGTGCCCTTCTGCATGGACAGGGGACAGTTGGGCCATCACTCACAAGCATTCCACATCCACGGTTGGCTTCCTTCCAACCCGTTCCTACCTCCACTTAGAAGTTAGCCCCAAACTAGAACCTGTGCAAGCTTTCATAGCTCTGCACGGGCTCGAAGTGGGGGGATATTATTTTCAGGTGTGTGACTTTTGTTTACACTGCGTTTGTTTAACTCTGTGAGGCTGTGTTACTGTGCCTGTCTAAAACACCTGATGGTCCTAATAAAGAGCTGAATGGCAATAGTAAGGCAGGCGCAAGAGTAGGCGGGGCTGGCAGGCAGAAAGGATAAACAGAAGGAGAAATCTGGGAGAATAAGGAACGGGGAACAAGAGGACAAGGAGGAAAGATATCAGGGGCCAGCCACCCATCTACACAACAAGCCACAGAGAAAGAAGTAAAGAAAGATGTACAGAAATAGAGAATGATAAAACCCAGAGGCAAAAAGCAGTTGGGATAATTTAAGATAAGACAAACTGGCAAGAAACAAGCCCAACTAAGGCCAGGCATTCATAACTAAGAATAAGCATTCGTGTGTGATTTATTTGGAAGCTGGGTGGCAGGCCCCTTAAGTTAGCCAAAAGAATAAAACATCCCACAACAGCCTGATGCTTCTCCATGCCCAGACAGTTCTTCAAATATCACTTCTGGAGGCTGACTGTCACCCCTGACAACAGATGCCACCAATCTGCCTTCCCTGCCCCTCCTTGCTCTGTTTGCTTCTTCCTTGTTTACTGTTTCATACCTGGTACCCAGCAGAAAACCAGCCCCAACTCTCTCTGCATCCAACTTGACCGTTACTCTCACACTTCATGGCAGAGTTTATCTTTTCAAATATCCCTTTTTAAGCAGGTATGATATGATACCACAGGCCAGCACGAGCAAGTAGAAGATGGGGAGTTGACGGTTGTCTTCAACTACACATCAAATTCAAGGCCAACCTGGGCCACAGAAGATCCTGTCTCAGAAAAATAGAGGGCCGGAGACATGGCTCAGTAGTTATGAGCACTGGTTGTTCTTGCAAAGGATGTAGGTTCATTTCCCAGTACCCACATAGTGGCTCACAACCATCTGTAAGTCCCAGAGGACACATTTATTTCCTCTGGCCTCTGCTGGCACCAGGTATAAACGTGATACACAGATATACATGCAAGCAAAACATCCAAACATAAAATTTAAAAAAAAACTCAAATAAATAAAGCATATCTTTAGGCTTAAAGTTGGGATGTGTGCTAAGCAGTAGAGCACTTGCCTAATATATACAAGGCCTTAAATTCAATCTTGGCCTCCAAGTGCTGGACAGGCAGAAACTGTGCCTGGATGAGATTCGAGGGAAAGCAGGTGAGCTACTTTAGAAATGGTGGTGTACACCCTGGGCACATTGGCATAGGATAGATACACAGTGACCAAGCTCCTGCTAGCCCCCCACCCACCTGATTCAGGACACTCCTAAGCTTCTGACCACAGCTGCTGCCTGCCTGGATCCTTCAGAAACTGCCACAGAAAATAAGGAGGGAGACCACAAAGGGTGAAGTCTGTTAGACCGCCCAAAGTCATCCTGAATCTGCCAGTCTTCCTGAGCAGAAAATTGTCCCCTCGACAGCTGCCCCAGACATGTGTCTCTCATGTTCCCTCATCTTGTGCCTTGCCTGGAGGTGGCTTGGTGGCTTTGACACCTGGAGAAAGCATTTGCCATCACTCCCTCTTACCCGCTGCTCCTGGCTACTGCGGGCACCATTTCTACAGTTTTAAGACGACTAGAGAGGTTGGGGCCAAGGGATGTGAGAGCCACTGTCACCTGCAAGTGTCAGCTTTTCCTGACGGTGAATGAAGTGAATGGCAGTGACAGGTGGAGCCCCTCAGACCTAGTGACCCCAGGAAGAAGCCTTGGGGCATCCACGGCATCAAGGTGGCAATCACCAGATTTGGCATGTGTGAATCCCAAGGACAAAGAAAGATTGTGCTCCGAGGAACTGGGGATAAAAATGGGGAACACGGAGGCCCAGTTTGGGGTCTGAAGCAGCTAGAACAGAGCTGCCACAGAGAATGTCTTGGTCTGTGAGCCCAGCACTTGTAGTCTCGTTTTTCCTTAGGAAACTGAAGGGAACAACCTCTGTTTGTTTCTTTGTTTTGTAGTAAAGTCTCTACCCTCCTGACTCTGCCAGTGCCTCCCTAGTGTTGGGATCACCAGTGGGCAAAAGAAACAAGCTGTTGTTTGGGGGGCTTATTTCAATTTTTTGAGACAGGGTCTCACTGTGTAGCCCTGGATGTCCTGGAACTCAGTCTGTAGACCAGGCTAGCCTTGAACTCACAGATATCCACTTGCCACTGCCTCCTGAGTGCTGGGATTGAAGCATGCACTACCACACCTGGCTGTGTGTATGCGATTGTTACACCTGTGTTAAAGTCAGAGCACAGCTGTGACAGTCAGTTCCCCCATGCCGTGTGTATCCTGGAGACTGAACTCAGGTGGCCAGGCCTGGCAGAAAGCCCCTTCTGTACCATCTCACCAAGCCCCTTTTGATATTTTTATTTTGAGACGGGGTCTCAGTTCTTGATCAGGCTGGCCTTGAACCCACTTGTAGGCCAGGCAGTCGTTAAACTTGTGATCTTCCTGCCTCAGCCTCTATGTATTTTTCACAGTTTTCATCTTTGAGGTCTTGGGACCTCGCAGACTCAGAGAGGTTAGCCAGGCTGTGCAGACAGAAGTCAACTCAATGGGAGTTGGCATTTCCCGTGCAAACCATCCTGGAGCCCACACCACAACCACATCCTCTTTGTGGGTTCCCATTGTCCACCTCCCTAAAGTCACCATCATTCCAGAGTCATCGGTAAACGATTATAAGCCCTAGAACCCAGGGCCACCAGGTAGGTAATGTCAGTCCCTAGACCCCAGGGCCACCAGGTAGGTAAGGTCAGTTCCTATACCTGAGAACCCACTGAAGTTGTTCAAACAACCCAGTTCTGGGACGTCCCTTTATAATGGCATCCATGTTTTCCTCTTCCTGGCTCAGCCTCCTGGCCCTGGCACTCACCTGCAGCTTCTCTTCTGATCTCCACTGGCACCATACACATGCCCACATGCATACATACATGTATGCAAAACACTCATACGTAAAACAGATATTTACAAAAAGAAAGAAAAAAGTTAAACCGTTCCTCCCTTAAGTTGCTTCTCCAGGTATTTGGTCACACAATGAGAAGAATAACTAACCAATGGAGGAGGCAGGCGATGACCAAGCTGACATGGCCGTGTGGGCAGGAGGAAACAGCCATGGGAGGAGGCATCTGAGGACATATCCATCCACTTCTTCAGGGTCCTGGTGATGCCGAAAGGGCCCTCCATAGCCTGATGGCTGTACCTGCAGCAGGAGGCTTCGCCTCAGCAGCCTAGTCACTGAGAAGTGGATTCTGCTTAGATCCAGCTGTTGGACCCTCCATAGCCTGACAGCTGTACCTGCAGCAGGAGGCCCTGCTCCAACAGCCTGCTCACCGAGGAGTGGACTCTGCTTAGATCCAGCTGCCAGCTGGAGTCTGGAGCTCAGAGAAGCTGCTGCATCTCTGCATCATGAAAAGGAAGTGAGTACACAGCACTCCTCCTGTGACCTGTGTACCTTGAACAAGGAGGCCAGAGTTTCTTTTGTCCCAGCGGTCACAGCTTCCAGGAGACATTGCTGTCAGGGTTTGCTGTGGAGCCAGTGTCTCTCATTCTGTACATGTAGTTCCTTCAGATTTCAACCAAGTTCCTTCCCTCAAATGCCAGAAATGATCAAAACACTTTTTAAAGACCCTAATGTTTTATTTTATTTTTGCTGTTTTGAGTCAGGGCTCTCTACATAACCTTGGCTGTCCTGAAACTCACTCTGTAGACTAAGATGGCCTTGATTTCACAATCATCTGCCTCTGTCTTCTGAGTTCTGAGATTAAAGGTGTGCACCCCCATGCCTGGGAAGACCTTCATATTTTAAAACTTTGCCCCCAGATGGAAACTTCTGGGCCACTGTTTTCTGAGAAAGGAATATGCAAACATATAGATTTTTACTTTCTTCAGGAGCAACAATGAATGCCCAAGGTCAAAAGTCGTATTTTGGTGAGACCCATTACCACAGTACATCCCAACCTTGATTTGTTACGTGGCCATGTCCTCTGTCTAGGGATTTCTCATGATCACTGGCACACTGCAAGGGCATAGGTAAGCAGCCACTGTGGTGACCTACAGCGTGAGAGCCCAAAATCTTGGTTCTGTTCCAGCCAGACTTATATTTTCAAGGTTATCATGTGTGTGTGTGTAGATGCTGGACACAGACTGCTTGCTTCTTGGCAAAGCTGTGGTGGTTTGAAAGAAAATGGGCCTCAAGAAAGAAAAGAAAAGAAAAGAGTGTGCACATTAGTGTTATGTACATGTGTGTGTTTGAGCATGCACACTCATGTGCACAAGCCAGAGGACAGCCTCAAGTATCATTCCTCAAGAGCGATCATCATTTCCTTAGGTTTTATTTTTCCCTTCCTTCCTTCCTTCTGTCCTTCCTTCCTTCCTTCCTTCCTTCCTCCTTCCTTCCTTTCCTCCCCTCCTTTTTTTTTTTTTTTTAAAGCAGGGTCTTTTACTGACCTGGATTTTGCCAAGTAGATGAGTTTAGTTGACCAGTGAGCCCAAGGGATCTGGCTCCCTGCACTTGAATTACAAACACACACCACCACCCAGTGGTGGCACACACCTTCAATCCCAGCATTCGAGAGGCAGAGGCAGGCAGATCTCTGTGAGTCTGAGGCCAGCCTGGTCTTCAAGAGCGAGTTCCAGGACAGCTAGGATTGTTACACAAAGCAACCCTAACTTGAAAAACCAAACACCACCACCACCACCACCACCACCACCACCACCACCACCACCACCACCACCACCACCACCACCACCACCACCACCACCACCACCACCACCCCTGCCTCTATTTTTAATCTGTGTTCTGGGAATCAAGCTCAGGCTCTTGCACAAGACAAGCGCTTCACCAAACTGAGCCATCTTCCCCAGATCCATGTTTTGGGCTTTTGACAGTTTGGTTATTTACCCCAGGCTGGCCTGGGACTTGCAGTCATCCCCCTGCCTTTGTGGGTCGCAGGTGTGGGCCCCATACCTGGCTTTTTGCTGTTTTAACAACGCTGAGTGTGGGTCTGGGTTCTACAAGAAGCAGGTGGTGAAAGCACGGTTTTGCTCAGGCTCCTGCTTGTGGCTGGAGAAGGCGCCCTTGGGTAGTACGATGGGCAGGGAGGCGGCCTTGATTGCGCTTCCATTCTTTCACCCTTTGGAGGTCCCATAGGCTCGCTTGCCCTTTAAGATGCTGACGCTGTTCTTTGAGAGAGTCAGCCTGGGCTGCTGCTGTGAGATTTTCCCTCTGCCTGGCACCGTGACCCCACACCGCCAGAACTGGACAGGATAATCAGCTAGGGAAGATGAATCTGGACTCCGCTGCTTTTATCTTAGAACTCACAGGGCAAGGACATTTGTGCTCAGCCTTTTACCCTTTGGGACTTCAATGCACTTGCACTTTCAAAGTACAAGGCAGCCCTTGGACATGAACTTGACCCAGGAACTATGATAAAGACTTCCTATTGGAACCTGGATTTATTGCTGGTTTTTCCTGTGGGAGTTTATTTAATCTCATTCCCAAACCTCTGAAGAGCCACAGAACAACAAAGCTCAGTGTAAACTGAGGTGGGAAAAATAACAGGCAATTCATTTTCAAAACAGGAAAGTGAGTAGCCTTTGTCTTGATGAGCGCATGCTTCTCCAGCCCAGGGCTGAGTCACTTCAGGAGGTGCAAGAAACACCAACATGGTCTAACATGGTGGGCACACTAGTCAATCCCGGTGCTCCCAGGGCTAAGGCAGCAGGAATTTTGCAAGCTTGAGGCGAGGCTGGGTTACATTGTGAGTCCCAGAGCAGTCTTGGCTACACAGTGTGACATTGTTTCAAAGAAGCCAAAACAAGGGTCTAGGGAGGTGGCTCCCTGAGGAAAAGAAAGTGCCTGTTGGTCAAGCATGAGGACTTGAGTTAATACCACAGCAACCTTGTGAAAAGCTGTCCCTGCTGTGGGTTGTCTATAACCCCGGGGCTGAAAAGGAGCCCAAGAAGCATCCTTCATGGTCCCTGCTTTCCTTCTCTGGCTGGAAAGTGAGTTTCCTTGGCCAAAGGTATGAAATGTATGAAATGGCAAACAGGCCTGCCTTCAGGTCCCTGCCTTGACTTTAGCAGAGAAGGTGCTACAAGACACTTTCTTAAAGCAGTGGTCTCCCATCTGGACATCCTGTCAGACTCACTGGAAGTCAATGTAGACAATCATAATGCTGTTTACATTTGTTAATTTATTTTAGGATTTATGTATTTTATGTGTATGGGTTTTCTGCCTGCACACCAGAAGCCATTGGATCCCATGGAACTAGCTATTGACAGTTGTGAGCTGCCATGTTGGTACTGGGACTTGAACTCAGGACCTCTTGAAGAACAGCCACCTCTCCGGTCTCATTATTTATTTACATATGTGTATGTCTGTGTCCGTGCCAATGCACGTGAAAGCATTCTCATGCCACTATGCGTGTGTAGAGGTCAGAGGATGGCTTGTGGGAGTCAGTTCTTTCCTTCCATCTTGTGGGTCCTAGAGATGGAACTCAGGTTGTCAGGCTTGGTGACAAACACCTTACCTGCTGAGCCCTCCCACTAGTCCGAAAGGAAAACTTCGAGGCAGGTTATTTATGTGTGCCAGCATTGTGTATCGGAAACATAACAAGGGATCCTGGGGTGTCTCTAACAACCCTAAGAGGTGGGAACTGTACAGTAACCCCAACACCCAACCCTAATGCTCTGGTCACTGGCTGGACGCTGCCCAGTGACAGGACTTGGAAGACCCTAGTCTCTGGCCTTTGCAGTCCCGACGGAGAACACTGCTGGGGAAAGGTTTCTCAAGATCACACACAGGCACACGCACACACACACCTGTGCAAGACCCCCCCAGCGGGGAGGGCTGGTGTTGCCTTCTTTGCCGATGGGAGGGGAGGGTGCTGCATCAGAGGCCCACATGCTGGGATGACAAACTCATGAGGAAGTGGGACACAATGCCCTAGCAAGGCTGGCCAAGCCTAGGTGGGTACCAACCCCAAATCCATTGTAAAGGGGACATTTTCACCTTAGTCCACCTGATTTAGTGTCTTTTTCACTGGGTCCCCAGCACCCAGCCAGAGGTGGCTCACATCCATCCCATCTCCAGCCCTAGCTCCAGGGGATCCAATGCCTCTGGCCTCCATAGCAAAAACCATACACACATAATTAAAACAAAGAAAAAATTAAAAGCAGAATTTTCGTCTCGAAACAGTTGACCTGTGCAGCTTACTCACACTACGTATTGGGCAGTGTGGAGTGCCACCATCAGAGCCCTTCCTCTCTCCCCTCAATGCCAGTAGGCACCTCCCCCGAACTGTGACTCTCAGAATGTGTATGGTGTGCAGTTCCCACTGTGCACTTGTGTGGAGTCATAGGCCCTGGCACACAAGGGCCTGGTAGCCCGACCATGAAATATTTCCTATCTTTGGTGCAAGTTTGAGGTTATTGAACCCCACACTGAACTTGGGTCATCAGGCTTAGCGATAAGCATCTAAATTGCACATCCTTGTGTGATTTGTTAGCTGGCAATGAAATCCTTAAGCAGAAACCCTTCCTGTTACGCTACTGGTTGCAACCCTGTCCCTGATTTGGGTTTTTGTTGTTGTTGTTTTCTGTCGTGGGGATGGTTTCAAGGCAGGGTTTCTCTGCACAGCTGTGGCTGTCCTGGAACTCGCTCTGTAGATCAGGCTGGCCTCCACTCATAGTGATCCTCCTGCCTGTCTCCCAAGTGCTGAGAGTAAAGGCATGCACCATCACTGCCCAGCCTTGTCCCTGGTATTTAAGGACTCACTCTCTTCTACAGTGCCTGGAGCTCTGGGAGAGCAAAAAGTGTGTTTGTATTGATGACTTCGGAGTCCGCTGCTAGGAAATAGAAGGTGGTGGAAACTTTCAGGGAAGCTGCGTGGAGGCTGAAGCTCAGTCTAATAAGGAAGGACAACCAGAGTCCAGAGGCAAAAGCAGTTCTACCCATTTGCTCACTTCCCCTAGGCTTCAAGAACATTCTTCCAAAGCCCTCTTGCCTGTGGAGCAGCAGGTATGGACATGTAGTCTGTGGGCCTCTCCTGTGGCCTGCCATATGTCATGGCAGCTAAACTGAGTAGTAGTCCCCAGATGTAAGCTAATCTCTGTCCAGTTCACTGCGCACTAACCCTGACCCATTCAGCCATTGGCCTATCTGTAAATCCCAGGGGTTCAGTGGCCATTTCAGAGTCTGATTAGCTATGACCACACAGGAGCCCAGGGAGAAGTTATTGACCCTGGACACTCTGAAGGGTCTGATGCATCTTAATGAGTGTGGCTCCACCTTGGAGCATGAGTTACATAATAAAGAACCTGTTAGTAAGGCACGATGACACATCTTTTAATCCCAGTACTGGGAGGCAGAGGCAGGCAGATCTCTGTGATCTCAAGGCCGGGCTGGTCTACATATAAAGTCCCATGCCAGCCAGAGCTACACGGTGAGACCCTGTCTGGAGAGTGAGCCTGTGGCTGCTCCCTACAGGTTCACTGCCTATCAGTCTCCTTGGGAAAGTGGATTGGTTTGGGAGGGGAAAGGGACTCCTGAATCCCCAAGTTCCTTTGTCTAAGAGGGAGCTGGTGACAAGTGTGCTCAACTTGTGAAAAGTTTGGGCAACTTAGTGAAACCATAGCTTGGAATACCACAATTTTGAAGGGGGACTCAGTGAAAGAAGGCTTGCCTAGTTGCATTAAGCTCTGGGTTCAATTCCCAGGGAGTGTTTCTGTGTGTGGTCTTCAACTGGTGTGCTTTCTGTACCTTCTCCGGTGTGATGCCTGCTGGACATGTCCAGGATGGAGGCCCATGCTTATCTGTGTCCACACCAGCACTTGCCCATCCTTAAAAAAAGGCTTCTCCTCTGCAGGCTAATTTGTCAACATTCAGGTTCCAACTACAAGGAGAAGCAGATTTCTTCTTTTTTATTTTTTTTAGGTTTATTTTATTTGTATGAGTGTTTGCCTACAAACATGTCTGCACACATTTGTGCAGTCATCACGGGAGCCAAAATAAACTCTTAAATCCCGCAGTTGCGAGCCACCATGTGAGTGTTGGGAACTGAACTTGGGTCTACCAGGCAGTTACAAACACTTAATTTTTTAGAAGAGATTTGCTTATACTTGTGTATTTTATGTCTATGGGCGCTCTGGCTGCATGTACAGCTGCAGGCCAGAAGAGGGCATAAGATCCCATTATAGATGGTTGTGAGACACCATGTAGGTGCTGGGAATTGAACTCAGGACCTCTGGGAGAGCAGCCAGTTCTCCTTCCTACAAAGACATCTTTTAAAAAAAAATTACTTGCCATCACCAGTTCATCAAAATAGCAGAGAAGTCTGACAAGGGGGCACACACTTGCCAACCTGGACAGCAAACAAGGCCCTGTGTCAAAAGTAAATAAAGGACTCTGAAACAAAGACATGCAAGTGCATGGTACCTGGGAGTAGTTATGATATACCTGCTCCAGCCCACCATGCCATTCAGGGGATGTTGTCAGTGTGGCACGTGTCTCATAGCTAAAAGTAAAGCCTGGCCTAGCTTTGACTCTTACTAATCCCTTTCTTATTTAAAGAAAGAAAAAAAAGATTATCAGTGCTTTGAAAGAGGTGACTCTGGCCTGCAGAGGGCTTTTTTTTTTTTTATAGCTATGTTTTTAATCCTTTAAAAAAAAAAAAAAAGCCAGAAAATGCAGAGAAGCTGGGCAGTGGTGGTACATGCCTTTAATCCCAGCACTTGGGAGACAGAGGCAGGTAGCTCTCTGAGTTCAAGGCTAGGTTGGTCTTCTGAGGACTGGACAGTCAGGGCTACACAGGGAAACACTGTCTCGAAAAACACTGACCTGGCTATACACACTGAAAGTAGTGTGGACTGTCTGCCAGCTCATCAAACTATTTGTGGTACTGGAAATGAAGCCTAAACTCTTCGGCCTGCTACCACTGACTCTTACCTCCTTTTTACTTTTTGAGACAGGTCTCGGTCAGTTGTCAGTTGTGCCCAGGCTGACCTTGGACACACTCTGTAACTCAGATAGGCCTTGAACTTATGATCCTCCTGCCACTGCCTCTAGAGTAGCTGGATAGACTGACCTGCAACAACAGGCCTAGTGAAACTGTTTACCTTGTAAACATAAAAACACCTACATAAAAATTGAGAAATAAAGTGGATGGAATCAAAGTAGACAAAGGGGTAGGAGCAAAGGCTGGGATTTGGACTAGAAGATACCAACGACAATGCAGTTAAGCAAATGTCTCATGTGTATGCCATTAAGGTGGACACGGAAGCTAAGTACAAGAAAAATGCTAGCAACTTCTAAGGGAAGCTGATGGTCCACAAATCAGTTTCCTTTATTTTGCTATCAAGATTGTACTCTGATATTCATGGCAGGTTCTTGAATGACCAAATTCCAGGTAATGAAAACACTCTGTAGTTATCTATGTCTACAGTGCATATCCTAACATTTTAATTAGAAATAAGACTCAAATATCTTTTTTAAACTTTTTTTTTATATATTTTAAAACGTTATGAGTGTTTTTGCCTGCATGTAAGCCTGTGCACCAAGATCCTGCCTGGTGCTGGAAGAGGCAAGGAGACATCTGACCTCTTGGGACTGGAGCTATAGACAGTTGTGAGCCAGCACACGAGTGATCCCCTCTGGGAGGGGGCAGCCAATGCTAAGTCACTTCTCCAGCCTCCCAAAGAATACCTTAGTGAGCTGAATGCAAGTGTACCATCTGTGAGTAATCCAATTAGACTCGGACTCGGAGGAAGTAAAACTGTGTCCTAGTTCCAGGTATAAAATGGATAGTCCAGAGCGCATTGTGATTGCAACAGAGAAGAAACAAAAACCCTGTCACACCTCACGCTATATGCTGAAGGCACACTGTACAAGGGCCCCAGACACAAGGCAGCTCTCAAACAATTTTAGCCTGCTTTCTCAAAAACCTCCTTGCAAGAGTCTATTTGTTCCGAGGCCGTGGACCCAGGCTCTTCCCTACATGACTGAAGACCCTCGAGGTATCACAACCATCCATGTGATCTGCACGGGGCTCCCTCAGTACTGTGGAAACGACTCATCAATTTTGGCGGCCCAGGCCATGAGTCCCCCTACAATATCCTGAACGGTTAAAGAGTCTAGCTCTGGCACTGCCTTTAAGGACTGCAGGACCCTCACAGCTTTTTGGGAGTCGTTCCCCAGTTTGCAAATCACATACACAGAGAGAGCAGTCCCTTCCTCCGAGTTCCGCTTCCCTTCCCGGAGGGCATCCCCTAAGAGCTTCAGGCTGTCGGCATCCCTCCGGTCCAGCTTATTCAAAGGGATGTGGAGGGCGTGCGGCAGACGACAGATGTCCACCTCCACTTGAGGCCGGACGTCCAGCAACACGTGGGGCGCTCCGGAATCCAGAAGCCGCTTGTAATCAGTCACGGAAATCCGTTCCTCGGGGTCCAGGAGCTTCAAGATCCGGCACTTGTCGGTTGCCGAGGAGCCGCAGAAAGCCTCGTAGTCCTGCAGGCGGGTCACGGTGGGCTGCTGCCCGCACACGGCGCAGTCGGGCCGGCGATGCCGCAGCCGGATCCGGCGGAAGTGGCCGCCGAGGCCGTCGAAGAGCAGCAGGCTGCCGCTATAGGACGGCCCGAGCCCGGCGGCGATCTTGAGCACCTCGAGCGCCTGCACGCAGCCCAGTACGCCAGGCACCACGCCGAGGACGCCGCCGTCGGCGCAGTTGGTCACCGTCTCGGCTGGGGGCGGCCGCGGGAAGACGCAGCGGTAGCAGGGCCCGCCGTCGCAGTGGTAGACGGTCAGCTGGCCCTCGAAGCGCAGCGCGCTGGCCGACACCAGCGGCCGGCCGGCCAGCACGCACGCGTCGTTCACCAGGTAGCGCGTGGGCACGTTGTCCGAGCAGTCGGCCACCACGTCGTAGGCGCGGACCAGCTCGAGCGCCCAGGCCTCGCTGAGCGCGCGAGCGTACGCCACGCACTCCACGGCCGGGTTGAGGCGGCGCAGCGCGGCGGCCGCCGAGCGAGCCTTGGCCTGGCCGGCCCGCGCCTCGTCGTGCAGCACCTGGCGCGCCAGGTTGCTCGTCTCCACCACGTCGTGGTCCACGAGCCCCAGGCGGCCCACGCCGGCCGCCGCCAGGTACTGCGCCAGCGGGCAGCCCAGCCCGCCGCAGCCCACCACCAGCACCGAAGCCGATGCCAGGCGCAGCTGACCGCGCACGCCCAGCTCCGGCAGCAGCAGCTGCCGGCTGTAGCGGAGGATCTCGGCCCGCGACAGCTCGGCCTTGGGCAGCAGCGGTGGCAACTGGACCGGACGCTCGGGCTCCGGCGCAGACGCCAGGGCTGCAGTCAGCCTCCGCTTCAGCGAAGCCAGCTCTTCCTCGCGCCGGGCAATTTCATCCTGTAACGCCGCTACGTCCTCCTGGGCGGCCATGACAGTCTCTTCCGGAAGTAGCCTGGAAGTGACTTCCGCTTCCTGTTACCCATCTCTTAGCGACGGGGAAGACTAAGACGCTTACTAGAGCCTGAGGAAATGAAACGAACGGGTGTTTCCGGAGGAGACCTTCGGAGGCGACTTGAAACAGTCGCAGAATCGGAGTCTTTCCAGAGAACCACATTGAGGCCTAGGAGAGCCAAGACTCCCTCGGGCCCCAGAATTTGGTACGCTCCACGCCGGTGACGCACTTCCGCTTCCGGTGCTTCGCGCAGACCCGTCATGGCCTCCACGGGGGCGAGTCGCCGCGATGCTGCGTCTCAGCGGCCGCCGCAGGCCGGCTCCTCGCGACAGGATAAGTATTCGGTCCTTCTGCCTACCTACAACGAGCGCGAGAACCTGCCGCTCATCGTGTGGCTGCTGGTGAAGAGCTTCTCCGAGAGGTAGAAGAAATTTCTCGCGCGTTGCCGGCCGCGGGCTGCGCGGCGGCGGTTGGCCGCGAGAGGGGACCCACCGAGGCCCGGCCTCGGCTCCCGCCCGAGCCTGCTCGAGGCTTTTCCCAGCGAGGAAAGCCATGGCGGACAGCCCCGCAGCTGTCTCCCGTGCGTCTCTCCTTCCCGCTCAGGTCTCTGGCGAGATCTGCGTTTCACTAGTGACAGCTCGCTCTGGCCTCCGCTCCCCCACCCCCGCCTTTCTCGTGAAGGGACTGGCTCGGCTCTTACTTCGGGGGTGAGGCTGAAACCTGACCTCATCCCTCTCCAGGCGCTCACGATCGGCCGCCAGAGCCGGACGTCCTGAGCCGGCGCTCTCACCCGCACCCCCGGGGCCCAGCGCTTACGTAAGCTTGATGTTTGCGCTGTCGGGGAAGTGCTGATGAGCAGGCAGAGAGCACTCTCGCCCAGCGCTGTTGTGGCACCGACATTAGGAACTGGGTCTAGTTAGTTTGTGTGTTTGAGCCTTGCTCAGTGCTAGGCAGTGTTCTACTGAGCCCATTCCTGCCCCTTAGAAACGGGAATTTTGACATTGGAAGTGTTACGCAATTTTTTATAAAGGTCTCCTAAGTAAACTAAATAAAATGCCTCCTGAGAGCAGTGCAGAGACAGTTGTTTGACGGGCAGATGAGTGTCATGATGCTATGGTAATTTTGGGCGATCTTTTCCTATCAACGTACACAAATGTGATTTTGCAAGTTAGGTAGGATGCCGTAGCAGAGCGCTGTTTATTTAGACTAGTCTTGTCAGAGAACACAGGTTGTTTCCAGAGCATTCTGTTTGTTCGTTGACCTTTGCTTTTCAAAGACGAACGAGGACGCTGTGCCCATGTTGTCTAGCAGTCAGAAAAATGCCAAGCTGGGTGGTGCAAAGGAGGCAGAGGCAGACAGATTGTATGTAGCAAATTCAGGTTCAGCTAGGGCTACATTAGCATCCCCTGTCTCAGAAAAACAAAACAAAATGCTTGATGCATAGTTTCTCTTTACAGAAAGCCCAAACTCACCATACTGATTGGCAAAAACCATAGACAGCCTTGTTTGTTTGAGACAAGATCTCAGAACTGCATAGTCCTGTCTGGCCTGGAACTCACAACAGCCTGCCTCCCAAAATGCTGGGTGGGCCTGAAGGGTGTACCACCACTCAGGGCCAGGATTGCTGGGCTTGATGTTGTTATGTTGTTTGTCTATTTGGAGTTGCTGTTGTTTTTGTTTTGGTGTTTTGAGACAGGGTTTCCTTTTTGTAGCCCTGGCTGCCCTGAAACTCATTCTTATAAACCAGGCTGACCTCAAACTTGGAGATCTACCTGCCTCTGCCTCCCAAGCGCTGGGATTAAAGGCTTGCTACCACCACTGGTCAGGCTTAGGAGTGCTCTTTTGATTATATCTGAATAAAAATCAGTTTGCATATAGTGGCCCTTCCGTGGGTAATAGATATTTTTTTGTTAGGTTTTATTTTTTAAATTGGTTCTGCCAGCTTTTTCCAAATTAGAGAATTTAACCGAAACATTTTAATATGCTTTGACTTTGTATGCTGGTTTTACGGTATTTTTGCCCTGTTTAATTTATGAGTCCAACACTCTGTACCTTCCCACTCCAGTTCCCTGCTTCCTTTCATTATATTGTAACCTAGGTCTGGGCTGGAATGCCTCAGCTTCTGAAGTTCTGGGGTATCTTTTTTTTTGTGGTTTGGGAGTCAATTGTGCTAGAGAATGGAACTTTGCCAATGAAGTGGATGTTCTGGAATCAAAATAAGGTTTAATAGGAATAGCTACATCTCAGATGTAGTTCTGGTTTTTTCATTTACCTGACCCTCTGGCTTGTTTGAAATCAGGAAGGGAGGAATTTTGCTTAAGAATGCCTTCACAACAGACAGTGGTGGGCACGCTTTATCACAGCACTCCAGACAAACAGAAAACGGCATTGGTGGCATCAAGGCAGAGGCATGTGGATCTCTGAATTCCAGGCCAGCCTGGTTTCCAGGATAGGTTCCAAAGCTTTACAGAGAAACCAGAAAAACAAACAAAAAAAGGCTTCACTTTGTGACAAACCTTTTTCCAAAATCAACATCTTTTTTGTTGTGGTCAGGGTCCCTACTCTTGTGTGTGTTGTGGGCTGGGTGTGTACACAGGCTAGCAGAGAACACCTGCTGCCTTTCTCTTTCAATCTCCACTTTTAATTGTTTGAAACAGGGTCTCTCTTGGTTTAGAACTTTTCTTATTTGGGGGGTTTCAACCTCCTACCCACCTCCAGTGCTGGAGTTACAGGAATGCTTAGTTATACCCATTCTTGTAGCTGCTGGGGATTCAAATTCAGGTCCTGTTGCTTGTATAACAAGTACTGTTACCCACCAAGCTATCTCCGCAGTCCCTGTTGTACCTGTTCTTGACTTTGAGGTTTTGTTTCTTTCCTGCCAAGTTTGCCAGAGCTAACTTTCACAACCTTTAACAGTCTGTTGTTTCCTGGTTGATTTCCAACCAAATGGGCAAGAGGAAGGTGTTGCTTCCTTTTCCTTCCCCTTTATGCCTTATAAAAGGGTGTGGGTGGGTAATGGTGATTATGTGTACATCAGGTGGGATTCATCCTCCAGACAACAAATGTTTATTGGTTTTTAGAGTAGAAAATATTCTGTGAATATAATGGAAAGTAAATTTAAGAGTGAAATAGCCATTCAGTGGTGGCTCATACATTTAATTCCAGCACTCTGGAGGCAGAGGCAGGTGGACAGCCTAGTCCAGGACAGCCAGGGCTACACAAAGAAGCCCTATCTTGAAAAACTAAATAAATAAATAAATAAATAAATGTGAAATTAAGTCAGATAAATTCCAGGGTTTTTTAATGTAAATTTGCATACTAGTATTGTTTTGCTTTGTTTATTTTGAAATAGGATCTCTGGTATTGCAGGCTGTCTGTGAAAATCACTAGAGCTGAAATGACCTTGAATATCCTGACTCTCCTGACTTTCAACTTAAATTACTTAAAAATTGGAGAGATTATCACCCAACATTAATATAAATTTAAATTTTATTTTAGTGCGATCAACTATGAAATTATAATCATAGATGATGGAAGCCCAGATGGGACAAGAGAAGTTGCTGAACAACTGGAAAAGATCTATGGGCCAGACAGAATTGTAAGTCACAGACCCTTTCCTTTCTCTGTGGGGGAAGGGTGGTAAGGAGCAAAGTCTGGAAAGAAGAGAGGCAGCAGACCCTTTTGAGATCAAAATTATGTATCTGATATGTGGACTAGTGGTAATTTTACAACAAAAGAGTGGGCTTGACCTCTGGCTTTATGATGGATTCTAAAGATAAATTTTCTTATAATATTGAAATAAGATGGGTGTTGGGTATGTTATAGAGCTGATCAGGAAATAGTTCTTGGGTTTCTGTCTTGCTCACTCCCTTCTCTGGGCCTGCATATGCTTTGTACACAGTACTGCCTGCAGCTCGGAAATTGTAGGTAAGAAAGGTGATTTTGGCAGAGAGACAGGAGTGACTTCAGGACTTGAGGCAGTTACATTTCTTCATATAGAGTGATTGGGGGGAATACTTCCAGAATCTCAAAATCCCAGGCTTGACATTCTCACTCCACCATAAGCCTGTCCTCCTGAAGGAGCGACTTGGACAGACACAGAGCAAGTTTATAGTGGCTTCATGAATTTGATATTTTTTTTTTAAAGAGTTAGATCTTACTAGAAGATATTCTTAATATAATTATTAAAAGGTGTTCTAAACTTAATTTGTAGAAGATATTCTTACTATAGATTTTAAGTATGAGGGTGAGAGAGGGGTGTGTGGGCTGGAGGAAAGCTCTTGCTCTTCTATAAGGACCTGAGTTCAGATCTTAGTACCCACATCAGGCAACTCAGAGGTTCCTATAACCCCAGCATGCAAACACCTGCAAAGAAAGATACGGCGTAGCTGTGGCTTCACTAACAGTTGCTGTGAATTGTACTTTGGATAGCTTGGACCAAAAGCACACAGTTGAATACAGATTTATAAAACATGTTTTGGTGTTAGCTGTACAGTGTCATTTGTGTAGTTCATTGCAGTCCAGGGTCTCTTGGTTTGCGCACATTGCTGAATGATTTGCTGTGGGAACCTGCCTTGTTCATTGTAGATGTTTAGTGGTATTTCTGGCCTCTACCCACAAGATGCTATGTTGACAGAGGTTTCTGTCCCGCCCGGTCCCAAAGAAACACACAGAGGCCCACGTTAATTATAACTGGTTGGCCTAGTAGCTGAGGCATCTTATTAACTAAGTCTTACATCTTTAATTAGCCCATAATTCTTGTCTGTGTTAGCCACATGGTTTGCTACATTTTATCAGTGAGGCATTCTCATCTTGCTTCCTTTGCCTCTGGGTGACTACTGCAGACTGAGCCTTTCCTCCTCCCAGAATTTTCCTATTTTGGTCATCCCACCTATACTTCCTGTCTAGCTACTGGCCAATCAGCATTTTATTAAACAAATACAAGTGACAAATTTTTACAGGATACAATACCATTGTCCCACAGCAATGCCAGTAGCAACTTCCCTCCCTTTTTGGCAACCTAGAATGCATGTGATATTGTTACATGTCCCCTTGGGGACAACATTGTCTCTTTTCTAGATAGAGAACCATTGTCAGAGAAACATAAGTCTCTGGAGACTCTCTGGATACTTGTCTTTTAAGAAATGGTAGTTGATCGACATAGGAAAACTCGAGCTTTTTCCCTGTGGTACTGGGGAATTAAGCCTAGGGCCTCACACATGCTAGGCAGATGCTCTGTTCTACCATTTGGTTGTATCCCCAAATCTCTAGACAGGGTCTTACCACTACGTTGTCCATGGTGGCCTCAATACATACCTTTCTGGATGTAGTGGTATACTGTTTTAATCCCAACACTCAAGAAAAAGGCAGAGGCAAGTGGATCTCTGAGTTCATGACCAACCTGATCTACACAGCAAGTTTCAGGCAAGCCAAAGGTACATAGTCAGAACCTATCTCAACAATAAACAAAACACAAGGAGAAAATTTGCATTTATAATCATTGTTTCCCTGGATAGCCAGACAGTCCTCCTTTCTCCTCCCAGCCCCCTCAGGGCCCAGGCTGGCCTGAAACTCATTGCAATTCTCCTGCTTCAGTTTCCCAGATGCTGGAATTGCAGGTCTAAACCTTACAACTATAACTAACATGTTCATTATTCTATGACTGTTTGTTTTTCTTGTTTTAGAGTTTTGTTTGTTTTAAGTTTGAGGACAGTTTTTTTTTAAGGTTTAAAAGAAAGACTTCAGGGTGGATAAACTGTAAGTCTTGGCAGCTGCATGGAAGAGGAAAATGGAGTAAAGGAATACAGAAGACAGAAAAGAGCTGCAGAGAGACTGTTGAACTAGCTGGCGTGATGACTACTTTCTTGCTTTGTTCTTAGATATAGTCATCCTAATGTCTGGGTTGGCTCAGCCTTTCTGATCTTGAGCTCTTGCCTCCCAAACACTGGCACTGCTGATGTTACACCATAGTTTATACAGTGCTGAGGAGAGTGATAGCTGGTGTTACACTGTAGTCTACACAGTGCTGAGGAGGGTTAGGGTCTCCTTGATAGTAGGCTTCATCACCAACCCCCAAACGCCTTTTTAACTTTGGGCAAAAATGTTGAATATACTCTGCTTCAAGGTCTAATAAAGTCAACTGATCTTTTTAAATGAGTTTGCACTTATAGTAACAAACTTAAGAAATGATCCTTGAAACTATAGTCTTGAGTATGCATTTATAGGAGTAAAAATATTTAAAATATTTTTGTCTTTTTGTGTTGATATGTTGTTTCTTTTTCTTGCAGCTCCTAAGACCACGGGAGAAAAAGCTGGGCCTCGGTAGGTAGGGGCTTTAACCTTTTTCTGTTACCTGCCCTAGTCATATTTGCCACTGTTTACCCAGTTTGGAAAAAAACTCTAGTACAGTCAACCTTGAGTGATTTCCACAACACCCTAATGGTTTCACTTGGGTTGCCTGTATCAATCAGGACCGACTCAGCAAAACATAAGCCATTATAATTCTGTCCAAATCAGATATTTAGTACAGGGATTCTAGTTAACAAGGAAAACATTGTTCAGAACCCTGATTTAAAGCTGACTAGTGAGGGGCTGGAGGGTGCAGAGGGGTAGGACTCAGAAACCTGGTTAGTTTAGAGGGAAGGAGCAGAATGTGGGGAGGGCGAAGGTGGGTGTGGAGCTGCTCAGCTGACGCCAGATGCCATGCAGAGGGGATTACTTAGATGTCCCTGGTTTCTCTTGGCACTCTTTACTTGTCCTCCCAAAACTCTGGAACACAAGGGACAAGAATCTAGGAAGTGGGGTTCTCTATAATGGAGCCTAGACAAAGGAAGAGCCCGGGAATGTGTCTGAGGGTGTACATCTGGGATCAGTATATACTTTGCAAAGTCTTTAAATGGTAAGTCTAAAAGGTGATTATTTCTAAGAATGAAAAAGTTTTCACCTTAAACAGAACATTCTAGAGCAGTAGTTCTCAAATCTTCCTAATGCTTTGACCCTTCAATACAGTTGCTCATGTTATGGTGAACCCAACCATAAAATTATTTCTTTGCTACTTTATAACTAATTTTTCTACTGTTACTAGTTGTAATGTAAATATTTGATATGCAGGATATCTGATACTAAACCCTTGTTGAAAGGGTCATTTGACCCCCAAAGTGGTCGAGACCCACATGGTTTGAAAACCGCTCGTTGTTCTAGAGTATTTCAGATGAGCCCAGTGGTTCTGAGAGGAAACTTGAAATGCCTTCAATTCGTAGTCCTTAACAGAGGAAGCTGTTATCCTGAGGTTGGGGACATGGCTCCGTAGTTAAAGAAAGTACTTGCCCGTACATGAGGGCCAGAGTTCAGATCTCCAGAAATTCTGGGTGTACATGGTGACTCTCTTGTATGTAATTCAACCCCAGAACAAGGAGTGAGACTAGCCATATCATTGAGCTCTGAATTTGATTGAGAGACCCTGCATTAATAAATGAGGTAAAAGGATTGAGTATGACTTCGGATCTCTACGTGCTTACACATTCATACCTCATTCCCACAAAGAGAGAAAGCATGCATACTTCAAACACATGGATAAGAGAAAAGGTTTCTGTCCTGAAGAATGAACTTGCTAGCAGCATCAAATGCTTGAGCTTCTAAGTCCACAGATTCTCTGAGATTGAAATGATCTGGAAGATGCCACCAAAAAAGCCAGAGTTTTTTAACAATCAATGAAAACATTAGAGTCAATCAGTCGGAGTTGTTAGTAAAGCTCAGCGCTCTAAATGAGATGTTTGTGATGTTTTGTCTTTAGAACTTGTTTCTGCTTTCATTGATCTCTAGTAACTGTCCACACTGTGGCACTAGCTTCTGTGTACAGGGTACAAGGATCAGAGAAGGAATTTGGCATTTCTGTCACCTCAAACATGTCGGTTTTCAGTAGTTGGGACATTGAAAAGCCTCCCTAACCACGTTTGGTGGTGCCTATCTTTAATCTCAGCCCTCGGGAAGTAGATGCAGGTGGAATCTTTATGAGTTTGAGACCAGCCTGGTCTACATAACAAATTCCAGACAACATAGTGTGAGACCCTGTCTCAAAAAAAAGAAAAAAGTCAGGAAGTCTCTCATTTTGAAATGCTCTGCTGGTATCAGTCATTGAAACTGGACTGCTGTGGATTGTGATGGTGCTCGGGATAAAGAGTGCAGGAATTCCCAGTCATCCCAACATAGCTAGTCAGGCAAAATGAGATAGCTGGGCCCCTGGCCACGTGTTCCCAGCGGGTCCTAGTATACCTGACGGATTGCAGTTGACCTTCAGTAAACAGCCCCTTTGGAACCTGACTTGGAGTGGAGGGAAGAACAGGAGGGAAACTGGCTGGGAAATGAAACTGGGACCAGAAGGTAATGCCTAGAGCAACGGGAAGGTGGAGGCAGAGTAGTGAAAGATTGAGGTAGGGCTATATAGCCAGTGTGCCTTGTAGTCACAGTAGGGAGTCGCTGGCAGAAACAGGAATTCAGAGCCTTCCCTGGGCGTGAGTGGTATAGTCAGACACCTGGTGCTATTTACTGCGCAGTAGCTTGTTAGAGGGTCAGGAAGTGGGGGGGGGGGGTCATTGGAATATATTTGAGGTTTAAGAAATAGATAAGATGGCATGGCTAGAAGCTGATGTGTACATATGGAACTCTGAGAAACCTGGCCTCTGTCTCAAGAAGACACTAAAGCGTTAGCAAGAAGGTTTGGTGTTTGGAGGTTATTTTTGGGTGGGGCGACAGCATAAACATACAATGATGTTTATATAATCTGAAACTTTGGAAGCTTGGCATGGTAGCTCTTAGCAGCTTTAGACTGAGACAGAAGGATCTCCTGAGTTCAAGGAGTGAAACCCCCACCTAGTCCCCCTCCAAAAAAAAAAAAAAAGAGAGAGAGAGAAGAGACTTTTGTATTAAAACTTTTTTTTTTTTTTGCTATTTTTAAATATAGGGATGGTTGGGTTTTTGTTTTAAGTATTTTGCCTCTATGTATGTCTATGCTCATGTGCATAAATTGTCTGCAGAGTCCAGAACAGGGCAGCAGATCCACTGAAGCTGGAGTTACAGTGGTTGTAAGCTGCCATATCAGTGCTGAGACTAGAATCAGGTCTTCTGGTGCTCTTAACCACTAAGCCACCTCTCCAGGTCCTTCTGGTTTTTTTTTTTTTTTAAATATTTATTTATTTATTATGTATACAACATTCTGTGTGCATGCCCGAAGACCAGAAGAGGGCGCCAGACCTCTTTACAGATGGCTGTGAGCCACCATGTGGTTGCTGGGAATTGAACTCAGGACCTTTGGAAGAGCAGGCAACGCTCTTAACCACTGTGCCATCTCTCCAGCCCCCTTCTGGTTATTTTTGTTAATGGGTCTAACTACTTTCATTTTTAGGAACTGCCTATATTCATGGAATAAAACATGCCACAGGAAACTATGTCATCATTATGGATGCTGACCTCTCACACCATGTAAGTGGCCTTTACCACTCTCTGTTCTGTTTTATTCTATGTTGAGCTGGTCTTACTATGTCATCTAGACTAGTCTGAAGGGTGCGGGGATTCCCCTGCTTTATCTGTTGAATACTAAGATTATAGGTGTGCACTACCGCACCTAGTTTGCCTTTCTTGATTAGGTGTTTATGAGACTTGTCATATGTTGCTGACTTACTGTTTATTCTTTCCAATTTTCAGCCCAAATTTATTCCTGAATTTATCAGGTAGGTACTGTTTCTAGTATTTTTTTTTTTGGTGGGGGGGACAGCCCTTTTTTTAAATTTATATTTTACATATGAGTGTTCTACATGAGCACCCTGCATAGCAGAGGAGGGCATCCTATTGCAGATGGCTGTATGCCACCATGTGGTTGCTAAGAATTGAACTCAGAGTCTCTGGAAGAAGAGCCACTGCTCTTAACTGCTCAGCCATCTTTTCAGCCTTGTTTCAAATATTTCTAATACTAGAAATTTAAAATTCAGTTTGTTCATTTAAAATATACATGCCACTTTAACTTTTCTATCAAAACTTAACTATAGAGATTTGAAACTCATAAATACAGGCCTGTGACTAAATGACCTATGTTAGGAGCCGTTAGGAAATATCAGTGGGTGGTTCTATTCTCTTTTCTTTCAGGACATGGAAAAGATGAAGTCCTTGTTGTCTAGAATTAGGCCTGACTTATAATAGTCAAAGACCATAAACCATAGAATTTGGTCCAGGAGTACCAGGATTCTAGGTGTCTTGATTCCACAGTGTAATCCCTCACTACGTTGTCAGTCAGCAGCCACAGCTTAAAAGAGGGAATTAGAGGAAACCATTTCCATGTGGCCAGTAAAGCATGAGAGAAGTCCATCCTGTTGTGATCGTGAAGGTGCCTGTCACCGGTTAAGTTTGTCAGAGGTGGAGGCTTTTAAAGAACCAGTAAAATGATAAGCCGGACATGTGCGATGCTGCTGAAGGAGGTGAGTCATAGACAGAGCCTCTCTAGGAAGTAATGTGGGAATACGTCAAGATGCATGAGCTTTGTCTTAGCTGTTTTAGTGTATTCCATTTGAAAGTCTAAGCATGCTGATTATTTTAAAGAAATTTTATTTGGACATTACTGGTTGTGATTCTGTTGAGGTGAGAGACAGTGAAAACAGTCCCTGTCCTAGTCAGGTTTATATTGCTGTGATAAACAGCATGACCAGAAGCAACTTAGGGAGTAGAGGGTCTTGTTTCAGAATTTTTTATTATACTATGTGAAGATGTGTCACTGTATTTGTTTACCAAAAAGCTGAATGGCCAATAGCTAGGCAGGAGAGGTTATGGGGGATTTTCTGGGAAGAGAGGAACTGA
The DNA here is from genome assembly GCF_014885135.2 of Alexandromys fortis. Lineage (NCBI taxonomy): Eukaryota > Metazoa > Chordata > Mammalia > Rodentia > Cricetidae > Alexandromys > Alexandromys fortis. The sequence goes on along the minus strand of NW_026068060.1, from coordinate 917,211 downwards.
GGAGGGGAGGGGATGAATCTAGGCTCAGGAATTTTGCCAGTAAGACACAGGAAGTCAGACATATAAAATGGAGGAGTGGTAAAGAGCCACGTGACAGAATGTATATTAATAGAAACATGTTAATTTAACTTAGAGGAGCTAGTTGGGAGCAAGCCTGAGCCAAATTATTAGGGAGCTGGCAGTACCAAAAGAACTCCTGACAACAGGATTTATTTCATCTTGCATCCCAGGTCACATTCCATCACTGAGAAAAGTCAGGGCAGGGACTGAAACAGAAGCCATAGAGGAACACTGTATAACTGACCTTTTAGCCTGCTTTCTTATGTACCCCAAAACTACTGCCCAGGGATGCCACCAGCCACATTAGGCTAGGCCCTTCCTCAGCAATCATCAGTCATGAAATACCCCATTGGCTTGTTCACAGACCAGTCTGAGAGGGAAGCATTTTCTTAGTTGGGGTTTCTTTTTCTCTAATGACTCTAGCTTCTATCAAGGTAATAAAAAACAACCAGTATCTGAGCTGAATTGGTCCATTTTTGCAAGTGTTAAAAATGAATGGGCTTGCCTGGCGATGGTGGTGCACGCCTTTAATCCCAGCACTCAGGAGGCAAGAAGATCTCTGTGAGTTTGTGGTCAGCCTGGTCTACAAAAGTTAGTTCCAGGACAGGCACCAAAACTACAGAGAAACCTTGTCTTTAAAAAAAAAAAAAAAAAAAAGAGTGGCTTGCTAGGCATAGTGGCACAGCCCTTAATCCCAGCACTAGGGAGGCAGAAGCAAACTGAACTGATCATTGTTGTTCAATGCCAGCCTAGTCAACGTAATATTCTAGGACAACGAGGGTTATATGGACCCTGTCTCAACACAGGGGAGAGGGAGTGGAGGGGGTGAAGAACTAGGCACAGCGGCAACGTCTGTAATCTCAGCATTGCTGAAGCAGTGTCCGCAAAAGTGCTATGAATTCAAGGCCAGCCTAGACTATATAATGAGTCCTTGTTTTTATTATTATTAGTGTTGTTTGTCCCGGTCTAAGAATTAGAAGGGTTTCTATTGATTTATGCTGATACATACTTGGATTCTAAGTTAATGATTACAACAAAACTCTTAGTGGGAAAATGGATGTCTTGTTGTTTTGTATAAGGAACAACAACCTGGAGGTACCTGGCCTTTCCTGGAGAAGAGGCCTGGACAGTGGAGAAGGGCTTGGAGCCAGCATGTGGTGCAGTCAGCAGATAGAATCCCTGGGCTCATGCTCCAGTATAAGAAAAATAAAGAGACTGGAGAGATGGCTTACTGGTTACAAGCACTGGCTGCTTTTCCTGAAGACCGAGTTCAATTCCCAACATCCATGTGGCAGCTTACTACCAGTCTGTAACTCCAGTTCCAGGAGACCCAGCTCCTTCTTCTGGCCAAACATGGTATGCTGACATTCAGGCAGGCAGAACACCAATACACATAAAACTTTTTAAAATTTTTAATAAAACTCACCAGTCACTGTTAGCACACACATTTAATTCCAGCACTCGGGAGGCAGAGGCAGGTGGATCTCTCTGAGTTCAAGGCCAGCTTGATCTATAGAGCAAGTTCCAGGACAGGCAAGGGCTACACAGAGAGACCCTGTCTCAAAAAACTTTTTAAAAAATTTTTAATAAAATTCAAGATAGTTTAGATTTGAAAGACTCATTTTGGACAGTTGAGATGTCTGCTTGACTTCGTGCTTGTGAGGTTTGTGAAGATGCCTGGTGAAAGCCTAAGAACTTTATCTAACTGAGTTATCTTTTTCCCACAGGAAACAAAAGGAGGGTAATTTTGATATTGTCTCTGGAACTCGCTACAAAGGAAATGGGGGTGTTTATGGCTGGGATTTGAAAAGAAAGCTAATCAGGTACATGTGTGTATGTGTACATGTTACATGATTTCTCTACAGGGAAACTATGAAAATAGATGGAATACTAGGATTGGATTACCACAGTCAGGGCCTTTGGTGGGTTTGTAGGATCAGGCTATAACTGCTGACAAAACTTCCCAGGTCTTACCTACAGTTTTTTCTTTGCTAAGAGTTTTTCTTTGACTGTTTGGGGAGAAATCAGCACTGTTACTAGAACCCTTGATAGCCCTGGTCTGCAGTTTTGTATAATACAGTTTGGGAATAACTGTGTTTAGTAAACCCCAGCACTTGATGATAGCAGCCTTTAAGTCAGACAGATCTTTTAAAATTATGTTTCTCAATATTGTGTTACCTTGTATATTTGCCTTCTTAAAGGTTTGCTCATCGTATAGCCAGCATTCTAGTTTTCTGATACTGTCTGACAACCCATCTCCAAGTTAATTAGGAATCCATGGGCTGGCTGGCAGCCCCTCCACTACCTTCCCCTGGCCTTGCACCTGCAGCTCGCTTCCTTCAACACAGGGTTGGCTAAGATAGCAGGTCACACACCAGGCGGTTGGTGCTGTTGGTTGGCTGGGACATCTCAGTTCTGATGGCTGCGTGCGTGTGTGTGTGTGTGTGTGTGTGTGTGTGTGTGTGTGTGTGTGTGTGTGTTTTAGACAGGTCAGGGACATGTGCAACACAGGTGTGTAGGTGTCAGGCATCTTCCACCTTATATTTTGAGATAGGGTTTCTGCTTGTCTTTCAGTGAGGATTCTGAGGATCCCACTGGTGTCTTAAGCATTTGAGGCCGGCACTTTTCTGCCTGAGCCATTTCCCCATGCCCTTCATCTACTGTTAGGGCTCCAAGCAGTAGATCAGTATTTCTTTCTTTCTTTTTTTTTTTTTTTTTTTTTTTTTTTTTTTTTTTTTTATTTTTCAAGACAGGGTTTCTCTGTAGCTTTGGAACCTGTCCTGGAACTAGCTCTTGTAGACCAGGCTGGCCTCAAACTCACAGAGATCCTCCTGCCTCTGCCTCCCAAGTGCTGGGATTAAAGGTGTGCGCCATCACCGCCCGGCTAGATCAGTGTTTCTATAAACAAATAGGGGAATAATAGTCTGGCTCTTGGTGTGAAAACCCATAAGAAACTTAGATATCCAGTGTACCCCACTCTGTCAGGGTGATAAGGAGAGAGTTGTACCTACCAGTAATATCTTCTTCACTGCCTCATCTAATTGAAGATTAGTTCACCTCACTTGTGGAATCTTGGGGTAGTCATTTAAAACATTTAAGAGACTTAATCTTCTGTGAAATAAAGAGATTAGATAAGTAGTAGTTTTCAATACTGCTAAACACTAAAATCTTAGAAGGAGAGGAACACACACTGCTACTCTGGCCTTCTCAAACCCATTCTACAGACTATATGACAGGGAGTCTCCAGAGGTTGGAGGCAGGCTCAGCTGAGGCTGAAAATGAGTTATATTAATCTCTAAAGGCATTTTGAACTTGGTCATTCATTCATTCACCTTTTAATTCAAATTAGGGAAGTCTAATCATGAGTACACCTTTTAGTCATGGCATTTAGTTGCATCTGATGATAGTAGTTACTGTCTGTATTGTATAGGCTCTTGGTCTCCTTAGGGTGGTCCATAATGAATTCAAACACAGACTGAGTGACTTAACACATTTTAATCAAAACATTCTTTTTTTTTTTTTTAAAGATTTATTTATTATGTATACAACTTTCTGCCTCCATTTATACCCACACACCAGAGGAGGGCGCCAGATCTCTTTACAGATGGTTTGGAGCCACCATATGGTTGCTGGGAATTGAACTCAGGACCTCTGGAAGAGCAGACAGTGCTCTTAACCACTGAGCCATCTCTCCAGCCCTAATCAAAACATTCTAATTCAAGGTCATACAAGGATTCCACTCGTTCATTAAAAATCCACCATCACTGGGCAGTGTGTCAAGTGCCTGTTGTTCCCCCCATATTCAGAGGCTGAAGCAGGAGGATGACTTCAAACAAGGCTTTTGGGACCAACTTGGGCAGCATGACAGGATTCTGTCTTAAATAAATAGAAAATAAAACAAAATAGAAACATTGTTTGGGGGCTGGAGATTATCACCTAATATATAGGAATCCCTGGAAGTCCCTAGCATATCAACTACATGTAACAACCCATTTCTATAATCCAGACACTGAAGTATGGGTAAAAGACCTTGTCTTACACAAAACAAAAAGCCCAAACCAAAAATAATCTTACACAGTAATACAGACAGACACTTCTGTCTTCAGTAGTATTCTATTGCTGTGAAGAGACACCATTAGCATAACAAATTATAAAGGAAGGCATTTAACTGAAGGCTTGCCGACAGCTAATGATCATCATAGCAGCAAGCATGGCAGCAGGCAGGCCTGCAGGCAGGCAAGTTGGAGCAGAAAGAACAAGACAGACTGACATGAGCTTTTGAAACCTCAAAGCCCACCCCTAGTGACACCCTTCTCCAGCAAGGCCACACCTCCTAATCCTTCTTGAACAGTTCTGTCAACTAGGAACCTAGTATTCCAATGTATAAATCTGTGGGGCATTCTCTTTTAAATACCACAACTTCATTCTCATTTAAAGTACCACAACAGTGAAACATAAGCTCTCTAAAGCTTCTGTTTTTGGGGGGCGGGGGTGGGGGGGGCACTGTGTCTTGGAATAGTATCACAGATTTTAGATGCAACTGAAAACTGGAAAAATGTTCATTGGTAGCCATCATCCCAGCTGCTGTCTCTAACATTATGGGGTGTGTGTGTGTGTGTGGGTGGGTGGGGGTGTGTGTGTGTGTGTGTGCGTGCGTGCGTGCGTGCGTGCGTGCGTGCGCGTGTGTTTATTTGGTTTGGTTTTTTTGAGTTAGGGTTTCTCCGCACCATTTGAAATGCTAATATAGCAGTGGGGTCTGTTAGTCTAGAGCCATTCTTGTGGATTGAGTGTTTGCTACCTACAAATTCCTATGTTAAATGAGACCCTCCACCCCACCCCAGTGTTTTGGAGTCTCTGGGAGCTGATTAGTTTGGAAGATAATGGGATGACCCCTTTGATGGAATTAGCACCACCCCACCCACTTTTCAAGCACCTTGGTTTTTTAATTTCTCTCCAAAAACCAGGAGAATACATTTTCAGTTTAAGTCAGTGTATAATGTATCAGAGTACAATGTATGGTATCCAGATACTACCTGGAGCACACCCCACCGCCCATCCCGCTTTGATGCTGTTTTTCTTCAGAGTTTGTGATCCTCCTGCTTTAGCTTCCGGAGCCACTACCATTGTAGCCTTGAGCCACCGTGCTATGAGCAAAGTTAGTCTCTGCTGAAATCTAAAAAAGACACTTCTTATGAAACTTTTATCTTTTTCTACCCGCAAACTTTATCAAATCTTTTCTGTCAAAGCATTTATGGGTTTAAATGACTTATTTTTCTTCCTAAAATTTGGTTTGGGGTAGGGAATGAGTGTTTGTGTGTGTGTGTGTGTGTGTGTGTGTGTGTATGTGTGTGTGTGTGTGTGTGTAAGAGAGACTTGGTGTCTCTTGTAACCCAGGCAGTCATTACCACCACTGTCCATGCAGTGCTGGGGATGGAGCCCAGGCCTTTGTGTATTTATGCTGGTAAGCAATCTCTCCCTGAAGGCAGGGCAGTCACTTTCAGGTTTCTTCTCTGTCTTACTTTCTTACTTACAAAGGTAAAAATCCTACTCTTTCCTGAACAGTGTCAGATCTCATTGCACTGTTTTAGAGAATTAACTTTTGTGTGAAACTGATATCACAGTTATTAATGACTAGCATTTGTGACATTGTTTCTCTTGTTGCTAAATATATTAATAAGGAAAATCTGATTCATTGGCAGCCGTGGGGCCAATTTTATAACTCAGGTTTTGCTGAGACCAGGAGCGTCAGACTTAACAGGAAGCTTCAGGTACAGTATTTCTTCTATATCTAGAACCTTGTTAAAGGCAGTGTGTTAGACTCCTGCTTTCCAAGTCAAATATAGGGCTTTGGCATGCTTGTTTACCTCAGTGCTGGGCTTGGCTGCCCATTGGAAGCATGGCTATTACTGGTGCACTCTGGAGAACAGCCTGTGCATATCCCAACCACAGCATCCTTTGCAGAAAAGCCTGCAGCCCTTACCATTCCTGCTTTTCTATAAATGAGTCTGTGTAGTCTGTTTTATCCATGCTTAAAATCTAAAAGATACAGAAGCCTAGGGTAAGATTGGAGGAAGAGTTGGTATCTAAGTGACTTTCTTCCATTGATCTTCAGAGAATATAGCTGTGCCAAATTGTCACTTCAGTGTGTGTGTGTCTGCACATGAGAGAGACTTAAAATCTAAAAAGAAGTTGTAGCCCTCCTGCCTACAGTTTTAAATAAATAAAACCCCTTCTAAAGACTCATGCCTCCTGCTGCTTGGATTTCCTGAACAGAAGAATTGGATTCTATTCCCCACGGGTCTTCCCCATCTTACTTTATAAACTGCGTGAGCCACTTGCTTGAATATCAAGGTGTGCTTGACCTAAGGAACTTGCATACAGCAAGTGTTGTGACCTCAATTGTTCTCAGATGTCTGCAGGCTGGCCTCCATCCTGTGATGCCTCGTCTAACCTAGCTCACCTATAGTATTAGCTGCTTTTCCTGGGGCTACCTCATTGTCCTCAGGACCTTAACCGATGTAGTCAAGCCTGCTAACTGCTGGGCTGCTCATCACCTTGGTACATGTCATAACTTCATCTCAGTTCTGCCATTCCAGCATGTCCACTTCAAAAGTAATTTCAAAAGTACCAGTGCTTCTGTATCGGGTGACTAATTTACCATATTTCATAATTTCTGATAGTATAAATCTCAAAAGGACATTAAGAACTATAGTGGTATATTTGTGTTTTAATAGGTAAGGCTTGCCTGAAGATCAGAGGACAAAGCAGCCACACTGGTCAACCATACAGGCCAGGGAGTGGTGGCACACATCTTTAATCTCAGGACTCGGGGAGACAGAGGCAGACAGATCTCGGTTAGTTCAAGGCCACCCTGCGCTACACAAGATTGAATCTGTCTAAAAGAGAAACAGAGCTCACCCAAAAGTGATTCCAGCACTTGGGATCCCATGCCTCTAATTCCAGCACAAGGGAGGTAGAGACAGGAATGATATGGCTAGGCAGAGAGAGGAACATGAATGGGAAAAGATAGGAAGTCAGTGGAGTATGGAGTTTGAGGATTTGTGGAGACAAGGTCTCACCCCTTTGGTCTGAAGATTTGGTAAAGTTAAAAGGTCTCTCTAGTGGCTTGGCTACTTTGCTTTTCTGTTCTTCGGGTTGAACCCCAATATCTGTCTCTGGAGTTTTATTATTTTTGCTACAAATAACTCATTTTCAAAAGTATTCCAGGCTCTTAGCAGGTACTTCTTGCCCAAGACACATGATCACAAACTCTAAGAACTTGTCTATGCAGCAGGGACTACTGAGTTTTAGATTATAGACACCAGTGAGTTGCGAAAGTTCAGGATCTGGATGATAGGAACATGTCCATATGTTCATAAATATTCTGTTTTCTTACAGATTATACCGAAAAGAAGTTCTACAGAAATTAATAGAAAAATGTGTCTCCAAAGGATATGTCTTTCAGATGGAGATGATCGTTCGAGCAAGACAGTTGAATTACACCATCAGTGAGGTGAGCAACTGTTCTATGTCCTACTCCCCAGAAACAGGTTTATAAAAGCACAGCTTTCCTAGTGCTGAGTTGTCCATGTCTTAGACTTCGGGTTATTTGGAGTGTCCATATACTACAACATGAACATTCAGATGAGTGTGTCTGACCTACTGCAATTTATACCAAGGTGTGGTTTCTTGTACCTCCTCCTTCAGAATAGTTAACTTGGCAGTATGAGCTCCTTGCTGCTTTTCTTTTTAGTAAATGTCCAGAGTTACAGAGCACCAGCTGGAGGCAAGGTTTCAGGCTGGGTGCTGAGTTATTGGAGAAAACCCCATATCTAATTCCAAACCCTTACTCATAGCAAGAAAAACAGCCCCTCCCAGAATGTCTCTTCTTGATGAACATTAGGAAATTTGTAATTTAACTCTATCGTGATCGTTAAATTGAAGTGAGAAAAAAGTGAAGTCTTTTTTTTTAAAGTGTGGTTTTTCTGGAAATACAACCTGACATTTGAATGGACAAACATCATATTGGGGAATCAGTGCTTCTCAGACAACTATAGATTTGGGTTAGATTAGATGGCTTAGTTTTAGATAATATGCTAAAGGTCAGTTACTTGAAGAACTACGACTGTCAGTGTCCATGTCAGACTGGTGCTGTGGGTTGAGGTTTTGCTCTTGTAATGCTGTAACCCTAATTGGTGACGTCATCACTTGAAGACTGACTTTAATGTATGTGTATTTTTTTAACCAGGTTCCAATATCATTTGTGGATCGAGTTTATGGTGAATCCAAGTTGGGAGGAAATGAAATAGTCTCTTTCCTGAAAGGATTATTGACTCTCTTTGCTACGACATAAAAGAAACTATTCACTTATAAGTTCTGTGTTCGTTTCAATTAAAAGAAAGAGAAGCCCAAGTCACTGATTTTTATCAATGTTCTTTTAACACATGAGCCAAAGGTAAGGTGCATTTCCTACGGATCATTTCTCTGGAGAAATTCCATTTTATATTTTAAATTAAAATTTAAAGCTATTGGTTTAATGAGCAGTGTTCTCAATTTTCATGTACATTGTGCTGTATTAAGACCTATAAATAAATGTATATAGGTTTTGTGTAAAAAAATGTTGCTGCTTTCATCAGATATGTTTGTGCAAAGTTTCTATGAAAAAGAATATGAAATACTCTGTAAAACTAAGTTGATGTTCTTTCTACCTAGATACTAGAGGGGAAGGTTATTACATTTATAGGCAGTTTATGTATGAACTGAAAAAAATAAAATAAAATCTCTGACCTTAAAGTACATCTCAGATTTCTGAACCAGATAAAGTAGTGCTCTCTGCAGGCAGACTTAGCCTGGTGAGAATGCTTGTCCACTGAAAGCAAACTGCAAAGTGTACATTGTGAGGTGGAAAAGAGCTTGGCAGCAGTTGGCTCAGAGCTACTGTTCTGTTTTTTCCTTTTGAGCACTAACTTCTGTTAGAAAGAATATTTTATCTTGTTTTATCTCAAAATGCTTGTTTTTACATTATTTCAATACCTCAACAAACTTGCCACCACAAATGTGTACTATTTTTCTTCATCCAGAAAAATGTTCTACTTGTTAAAATGAAGGATAAGTTGCTTCATGCAACTGGGGCAAGTACTCCATTATCAACCTTTTCTAACTCTTAAAAGTCAGTGAATTTCTATCTGTAGCATAGTTTCAGGTCATGTAACATGATTTAGGTTTTGAATAAGTACATGAGATAGATTGCCTGTCCCTTGGAAGAAATCTGCCTCTAGGTTACTTGATAATCACATTTAGTGAAGAGAGTCCAGGTACCATAGACCCCAAGCTGACTTCCAACTTCCTCTGTAGTTGACTGGTTTTGAATTACTGGTCCTCTTGCCCTCTTGAGTGGTGGGATTATGGGTGTGTATCATGACTTAGACACAATCTGGATATCTGTTTTCCCACCTTACTTTGGCTGCTAAAGAAATTAAAAGTCTTAATGTTCATTTCCCTCTTTCTGGGTGATTGTAACAGGAATGAATATTGATTAAAATCTTATTTTGAGTATTAAAGTATCCCAAGTAGTCCCATAGCTGGACTCATAGCACAAATTCCAATAAAGGCCACTACTGTGTTCCTCTTTGCCAAAACCTGTTGAGTATCCATGGGGAAGTAACTTCTTCATCCCTAATAACTAGAAGTGCTGAGGAATCTATCTGTTCTCTTGAACCTATCATTAAATACTCAATGTCAAGTACATGGAGCCGAAGTTAAATAGCCACATGAGTCCCTGTAGAGACAGCAGTGCTACCACACATCTCATTGCAGCAGAGAACTTTGTCTTCTTCCTTGTCTCAGTTCTTAGCTTCACAATCACTGTCACTACTGGAGTCTGACTGGGCATGTTTGAGCAGTGAACACCATTTAGAGGAGAATGCTGCCTAATTTTTAAACTGCATTTTTATACTAATTCTGGTGACGTCTTTTTTTTTTTTTTAACCCCTCCATCTGAATCCAGCACCTTTTGTGCTTCAAAGGCAGTGATGAAATCCAGATACTCTTCATACTGGTATTGTCACCATAGGAAATCTGAGGGTCTAAGGAAAGCTAGAGCACAATGTACTTTGCCTGTCTTCTACATTGTGTAGGTTCCAGAGCTCTAGGCCTTTGATGAAAGGCCTTGCCCCACCCCTTTTAAACAACTTCTATCCCTTGTTTTCCTTTGAGGCATTGACTATGCTTTTAAATATATATTGTAATACCTGCAGAAAATAATAGTTTTGGGTGAAGGTTTGTTCTACTTCCTAACCAAACTCTTAGACACTGAGCTGTATCTAGTTTGTCAGGCTCTTCCATATTTGTAATTTAAAGAAGTGTGGAGCCCACCTATAGGGAAAAAAAGTGGGTGTGGCCAGTCCTTCACAACTTCACTTGCTACTTTTCAGAGCGTTTACACTTAGGGTAATTACTGTTCATTTAAAGTGGACTCAAGGATGTTGACGTTAACATGGTGTGTTGGTTGGGGCAGATCCAAAGAGACAAAGTCAACAGTCCATGTATGCCCAAATTGTAGGAGAACTATGACTACAGAGGGTGAGCGCCAGAACATTCCCTCCTTAGGCATTGCCAATCCAATGGCCATCTGATGACTCGGAAGAATATCTTGAGCCCCTGTCCATCTATTATCCCACACCAGTCCACTGGAAGAGTTGACGGCCCCAGAGCTATGTCATCTAAGAGAATGTGTGAAGCACGAGGGCATCACACCTCGTTTAAGGCTGGAGGCATCGGGCTCAACCCTTCGCCTTGCCTCTCAGCCTGTGCGAGCACGCTCTGTGAGCACGTGGAGCTTCGGGGCTGCCGCGCACCCTCCCTCCAGATGTAGTCCAGGCCCAGATGGGCCCGCGCAGGGATCCCCAGCACAGCCACCTGACTGATTGTGCTGCGGCCCACTGCTTCTGCCTCCGCCGGCGGCGCTGCGGCCAGAGGAAGGCACCCAAGAGCGCACTGCGGCCATTATCCACGGCGCCTCCTAGTGGGTCAATGGCAAATCCTTCAAGTTCTCGCGAGAGCTCCCCCTCAGTGGGGATTATATAATCTCCCCAGGCGAGGCTGGGGTGCTGAAGGCACCCGCCCACAAGAGAAGTAGGGGTCCGCGCAGCAGAGGGCTGGAGTGCAGTCCCTGGGGGGTCCCCGGGCAGGGGGGCGCCGGCTCCCACCGCCCCCCCCCGCTAAGCTGGACAATGAGTCCTCTTATGCTAATGAGGGTCTTACGTCACTTCCGCTCTTTCTCGGCCGCCATTTTGGCTAGGGCAGGTTCGGGGACTCGCTCCGAAGCGCTTGTATTGTCTGCTGAGGGGAGACGCGGGACCAGCCCCCTCCCCCGCCCGCCGCAGCCGCCACCACCACCGGCCCGGTCTACCCGCCGCCGCCGCCGGGACCCATGAGCTGAGCGCCCGCCCCCCGGCCGCCGCCATCTTGGCCCCCTCCCCCTCCGCGCCGCGCTCGGGGGGATTTGGCGTCTCCTCAGACACAGCTCCCTCTCTCGGTCCCCGCCGCCGAGGAGCCGTGCGGCTGTCGCCGCCCGCCCGCGACGGTGAAGCCGCGGCCCCACGCCCTCCGCCGCCCTCCGCCCCTCCTTTGTCTGCACTGCCCGCGCCGCCGCCCGCCGCTCTGCTGCGCCCGCCGCGCCCCCCGGCAGCAGCCGCGGCCGCGGCTCGAGCCGGAGCCCGCGCGCGACGAGGCCCCGGGCGCGTCCTCGCCGCCATCGCCGTGCAGCCGTCCGCCCGCCGCCGGGCCCCGGAGCACGCCGGCCCCGCGCACGCCTCGAGGCCGAGCCAAGGTAAGCCCATGGCCCTGCCCTGCCAGCCTCCGGCCCCGGGCGCGGTCATTGTACTCCGCGCGCACACACCGCTCTGGACCGGCCTCTGCCCTCCTGCAGCCCGACCCCCTTCTCCGCCCCGCGAGGCCGCCGGCCGCCCGAGGCTTTTGCGGCTGGTGGCATCTTCCCGCACCCCGCCCCCAGCAGTACCCCGCTCTCTCGTCCCCCCCAGAACTAATCCCCTCCCGCCCCTTCGCCCCCCACACGCATGCCCCCAGCCCCCGGAACCTGCCTTCTGCCAGGTCTGCCCACCCTAGGCTTGGGGGGAGGGGAAAGGCCCGGGGGGCGGGGAGTGCATGGCACGGAGTGAAAGTCTTTGCCACCCCAACAACATGCCAGCTTCCCTCCCATCCTGCCAACCACAGTCCTCCACCAGGTCCTGCTCTCAATCTCGGCCTCCTGGTCAGCACTGCCTCTTTAGAGCTTTTCTGAGCCTCAACTTTGCAGTCAGAAAATGGAAATCCAGAAAGCCGCGAAAAGATGTTTGTCGAATGCAATGAATGGGGAGTAGTTCTTTGAGCACCCTCTTATTCGCCTCCTCTTTCCTCTGGGCTGCCTACCCTTCTCTCCCCCTACCCCCCAACCTGGATGCCTGTCTGGTAGAAAAGGCGCGATTGCTTCTCTTCCTCTTCTGTCTAAGATCGGGCTCTGGAGTCTAATACCCATTTTAGCCTCGCTCCCTGCCACACACCCCAAGTATCTTCTCATTGCATTGCTCTTCAACCACTAGTTCCTCTGGACAGTTCTTGTCATAACCCCATTTCACAGACAAAGCCTTAGGAGGGAAAAAGAACCAGACTGTTTCCTGTGTTAGCCATTTTAATGCTGTCCAGCCCCAGACGCCCAGTTCCCATCCCTGATGTTTCTTGTGCCTGTATCTTGAACCTTCAAAATGGTGTGTGTGGGGGGGGTGTCTCTTGGATAGCTTTGTGCAGTTTCTTTATAAATCTGCATTGTTGCTTCTGGTTTATGGCCATGAAGAAAATATCAGCCCCCACCCAAAATGCACCGCAGCCAAGTCGGTTAAAGGCAGTGAGTGTTGGAGTCAGTAGGGGGCGCATTCTCTGCACTGGGTAAGGCTGCAGAGTGGGGGGAAGGGCCCCAGAACTAGAACAGGATGTGCTTAACAGCGCCTTCTACAGACCACGCGAAAATGGGCCCAGCAAGACTTGCACTTAGTTGAGCTGACAGCAACATGGCGAAGGATTAAGTTTAAAGAGAGATTTTCTTTAAGAAAGTCACTTCAGCGTTTGGAAAGTTCTTTTTTACTCTTTCCAAACTATTCACCCTCAAACTTTGGTTGCTGATCAGTCATCTTGGTGCACATCCTTAGCTCATAAGTTCCCTTTCTCAAGAATTCTTTCACCTTAAGGTTGGAATGTGTCGACTTCTCTTTTCTAGGCCAGATGGTAAAGGGGGTTGTTTAAAACCTGCAAGTAATGGGCTTGAAGTATCACTGGTCAGTCCAAATCTCTCCAACTCTTTTGAGAGTGAAAAGTCATTCTTGAGAGGTTTTTTGGGGGGTGGTGATTTTCATAGCCATGAGAGATGGGTGTCATGATTTGCAAGGCTTTGTTGGTAACATCAGGTCCCTATTGAGTTCTTCATTGTCCAACTTAGTAGAGTTGATTGCAAATTTTGTTGCCTTCCAACTTCAGCCTTCCAGCAGTATATTATCTCAGAAGCCAACGGCCTTTGCAAGTGTTGACACCAGTCTTGGTGCACACCCACTTTTTTAGGGTGTGTGGATTTCTGTAGATTTTACTCCTGTTGTTATTTCCATAGGTGTGAGATGCACAGTACGAAACCTAGGCCCCAACTTTTACATCGGGATGCACAGGGTTGCACTTTTTGTACTGAACTGATAGGTGGCCTAGTGGTTATTCCCTGTACTGCCATTTTGAGGATCTGGACTCCGTTTCCCGCTTTGCTCTTTGGACTACATTGTCAATTCACACCGGTGGGTATATCATTTTGGAGGGTGGGGACTGCAGCATCTGGGAAGCCGGAGACTTCCTCCTTGGTCACCACCAAACCTACACTTCCAAAATTTCAGCTTAGCACATTCCTCAAGGAACCACTTAGAGCTGGTTGCAGTAGTAGGTTCTGAACATTTAAGAAATACAGCTCTTTTAAGAGAAAATTTTAACTTGATGGTGACATTATAATAATCATTTGCTTTCTGCACTATTGGACATAGAGTTTTAAGTAGCTAAACTCAAGACTTGTTAAGCTTCTGAAAGCCTTAATTACTTGATTCAAAGGGACTGGGAAGAATGGATCATGGGGTAGAGATGGAGACAGTCTGGTAGGAGCCCTGGACTTGATCTGATTTCCATGCAACTTGTTCTTGCTTGGGACTTTTGACAGTGGTGTTGATACACCTGTGGCTACTTTATTCTACTAGTACAAACCTCCTACATAGACATGCCAAGATAAATTTATGGGATTCCAAATGGATATATATGATATATAGTTAACTATTTAGTTCCTGAAAGTGATTTTTTTTTTTTTGTTAGTTGCCAGCAGGAAACATTTTGCTGAGTAAAAGGAGGTGCCTTGCTGCCAGTGTTGCTCTGAAACTGCGTCGGATTCACACTATATTCATTCACCCATTTTTCGTGTTTATGGGATCCAACATTAGATACAAATAGGCTTGTTAGGCATCTTGACATACTGTATTAGTATTTGTTAGGCATGTCATTTTGACCTGTAAGCTACTATTTGATAGCTACGTTTTTGTTTTTTTTTAAGGAATTATTTTTTATGTACATTGAGTTTGTTCCTGTGTGAGGATGCCAGATCCCCTTGGATCTGGAGTTACAGACAATTGTAAACTGCTATTGTGGGTGCTACTGGGAATTGGACCTGGGTTCTTTAAAAAAAAAAAAAAAAAAAAAAAAAAACAATACTCTTAACCTTGCTGAGACATCTCTCCAGCCCTAGTTACCTAATTCCTAAAATGAATAATAATAAAGTTTGAATATATGTTTGAAGACAAGTTTGAGGATGTGATTTTGTTCTTTCTAATAAGTGAAATATAGTGCTAGCCAGTATCCTTGTGGTGGTCATTTTTCCTTCAGAGAACCTTGTGAGCTGTGAGAATGTGTGTGCTCTTCAGTTTGAGCAGTTAACTGGGTTTGACATGAAAGGGGGGGGAGGGCTGGCACTGTTCGAGTTTGAAAGTGGAAATTTGTCTTTAGATGTGTGTTTTGTATTTATGTGCATTGTGTGCGTGCAGTGCCTGTGGAGACCAGAAGAGAGCAGTGGATTGGCCTGGAACTGGAGTTACTGATGGTTGTGAGCTGCTGTGTGGTTGCTGGGAATCGAACTTGGTCCTCTGCAACAGCAGCAGTGCGCTTAAGAGCTGAGCCATCTCTAACCCAGTGAAAGCTGAGATTTATAGTCTATGAACTAAGGATGTTCTGAACAGCTTCAGTTGACTAGAGTAGGAAAGGGAAAGTGAGGATTCTGTTGAACTCTCTTATCTTGATTTTTTTTCTGCTAGGTGTTGAAAATAACCAGATTTTAAATCTTGGTTCTCAAGACCTTGCATAGGAAATGCAGTCAGTAGGGTTGGTTTTATAACCAATGCAGTCATTGGTTGATTTTATAAAACACTCAGATGGACTCATTTTTACTTAGATTCCTTTTTCTCCTTAAACCAAAGTCAGAAAAAAAAATTTGACAATGTTGAACAAATTTTGTTTCCACAAAAGCTTAAAAGTAATTGACCAATAAGTTTAATTACTGAAAGTGTAGATGTATACAGTATACGACAGATGAAACTTGTAACTTCTTTGTAGCAAATCTCTTAACTGTTAAAAAGTATTCAGTCTTTAAACACAAAAATATTCAGAATTATGGGGTGGCTGATTATCTAAATGTTGACATCTACAATACAAATTCAGTTGTGAAAAGTTATAACTTGAGAAATAGCTGGTCTATTTTAAATGAAAAAGTAGGGGCTACTATTTGGTAGTTAAAAGAATGAAAAACTTGACAAATTTAAGTGATGTCTTTTTGGTGTGTCTTTTTTGCATTATTGTAGTTGAAGCCCTAGCATGTTTTCATTAATTGGCTGTATATGAATGTGTTCTTACCCAGCTAAAAAACAGTTGGGATTTTTTTTAAGAGTTGAGAATGATTGTCACGCTCAATACAAATAAAATATATTTAAGTATTAGAAATGTGGTTTCTGGTAATTCTTAACATAAAGAAAAATTGAAACTTTAATTTTTTAACACTAGAAGATCATTTGTTGTTTTCCCCATAGTGTCCTTGACTGTTTTACAGTAAGCTACTTGTTCAAGTCAAAACATGCATGTCATAAAGCCTCTTGTACTTTTTGGAAGCTAAAATACTTTTCAGTAAGTTTAGTTTTCATTGGCTTGCCCAGAAGACATATAGAGGGAAAGTTGCTCCCTAATGTGGATAATTTTAGTGAGACTGAAAGAATTTGACATTTTGTTGCTATTACATAAACTTGGAAGACTTTTCCCTAGGTTTTGTAAGGACTTGTGCTGTTGCCCCTGCAGCTAATGTCACATCCCTCGCTGAAGTTTGTATTGTTTTTCATGTTGTCAGTATGGAAGTGTGGTTTATGAAGTTAGTATAAGCTAATGCTAGCTAACCAAATGGATACTTCAGTAGGGCTAATGACTTGTTTGCAAATTGGCATTTCCTATCTTTTTGTGGAAACTCCCACTTAAATAAGCCATCCAAGTCTTGCTCAGGCTTTGTGGCCATGGGCTTTTGTTTACTTGTTCAGATAGAGGGTTGGCATTGTTGTTTTTGAGTGTCTTAATGCTCCTCCCACCTGCCCTTTTCACGACCTACCTGCCTTTCTATCTTCCAATTTAGTGAGACTATATTCTGTCCCATTGTAAGGAAAGATTCTAATGTATTAGCCTGCTTCCTAAAATTAGTGGTGGCTACATCAACTTGATTGTGCAGAGGATGTGTGGGGTGGGAAGGGTGGTCTCAGACAGAATGTGAGCCACAGTCGTCTTGTCAGTGAAAAGTGTAAGATGAGTACTTTACTATTCAGGTTCCTTCGTCTCCACGTGTGATCATAGTCCTTTGCCATTTGAGAGGCACTCCCATGTTTCCCTAGTGTTGCTCATCTTTCCCTTCCAAGACAGTTAGTTGGTAGAGCAATCCTGGAACTTGGGAAGAAGATCACAATGACCCAGAACTGTGTTTGGGGAATAAGAAGAGTGCATAAGACTTCGGGAAATAGCTTTTGAAGGAAGGCTGAATCTCTATACATCATGAAACTTTCTCTTTAGGCTAGGGTGTATAGATTTGTAATTGACTCCTGGTGGGAATTAAGTGTCAATTCTCATGTGACATGGCTGATAGCCTTTGGTAGGGATAGGAACCCATTACTCAATTTTAGAGTATAAGTAAGATTAGGGCTGGAGAGATGGTTCAGTGGTTAAGGATATGTCCTCCTATAGAGAACCAGAGTTCCCAGCACTCTTGTCATGGGCCTCAAAACCACCTGTAACTCCAGCTCCGGAGTATCCACCTTCTGGTCTCCATCGGTTTATGCCCTCACCCCCACACAGATACACATGAATACACAATTAAAAATAAGTAAAAAGAAGAGTGAAATGTAAATATTTTATCAGTTTGGATTTTTAGTATTTAAAAAAACCATTCTTTGAACACTTTAAGGCTATTTATTTATTGGATTATTTTATTTTATGTGTCTGAGTGTTTTGTCTGTACATGTCTGAACCGTGTGTGCATGCCTGATGCCTGTGGAAGTTGGAAGGAGGATGTTGGATCCCCTAAAGCTGGGGTTACAGGTAGTTGTGAACTGTGGGTGGTGGGGATTCAACTTGGGTCCTAGAGGAGCCATAACTGAGCCATCTTTCCAGCCAGTACTTGGGACACTAGATGCTTCTGTAAGCTGTTGGCTTGTTGGCTGCTGTCTACTTACACCCATGGACCTGCATGGGTTCTGATTAACCAGGTCACATCCTGGTGAGAGTCTGGGTGTGAGGTGTGTGGGTTGCAGTAGTGCTTCTGGAGTTAACCTGGCCAAGGTCTGAAAGGGGAGCTTGCTTAGGTCCTGCTGCTTCCCCCCAACGCTTTGGGTTGTCTGGTTCCTGCTTTCACTCTGCTGAGCGACTTTGCTTAGAATCGCAGCTTTTGTCCTCTCCTTCCAAACTCTACTGAGCCTGTGCTTCCTGTGGGAGTCTGTAATGTTCTCTTTGGTAGGAGCTGCTGACTGGAGAGCTTTGTGATTGGTCTCTTGAAACAATAAACCAGGAAAACCTTACATGTAGTGCTGTTCAGCTTCTATTTAAATTTTAAATTGCAGTTGTGAATTCTGAGTAGATAGAGTTCTTACTCCTGTGAAAGGTGAGCTATGCTGTGGTGCAAAAAGTGTCCCAAATCATTAAAAACAGCAGGCGCAAAAGACAAATGAAAAGCCTCTGGTTGCCCCAGCAAGTGGTGAGAACTGCTACATTCCAATAGGGTTTTTTTTTGGGGGGGGGGGCTGCCTTGAATTGCTAGCACTGCAGAATCCCTGTGTGTAATACATGGCTTTCCTGTACTCTCGATACCCAGGAAGTAGGGGCAGGAAGATGGGAAGTTACTAGTCTTCAGCTACATGAGAAGTTAAAGGCCAGCCTGAGAAGTGCAAAATCCTGTCTCAAAAACATGCCTTGACTCTGAGGGGTGGTTTAGAAAAACAGCTTGATAGCATGGCAGAAAATAATTTCTCATTGCTGTGAAAAGTTATTCCTTGAGTGGTTTTGATAGATAAACTAAGAGTATTAAAATAACTTAGTTACACAGCATTGAGATACAAGGATGCTCTCTTTGCTCTCCTGACACTTGTTGTGCATAGGTCAACTGAGTTTTCAGATTGCTCTTTTTCAGGTTCCTCTTAAAGCAGGTTGTCACTATACTATACTGAGAAGGAAGTGCCTCTAAGCCTGTGGAGCTCTTCACAAGCATCTGACTACTCTTGATATGTCCCTGCCTTGTACAGTATGTTTACAATGAGATGGGTTGGGACGCCTTCCCTATCATGCACTAAGTCTAGGCACATCTCTTAATGTGCGTCCTCATCCAGATTTTCTTTTTAAAGATGATTTCACTGAGATGTCATTCTTTTCAAATAAAATAATAGTTCTTAAATTGATGAGGGGCTAAGGGAAGACCTTGTTTCTCACCTTTCACATTGTCTCTGTTTCACTTTGTTCCTTGGGAATATGAATCTTAAAAGTACTTATTTAGGTGTGAAGTGTGTGCAAAAGTTCCGTTAGATAAGCATTTGAAGTACCACTGGATATTAACACAAGAATGTGCTAACATGAATGATTCAAATAAGTCTGCCTAAATTATTGCCAAAAACTACTGAAGTGTGTCTGTGAGTACAGGTGCATATTATACTGTCTACAGAGAAGTTACTGTGGCAACTACAGCTGGCTCTCAGGAATACGATAGCCTAGGTTTTCTACAAGGTTATTAGAATTTTCAAAGTATCTGATCTGACTTGAGGAAATAATGAGAACTGTTTTGACCTGGCTTAATCCTGACATTTGAACAGTGGGATTGTGTGTGTTTTTCTTTTGATGCAGGGTCTCAACTGTATAGTCTTGGCTGGCTTCGAACTCAGAGATCCACTTGCCTCTTTCTCCTAACTGCTGGAATGAAGCTGTACACCACCACACTGGGCAAAGATTTAGATTTATTTTTAATGTGTTTGTCTGTATATCTGTGAGCATGTGCTACATTTCTGTGGGTGCTTGTAGAGTCTAGAAAAACACATCTGCTTCCATAAGTACTGGGAACCAAACTTGAGTCCTGCAAGAGCTTAGATCACTCTATCCAGCCCTGTCATATCACTTTAGGAAATAGACTTATAAAGGCTAAGTGACATTTTTAGGGTCAGGGCTAGTATGTGACAGAGCAAGGGACTCAACACACAGATCTTTTTGGCTCCTGAGTAGATTTTCAGTCACTCACTGCATTTTACCATCTTTTCTAGCAAATAGCAGCTTTATTAACAACCCTATCTCTCAAGAAGTTTGACATTGAAGTCTATATATCAAACCAGGTATGTTTTGGTCTGTGAACACAACTGTCCCACCGAAAGAGACAAAAAAGTTTTTCCATAAGTTGCACCTGAAATAGTTCTGTGCCCTTCTTTTGCTGCGCCCTCACTGTCTTACCTCACACTTAATGCACTGGTAACTTCACAGACCGTTGAGAGACTAGTGAGTGAGTCCAATGTTCTTAACAATGCCTTGAGTGGTTCTCACGTCATCTAATTCTGGTATCACAGACAACCAGACTGAAACTATTAAAGTGCCTTTAAAATGTCACTTCTTGAGTATCGGAAATATAACTTCGTCCTTGCCTGACTTGTCTAGGTTTAATTACACAAAAACCCATGTTAGTGTGTTGGTGTGTGTGGCTTTCTCTTTCCTGTAAGTAGACCTGGCACCATACTGTAACCTCACATTCAGGGCCCCTATCTAATCATCAACCCACTTTTCCAACTTTGCCTTTGCAGGGTGGTCATTCAAACTCAGTGTAGGACTTGCTAGGACTTGGCTTCCCTGCCTCTGGCACCATGGCCATGCTCACTAGCTTGGAGGCAGGCCCCATCAGCAGCTGCTACTTGTGAAGATGTTTCTGGCTAGCACTTCTTTTGCTGTTGGTGTTTGTGGGTGTCCTGTCTGTGAGCCTTGAGCGGGCAAGGCCTTGTTTATTTGGTCCGTTTCTTGAGCTCCTGCTTTGTAGCAGCCACTAATAATAGGTGGCAGGGATGTCAAGAATGTCTTTTTAATAGATGGTATTTGTCTTAAATAAGGAAATGGTGTCTTATATCTTAGGTAGCTGTTTTCAACCTGTGGGTCTCAACCCCATAAGGGGTCACATACCATATTTACCTTACAGTTTATAACAGTAGCAAAATTCCAATTAGGAAGTAACAATGAAAAAAATTGAATGTTTAAAATCACCCAAGGTGATCATCTAAAATGAAAACTGCTAAAACAGTGTCATTGTAATTTTGATAGCTGTTGATGTGAGGAGCAGGTTTTCGCTAAGTAGTTTGTCATTGGGTAGTTTCTTGGTATGCAGCAGTTGTGAGGGTGTGTGCACTTGAGAATGCTCCCGTTTCACTTTTCCCTTCTATTGAAGTTAAACTCCTGAAACTACTAGAAAGAAATGAAGAGTGAAATTTAAATTCAACACATGGGATATTTCTGAGGGTTGGCTGTGCGAATTCACATGCTCAATTTTGCCAAACAAAAGCATGATCAAACTTGTAATCTGTCTTCTGAGGCAGAGGGCATTAAGACCTTCATTGTTAATGATACACTGCATTGCTCTTGGTGTCTAAAAGTGGAGCCAATTTGCCAAGAAAGCTGGCTAGGATATTTTGGTTTTTGTTTGGTTTTTTTTTTTTTTAGTACTTAAAAGTTTTGGGGCCACCCAGACAGATTCCATTTGCTTTATTTCCGCAAAATAACTCGATAACAGTGTCTAGAGTGTTCTGTATATGTGCCAAGATCTCCCTTCTAGATTGTATCCAGGATCTTGCTCTAGAGACTCATCCTAGTCCAGAAAACCTAACAGGTGTACAGTAATCACTTTTTTTTTTTTTTTTTACTAAGAGCCGTCAGTGATTTCCCCTGGTTTTTGAACACCGACTACTGTTTAAAATTATCTCCCTGGTCTACATGGTGAATTCCAGGACAACCTGAGCTACACAGAGAAACCCTATCTTCAAAAAAAAAAAAATTATCTCCTTCAGGCATCGAGTGTGTTGGCACAAGTTTCTAATCCCAGCACTCGGGAGGCAAAAGAAGGTAGATCTCTGTGCATAGGAAACCAGCCAGGGCTATGCGTACACGTGTTGTTGTTGATGTTGACCTTGAATTGTTTTGCTTTTAAATGTTTATGTTTTTTAAGTATATGAGTGCTCTCTATTTGCGTGTATGCCTATGTGACCGGAGAGGGCATCAGATCCTATTATAGATGCTGGTGAGCCACCTTGTAGTTGCTGGGAATTGAACTCGGGAACCTCTGGAAAAGCAGCTGTTACCTCTTAACCTCTCACCATCTCAATGCCAGCCTTTTTTTTAATGTGTGTTTGTCTGTATGTGTGCCACATGCATGCAGTAATGTCCAGGGAAGCCACTAGAAGTCCAGTTGCCTGTGGAAGTAGATTTACAGGTGATTGTGAGCCCCTCAGTGTGGGTGCTAGAAACTGAAGCCTTGTCTTCTGCAAGAGCAGCAAGTATAGTTAACTGCTGACCCATCTCTGGTACTAGATTATTTCTTGTCTTTTGAGACCAGGTCAGATGTAGTCCAGGATGAACTTGAACTGAAATTCTTGACTTCACTTTTCAAATGCTGGGATTACAGGCATGCTCTCCCAAATAGATTATAAAAGGGAAAACATTATTGGGGTATAACACTTAGCCTATGCAATAATATGGGTCTAGTCTTTTAACACAAAAAGGAAAATTTAATTAATAAAAATCTAAAAGATTCTATATTGTGTTGTCATGCCTTTGAGTGATGTAAGAGTTTTACTTTATATTTTGGGGTTTTGCTTTGGTAACAGCTTTCTCAGTTATAGCATGCAGTTCAGTAGTTTAGAGTGATAGAAGACACTTGGTTTTTGAAAAGTTGTCACGTGCTTGGGGAGAGGGTGTAACGCTCAGTGGTAGAGTATAAGACACTGGATTTCAGCTAGCACTGAAGAAAAGCTGTCAGGGATACCATTTTCTGTTTCTGAAACAGAAGCGTTATGAATTGAATAGAAAGATTTCTTCAAGATGGCTCATTCCTGAGACCCACTCTTAAAAGCCATTTTCTGACCTGCCCATGTGTGTCCTACATACACAAGTTTAACTTTTTTTTTTTTAAAGGAAAAGAACCTTCAGTGTCGTTTACTTAGTAGCCATTAGCATCCCAGCTGATGTGAGAGCACGCCTTGTCCTCAGCTGTGTGCTTGTTCTCTTTTGGATGTTATGGGATCATCTAGCTGACCTTAGATGTGTGCAAATTCTTGATTGAATTCCTGGGTTTGGGGCTGGTGCTGCTGTGGCAGTGGTGTTTCTGGCACAGCACCTCAGGTGTGGTATTTTCTCTCCTAGTTACCTGTAAATGTGAGAAGTGGCTTTTGCCAAACATAGCTATTTTAGGAGCATTAATTTAAAGTAATGTCTAGAATTAGTGTCGCTCTCTGTCACCTGCATTTGTCACATCCAGAGTAAGGGGTTCACATGGGGCCAACCAGGGAAATTGACGAATCTATTGAGGAATGACTTGAAGATCACTGAGGAGGTGACAAGGGTTGGCAAAAGAATTGATCAGTTAGGTGGGAGAGGTAAGAAGAGGGAAATGTCTTTTATTTGAAAGTTTGATGTCTAACAGTGGTTCTGAAAACAGTACATTTATGTTATCACAGGCTTAAATACATTTGTTTATTGGGGGTGCCATGACGCATGTGTGGAGGTCAGAGAATTGACTATAGGAGTGAGTTCTGTCTTGTTCCATCATGTGGGTCCCAAGGATTGAACTCAAATCGCCATGCAAGTATTTTTTTTTAAAACTGACCAAACCAACTGGCTAGCCCTAGACCTAAATTTTTCTTCACATTTTTAAATTTGTGTTTGTGGACATTTTGCTTGCGTGTCTGCACTATATTGTACCTCGTGGCCTCAGAAACCCTAAAAGGGCATCGGATCCCCTAGAACTGGGGTTACAAACAGTTGTGAACTGCTGTGTGGGTGTTGGGAACCCCACCTGGGTTCTCTTTGAAAGCAACCTTTGAGCAGTCTCTCTAGCTCCTGGATTCTATTTAATCTGTCTTGTTGCAGTTTTATCTAATCAAGAACATTCTGCCCCTGAGTGGCCAGAATCAGTCACTGGTGATTGCAGTAGAGAGGGGGATAAGAAGAAAAGATGTTAGAATTAGAACAGCTTCTGTGGGAGTGCCTGAAGGGCTCTCCTCATGTTGACAGGAAAGGGTGAACTGCTTCCCAGTGGTAGGTGATCGCTTCCGGACTGAAAGGAGCCTTTTGATAGGGTGGCTTGCTAGATGTGAAATACTCTAGCAAGGCTTTGTAGGGTTTGTTTACAAAGAAAAAAAAAAGATACAAATACTGTATAATGGCACATGCCTTTTAACCTAGCACTGGGGAGGCAGAGGCAGGTGGGTCTCTTGAGTTCAAGGACAGCCAGGGCTATGAAGAAAGACCCTATACAAGGTAAGTGCAAATATATAAGCCTTACTGGTATTTTAATTCAAACGTAAGAATAGTAGGAAGTAAAGTATGGGGACTGGAGTGATGGCTCAGCAATTAAGAGCACTGGCTGTTCTTCCAGAGGACATGAGTTCTGTTCCCAGAAGCCAGGTGGCAGCTTACCGACTACCTGTAACTCTGCCTCCAGGGAATCCAACATCCTCAAACAGACATGCATGCATACAAAACACATAAAATAAAAATAAATCTTTTTTTTTTAAAATAGGGCGTGTGTTCATTGCTTCAGATGCAGATCCTAGAATAGTTTTAGTATTTTCTTTAGTGTAAGTGGAGTATATCTGTGAAAATTAGAGGACAGATCTCAGGAGTGGGTTCTTTCATTGGTTCTAGGGATCAAACTTGGGTCCACAGGCTTGCACAGCAAGTGAGCCATCTCACCCATGTGACCATGTTTTTTGTTATTGTTGTTTTTGTTTTGAGATTGCCTCTCTCATAACCTCTAGCTTGATATATTTAGCTTAAGCTAGCCTTGAATGCTTGCTCCAAGTGCTGGGATTATGAATATGCCTCCCCACCAATTGTGGACTAAATTATTATATAGAGAAGTGATAGGTCCCTATGGCTAAGAAAGGAAGGTGAGAGAGAGAGAGACTACAGTGGGGAATGGTTAGTTGGCTGACTTATATTTACTGTTGCAGCTGGAGTGTGTTCAGTTAGCCTAGATACTCAGAGGTCTAGAAACATCAAGTAAGAGTGCGTATTGAGGGGGTTGGAGGGATGGCTCAGAGCTTAAAAGCCCTGTTTCCAGAGGTCCTGAGTTCAATTCCCAGCACCCACGTGGTAGTCCCTTGGGA
Organism: Alexandromys fortis; assembly: GCF_014885135.2. NCBI lineage: Eukaryota > Metazoa > Chordata > Mammalia > Rodentia > Cricetidae > Alexandromys > Alexandromys fortis. The sequence goes on along the minus strand of NW_026068060.1, from coordinate 892,174 downwards.
TTCAGTTCCCTCTTTTGGTACATAAATGTACGTGCAGACAAAACCACCCATATACAAAAGTACTTTTTTTTTTTTTAACTACATATTGAAACAAGATGGCTTTAAGGGCACACTTTTGCATCCACCCGCTTCGGTGTAGGCTGGACTGGTTGATTGAGGGTCAAAATGTTTCCACCTGGTTGTAAAGGTTCCTTCTTTCTGTTTGTTTTACTTGATGGAGTTGTTTGTGGGTTGTTTGTTATGCAGGGAATTAAATCCTTGGCTTCCTGGACACTGTGTAGCTGCTTTACTCTAGAGTTGCCAGCCTGTCTGTATTCTGTCATTTTGTTTTTGTTGTTTGATCTTCTGTAGTTCTAAAAATAAGGGTCATTGGTGCCATCCTGACTTGGTGGCTCTGCAGGGACCCTGATTTAGACAATCCCTACTAGTGCTTCTCATTCCACTTGGGTCTGCAGACCTTTCCTTGAGCTAAACTGTCACTGTTGTTGGGTCCTTCTCCAGGTCGAAGCTGTAATTAGTCTCTCAGTTCATAGGTCCTGCTATTGCCCAGTACCAATACTGGATTATGGTCTTTGTCCCTGTACAGGGTTGGTCTACAGCTGGGCTGTCTTTTCTTTACCCTCTTGGCGTTTGAAGTAATAGCTTTTGATAATTGGGGGCGGAGGGGGGGCAGGGAAGATCGGGCACACTATATTATTTACATGGTTTTAATTATATAGCCTTAGGGCCAAGATGAATCTCAGATTTTCATTGCAGCAATTAGACTCTTGCTTTCTAATAAAACAAAAAAGTAGGAGTTTCACCTGGGTTAAACTGTGGTGTTCCTGCCCTCTTCTTCAGGTGTAGGTGAGATTGAGAAAGGGGTGTGACTCATTCATTCAAAATTAATTTAAATCATTCTCAGAAATTGATGTGAGCTGAGAGAGGTGGCGCATGCCTTTAGTCCAGCACCCCAGAGGCAAGCAGGGTCTGTGAGCTGGAGGTCAGCCTATTCAGTGCATCTCTTCCAGTTAGTACATGGCTGTGACTAAGACACTCACATTACTTTATTAGCACCAGGTTCTAACCAACTAAACTAACTGGTCTGCCCCCAAAATTATTATAGAATTTAGCAATTGAATTTATATATAGTGTTTTAATTTGGGTTGTTGGGACATTACTGGATGTTTTGACAAAGTTCTCATCAATCCCATTTTTCCTCTGATTAATTCACTTCTTTTCTGTGTTCCACTGCCTGTTGATTCTGCAAAGACTTGGGTGGCAACAAAGCTTAAGCACATTTGCTCATATGTCTAGGAAGAGATGTGGGCACAGTGAGGAGACTGCTGCCTCGGGCATTTCCCTCTCTGCTTTCCAGCACACCCAGCTTTTGAGCACATTAACAGCTTTGTGTACTGAAGAGATGTTGCTCACCTGAGTCCTGACTGACAAGACATTATTTGTGGCAGGAGTTGTTCCAACTGAGGCTGAACAACAAAGCGTTGTGTAAAATCTGCTGCCTGAGGGTCTACTGTGTGCTCCCAGCAGCATGACCTGCAAAGTTGAGGTGTCCTGGAAGTGATAGATGAACAAGAGTGCAGTTCTATTAGGTTGGACAATTTGCCCTTTTAGTGCCTTGTGCTAAAAGGAGGGTCTCCTTGGTAAGGACCTGTTAGACCCTGCTAGTATAACATACCGAAAGCCTGAGCAGGGCTTGGGGACCATTGATGAATTGGGAGAGAGTATGTCACCACTCTGCCCCTCTGTATGTACTGTAGGGATTTTGTTTTTTCTCTGTTTTCAAAATGCAGTCTCCTTGTTGAGGTTTCTAGTTCAAAAAGGTGTTGAGGCTTGGGCGGTCCTTCTTACACATTTTTAAACAAAAAGTTAGATGGGTAGCATGAATAAATTCTGGAGCCAACTACTGATTTGAACTTACTCCTTTTTTTGTTATTATTTTGTTTTATTTTATTTTTGGTCAAGGTGTCACTATGCCCGACTTGTTTCATTTAGGGTATAGGTGGTTTCTAGTTCATGGTCCTTATGCCTTATCCATCTGAGTGCTGGAATTGGGGTTGCCAATGTGTTATCACCTAGCCCAGCCTGACCCTTAAGTACTTAAAGATAGTGGCCAGAGGAAAAAACATAGGGGACCTTTGAGTCCTTTTTCATGTCATGTGTAGTAATTCACATGGACTAGTATTTTCTTTGGAACCTTGTTCCTTGGGTTGGTATAAGGCTCAGGGAGTGTGATGGAGAAATAAATGGTAATTGGTGCCCTTCTGGGGAAGGACTGCTCACTCTAGTCCTGGTCTTCAACTTACAGGAGTTCATCTGGAGAATGATGAGGCTGGGGATGCTGCTTTTCAGTGACTGTTTTAATGTTGGGAGACCCAGCAAGCTTTGGTACTTTATACTAGAGTGTCTGGGACTTGCTTACGTGAACATCTCCGGGTTCAGGCTTGCGGCCAGTAAAGGTGATGGTTATAGTTAGAAAATTGAGATTTGTCTAATCCCAACCGCTGGTGCTTTGGTGTGGATTTTTTGCTGACTTTGGTCTTAAAGCTACTTTATTCTGCAAAATTATGTTGAATTTAGACTATTTAAACAGTTAAGATCATATTCTCAGAGACTTATAAAAATCTCACCTCAAATTGTACTAATTCAGTTTTCTAAAACACAAGTACTTTTTGTTTTTAAGAAACTTGGAAAATGGATCTCCATTTTTTTTCTGCTTTTGTGTTTAGAACAGTCGAGCAACTTTTTGATTTCCTTACATGCTTCACACACAGACACTCACTCAACAAGCATTTTGTTTTTTAAGAGATCCCAGAAAGCCTACAGCAGTCACCATGTGCTCTGAAGCCACAGCATGGCTTCCCCCATCTAATATCTCGGCCATGGCCCACGTGAGCCCTTTGCCCAGGTGTATTGACACCTAAGGAGCAGATCACAGCATCATTTGGAACTTCGATTTGAGGAGATAGAGTCATTAAATGTCATGTTGCTTTTGTGAGAGTGTTGTTACCTTGACGTTTCAGAAAGCAAAATCTTCCCTTCAGCGCTGTGTGGTACTGTGACGCTGTGGTGTTCTGAGTGGCTTTATAGGTTTGTAGGTTCAACATCACAAGGAGAAACACACTTGATTTGGCTTGAGATAGCCAACTGATACTGTTTCATTCTCCAACTTCAAATTCATCTCTTAAAGGGTTGTTAAAGCCTAATCAGACTTGTGCGCCTAGACTCATGGTACAAATGTCCTCTAACAAGATAGGAAAGGCTGACAAGCACTCACTCTGCCTGCCTGCCTGCTTTAAGTGCTCCATAAACTAGATGAGTACATCTTCTCACCTGAAGGAGCCAGGGTTTGGGATCCTGTCATCAGTGGAATTAGTAACTTTGACAAGTTGTTCATGTTTTGACTTTGACTTAAATTTTTTTTTCCAATAGAAACTATGTTCCAACTTCCTGTCAACAATCTTGGCAGTTTAAGAAAAGCCCGGAAAACTGTGAAAAAAATACTTAGTGACATTGGGTTGGAATACTGTAAAGAACATATAGAAGTAAGTAGCATGCCATTTTTAAATTTTAATGTGACTCAGCTTCTGATCCGTTACTGTGTCCATGGGCAAGATGTTCACTGTTAGGTGTGAGGGTGAATTTAAGTGCACTTTCAGCTTCACCAAAACCTTCTTATTTAGTAGAGCTTACTCCCTTTCCTGAAAGTGTGGTCATCTTTGCATCCTGAGGCAAAAACAGTTACAGTGTGGAAAATATACACAGTGCAAGAGGTGCTTTAAAACTATATATGAACTTGTCCTTGAAATAACCTCAGGGGACTCTAGGAATTCTTATCTCCAGTCTATGAAATGGGGATTGGAAGCAGTGATTTCAGGCTCACAGTTAGGGAAGAGGCATTGGGGACTGCAGAGCCTGTTTTCCTTCTCATAAGCCTGGGTTGTTTGCATTGACCTGACTGTTGAGGCACGGTTGTCTAGGTGTTTGTCATCTCTTTCCTTAGGATTTGGCGTTTGTCAGCCTTCTGGCCCATCAAAGACTTATCTTGCCCTTGTGTAGCAGTTTGGCCTTTCCAGACTGTTCCCTAGCCTTTTTATTCTGAGCTTTTTTCAAGCCCCCTGGGATAGACAGAGTCATCTCCTCCTTGTCCAGATCACCTTGCTACAGATCTTACAGGTAGTTGGACCCAACCTCCAACTGAAGCCTTTAAAGCAATTTCCCCCACAGTTTAGGTTTCTACTGGCCAGACTAAAGTGGTCTTGCTTAGCCATTTATCCCACTGCCCAGCACAATGCTTGGCATGGAACAACTGCTAAGGACACGGGTCGGGTAGAATTAATAGACATTTCATTCATGAACAAGGTCTCTTCTCCTGAATCCCACTCAGAGTAGTCAGGGGTGTATCCTGAAAACCAAAGCTTTTCAAAAATGGGCTTCTAGTGATTTGTTCCAGAGAGGAAGTAACTCTTCAGAGACACATGGATCTGTACTTGGGGGTGGGTGAAACCTTTCCAAATAAATATGCAAATAGTCAAGTATCTTTCCTATCCTGTACCGGGTTTGCTCCTCCCGCTAGAGCTAATAGGTACTCTGAAGTTTGCACGTGTTTAACTTTCTACCAACAGCTGTGAACCATTCACGCTGCTTTCTTCTTAGTCATGGGAGGATTTCACATTAGAGTGTAAGTTGAACGGCATGTTGCTTACTTTCTTGGTTTAAAAATCTGAATTTTCTTCTAGATCCACCCTTCCTTCCATTTATTTATTTATTGATTTGCTTGTTTGTTTGTGTTGCCAAGCTAGACTCTTGCTCCTCCAGAGCTATTAGCACACGCCCCTCCTCCACCCAGTGTTGTGGCTGGTGAGTTAATGTGGTTAACGGAGCTGCTGTAGGGCTAGAGCCTTCCCATCTGCACTTGGGCAGTTCCTCTGGAATCCTGGCCATGTGCCTTTCGCATTTGCTGAGCCTCGGCCCCACTGCATTAGTTCTCAGTGGTTGACCCTCCTGTGCCTGGTTAAAGAGTTAGAATTTAGGTGTCAAGTCAGGTTGGGCTTGATACCACTATGGTTTTTTTTTTTTTAATTTCTCTCACTGTTTTTCTAGGATTTTAAACAGTTTGAACCTAATGACTTTTATTTGAAAAACACTACATGGGAGGATGTAGGACTGTGGGACCCTTCACTTACAAAAAATCAGGTAAGTCTCCTAGGACTGTCCATTTCCCACTTGAGCCTTTCATAGTGACAGCTCTGATTGGGCAGTGGCCTACCCTGGAAAATGAATAGTTGCGCGGGCATCCCATTTTCCTGAGTATGAGGCCCCTGAGGCGTCACTGGACAGAAACTTCAAGCTAAAAGAATGAACAGAACTTTTGTTTCTTAAATTTCTAAAGTTGGAACCAAGGCTGGAGCTCAGTAGTTGGAGCATTCCCTGTCCTGTACAAAACCTTGGTTTTGCTCTCCAGCCTTCTATTTACACTTCTTTATCCCTCTGATGACACCTAATCTTTAGAAGATGGTGTAGTAGGTAATCCCCTAGAATGGCAGTGACATGGCTATTTTTTGTACCTTTAGGATAGTTACTGATGCCAGTGTGTCCATAATTAAGATGTGATAATAGGCCAGACGGAGATGGCACACAACTTTAATCCCATCACTCAGGAGGCAGAGGCAGGCAGTTCTCTGTGAGCTTGGCTTGGTATATAGAGTGACAGACAGAACTGTTACACAGAGAAACCCTGCTTCAGAGAGAGAGAGAGAGAGAGAGAGAGAGAGAGAGAGAGAGAGAGAGAGAGAGAATATTGTAAATGGTACTTCTGTCCATGGAGAAAAGTGGATGTGAATTCCCTTTCTAATTCTGTACTTAATGCCCTACGGAGAGCTGCTGAGCAGCATTCTTAAGAGAAGGCCTTCCTAGATGATGTTTGGTTTTGAGGGCAGGGTCTCTCTAACCTGGGCCATACTGGACTCAGAAATCCACCTGTCTCTGCCTTTAGGACTGGGATTAAAGACATACACCACTACATCAGCTGAGGAGCTTTGAAAGAGCGCAGAGAAACTCCTTTTGGTTCAAAACAGTTCATGAAACACACACAAGAAAAGATGACTGCTTATCGTGTATATATTTACCTATTTGATGTCTTAATTCTGAAAACTGATCCCTAATGTCAGTGTGCTCTGTAGTACACCATGGCTTCTGAACACTCTGCCATCTGTATATAAGACGGTCTCCAGATAATTTCTTAGCTGAATTAGAGCAGCTGCTAATTAATTCATTGGCCATTTATTTGTTGGTTGGTTAGTGTTTTTTGATAGAGAGTTTTCTTTTTGTATCCCTGGCTGTCCTGGCACTGTCCTCACCAGGCTGGCCTCGAACTCAAAGATCTACTTGCCTCTCTGTCTTCCCAGTGCTGGTATAAAAAGCATACACCACCATAATCTGATTTTTTTTCATTAGCATTTTTGAAGGGAAAAAAGAACTTTTGATGTGTGTCTGCTTTAACGTATATTTGTGTGCTGTGTACATGCTTGCTACCCTCAGGGGTCAGAAGAGAACACCATGAAACTGCATAAACTACCTTGTAGTTGCTGGGAATCAAGCCCAGATCCCCTGTGAAAGCAACCAGTGCTCTTCACCACTGAACTGTCTCTCCAGCCCTTATTGGCCTTTTTGAAGCTGCTCTGCCAGAGAAGTAGAAAGAGGCCATTGTTTCCCGTCTGGAGCCTTTTGATCCACACCGAAGTCTAAATTCACTGTGCTTTAGATTGGAAAAGAAACTGTAGGGATTTTTTGTTGGTTTTTTTGTTTTGTTTTTTTAATGAGAATTGTTGGATGGTGGGAAAGAGAAAAATATACCTGTGTTGCTTATAAAGGTATATGGACCTATGAGTTCCCGTGTCTGAAGCCTGAGCAGATTACTAGACCACAAAGTGAGGGGTTTACATGGTTTCTTTTTTTTTTTTTTTTTTTTTTTTTTTGCTAGA
>NW_026068060.1:795587-885185 GCF_014885135.2 Alexandromys fortis | reverse complement strand
TTTTTTCCGAGACAGGGTTTCTCTGTGGCTTTGGAGCCTGTCCTGGCACTAGCTCTGTAGACCAGGCTGGTCTCGAACTCACAGAGATCCGCCTGCCTCTGCCTCCCGAGTGCTGGGATTAAAGGTGTGCGCCACCACCGCCCGGCTTGGTTTACATGGTTTTTAGCTATAAAATATTTTTTTCTTGAAACCTGTTTTTTGTTGTTTTGTGTGTGTGTGTGTGTGTGTGTGTGTGTGTGTGTGTGTTTTTAATGCCTTTGACATCTCTCCGAAACCAGCCAGCAAATATGACTAGCCATTTTTAGAGGATTGACAAGAACTTAGCACTGAGTTTTAATTTACACAGGGACACAAATAAAGGTATTTGGTTCAAAATGCACCTAAGTTCTTGAGTTTCTCTTTCTAGTTTTCTGGCAGGAGAAACCTCTAAAAATCATTGCCTTGAAGAATTTCTGGGAATGCCTAGGGGGAGGTGCCTAAAACTTATAAATACCTGCCTCAAGTGGCCTTCTCATTCTGGTTTCTATTTTGTTTTGTTTCGTTTATTTTTTAGGACTATCGGACAAAACCTTTTTGCTGCAGTGCTTGTCCGTTTTCCTCAAAATTCTTCTCTGCCTACAAAAGTCATTTCCGGAATGTTCATAGTGAAGACTTTGAAAATAGGATTCTCCTTAATTGCCCTTACTGTACCTTCAATGCAGATAAAAAGACTTTGGAAACACACATTAAAATATTTCATGCTCCAAACTCCAGCGCACCGAGTAGCAGCCTCAGCACTTTCAAAGATAAAAACAAAAACGATGGCCTTAAACCCAAGCAGGCTGACAGTGTAGAGCAAGCCGTGTATTACTGCAAGAAGTGCACTTACCGAGACCCTCTATATGAGATTGTCAGGAAGCACATCTACAGGGAACATTTTCAGCATGTAGCAGCACCGTACATAGCAAAGGCAGGAGAAAAATCACTCAATGGTGCTGTCCCCCTGGGTGCAAATGCCCGAGAAGAGTGTAACATCCACTGCAAGCGATGCCTTTTCATGCCCAAGTCCTATGAAGCTTTGGTACAGCATGTCATTGAGGACCATGAACGGATAGGCTATCAGGTCACTGCCATGATTGGGCACACAAATGTTGTAGTTCCCCGGGCCAAACCCTTGATGCTGATTGCTCCCAAACCTCAAGAGAAAAAGGGCATGGGACTGCCACCAAGAATCAGTTCCCTTGCTTCTGGAAATGTCCGGTCTTTGCCATCACAGCAGATGGTGAATCGATTGTCAATACCAAAGCCTAACTTAAACTCAACAGGAGTCAATATGATGTCCAATGTTCACCTGCAGCAAAACAACTATGGAGTCAAATCTGTAGGCCAGAGCTATGGTGTTGGCCAGTCAGTGAGACTGGGTCTAGGTGGCAATGCTCCAGTTTCCATCCCTCAGCAGTCTCAGTCTGTCAAACAGCTACTTCCAAGTGGAAATGGGAGGTCGTATGGGCTTGGTTCCGAGCAGAGGCCCCCAGCAGCGGCCAGGTATTCCTTGCAGACTGCCAGTACCACCTCTCTACCTTCAGGCCAGGTGAAGTCTCCCTCTGTGTCTCAGTCACAGGCTTCTAGAGTATTAGGTCAATCCGGTTCTAAACCTCCACCAGCAGCCACAGGCCCTCCTCCAAGCAACCATTGTGCTACTCAGAAGTGGAAAATATGTACAATCTGTAATGAGCTTTTCCCTGAGAATGTATATAGTGTTCACTTTGAAAAGGAGCATAAAGCTGAGAAAGTCCCAGCAGTAGCTAACTACATTATGAAAATACACAATTTTACTAGCAAATGCCTCTACTGTAATCGCTATTTGCCCACAGATACCCTGCTCAACCATATGTTAATTCATGGTCTGTCTTGTCCATATTGCCGCTCAACCTTCAATGATGTGGAAAAGATGGCAGCACACATGCGAATGGTTCACATTGATGAAGAGATGGGACCTAAAACCGATTCTACTTTGAGCTTTGATTTGACATTGCAACAGGGGAGTCATACCAACATCCATCTTCTGGTGACCACATACAACCTGAGGGATGCCCCAGCCGAATCAGTTGCTTACCATGCCCAAAATAATGCCCCAGTTCCTCCAAAGCCACAGCCAAAAGTTCAGGAAAAGGCAGACGTTCCTGTTAAAAGTTCACCTCAAGCTGCAGTGCCCTATAAAAAAGATGTTGGGAAAACCCTTTGCCCTCTTTGCTTTTCAATCCTAAAAGGACCCATATCTGATGCACTTGCACATCATTTACGAGAAAGACACCAAGTTATTCAGACAGTTCATCCAGTTGAGAAAAAGCTAACCTACAAATGTATCCATTGCCTTGGTGTGTATACTAGCAACATGACAGCCTCAACCATCACCCTGCATCTAGTCCACTGCAGGGGTGTTGGAAAAACCCAGAATGGCCAGGACAAAACAAACGCACCTTCTCGGCTCAATCAGTCTCCAGGCCTGGCTCCTGTGAAGCGCACCTATGAACAGGTGGAGTTTCCTCTGCTAAAAAAGCGAAAGCTGGAGGATGACAGTGATTCTCCCAGCTGCTTTGAAGAGAAGCCTGAAGAGCCTGTTGTTTTAGCTTTAGACCCCAAGGGTCATGAAGATGATTCTTACGAAGCTAGGAAAAGCTTTCTCACAAAATACTTCAACAAACAGCCCTATCCCACCAGGAGAGAAATTGAGAAGTTAGCCGCCAGTCTGTGGCTGTGGAAGAGTGACATTGCTTCCCATTTCAGTAACAAGAGAAAGAAGTGTGTTCGTGACTGTGAGAAGTACAAGCCCGGTGTGCTGCTAGGCTTTAACATGAAAGAATTAAATAAAGTCAAACACGAGATGGACTTTGATGCTGAGTGGCTGTTTGAAAATCATGACGAGAAGGACTCAAGAGTCAATGCAAGTAAGACTGCTGACAAAAAGCTTAGCCTTGGGAAGGAAGACGACAGCTTCTCAGATAGTTTTGAGCATTTAGAAGAAGAATCCAATGGAAGCCACAGCCCTTTTGACCCTGTCTTTGAAGTTGAGCCTAAAATTCCTAGTGATAATCCAGAGGAGCATGTACCGAAGGTCATTCCTGAGGATGCTTTGGAATCTGAGAAGCTAGACCAAAAAGAGGAGGAGGATGGTTCAAAATATGAAACTATCCATTTGACTGAGGAACCAACCAAACTAATGCATGATGCCTCTGACAGTGAGGTAGACCAAGATGATGTAGTCGAGTGGAAAGATGGTGCTTCACCATCTGAGAGTGGGCCTGGTTCCCAACAGATCTCTGACTTTGAGGATAACACACGTGAGATGAAACCAGGAACCTGGTCTGATGAGTCTTCCCAGAGTGAAGATGCAAGGAGCAGTAAGCCAGCTGCCAAAAAAAAGGCTACAGTGCAAGATGACACAGAACAGTTAAAATGGAAGAATAGTTCCTATGGAAAAGTTGAAGGGTTTTGGTCCAAGGACCAGTCACAGTGGGAAAATGCATCTGAGAATGCAGAGCGCTTACCAAACCCACAGATTGAGTGGCAGAATAGCACAATTGACAGTGAGGATGGGGAGCAGTTTGACAGCATGACTGACGGAGTTGCTGATCCCATGCATGGCAGCTTAACTGGAGTAAAACTGAGCAGCCAGCAAGCCTGAGGGGCCTGGCACACCCCAGCACATGGGCCATGTTGCATCTTGGACCTCTGATCTGATTGCAGAGTTGTCTTCTAACTGGCACTGCCTTGCAAGGACTGGTCAGTCAGGCTGTTGGGGACATATGACCACTACAGCCCCAGTGGTTATTTCTATGTCTATGACATGTGATTGGTTGATCTTGCTTCAGACCCTTCTCTGGTAGATTCAGTAATGAAGTGTGAAAAACCAATAAGCTGGCGGCTCATGAATGCTCACAGGGAAAAGCAGTTCATTGTTTGCTTTTCCAGCATTTCTTTCCCTTGGTAAGATGTTTGGTTGGATGTCCTGGGAAAGCCTTACCCTGATCACATAGTAGTGCAGGGCGGGCATACATGCTACCAGTCCAGTGTGTCTAGTAGGAACATGGACCTTTTTTCATGTATTCATTCTGAATAGTTGAAATGTATATTTGTACAGTCTTTTAGACCTCAAGTGATGCTTATGACACTGTTACTGTGTGCCCGTCATAGATTGGTTTTTAGTGTTGCCCTTGCTGTGTGATAAATGCTATATCTAGTTTACCTAGCAGAAGCTTGACCCTGCGATAGTATGGACCTTTGGACAGACATAGTTTTTGCACATAACCTTGTACAATCTTGCAACAGAGGCCAGCCACATAAGATATATATCTGGACTCTCCTGTATTATAGGATTTTTTTTTCTTGTTCTGAGTATCCTTGACATTACAGTTGTCAAAACTGATATTTCAGATCTCTTTCTGAGACCTTTTAAGCTAAAATAACATGCAAGAATTGATTTTACAGCTACTAATTTTGACACCTTTTAGATCTGTAAGAGTGTTGTGTCAGAGCCGCAAGCACAGTTGAGTGCTACATTTGGGATATTTAGTTTCCTCTTTAGTTGAGCACCGCTGGGTGTATTCATTTATACCATCTAATATATGACACACTGTTGTAGTATGTATGATTTTGTGGTCTTTATTTCCCTTTGTATTCATTTTAAGCATCTAAATAAATTGCTGTATTGTGCTTAATGTAAATATTTGCTTTTATTACACAAGACAGCCCTGTGTGTCCATTACATCTTACGCTGTTTGATGCCCCAGCACCCTGAGTAGAGATGGAAGCCACGCTTACGAAGAAAACTTGTGGGAAACCACGATCTGTCATTTGCCTAAAGCATGCTCTCTCCAGGTACCAGCTACAAATTATTTTCATGCGTGTGTATGTTTCCTTTTGCTGCAAAAGTAAACATCCTTGAGGTTTTCTGTTCCCCTTTGATAAGGAGTAACTTGGGTCTATGTAAATGTCGATGGTGACAGATATAAATATGTTGGCCTCTGGTGGTCTTTCTTCCCTGCATACCATTCATTCCCACCTTATGGCAACCGTTGTACCAAACAGACAACTGCTTTGCCTCTGGAGTCCTTTGGCCATTTTTGCCCTGAAAAGAAAGACTAGAGAGCACACATTTGGGGGCACTGGCACTGAAGGAGCTGGTAGATGTACTGTGTAGGGAATTCCAAGAACAGGCTAAATTCAGAGTGCAGTAAGGAGGCAGAAGTGGCCTAGCATTTAGGGTAGCACTTCTCTCCATACTGGGTCAGCCATCTCTCAGCAACATTGCCTCAGAGAACTCAGGCTACCTTCCAGGACTCCTGAACCTCTTTCCAAGAAAAGCTTTTAGTAGAAGAAATGTACAATTCTAGCACGAGCTTTCTGAAATCAGTCTTGCCAGGATACATTATGAATGTGTGCAGCAACTATGGTTCAGGGAGTATTATCTTCATCAGTACATGCTACAGACACCCAATCAGAAACACCAGCTGGTATTTAAGCCACCTCCCACTTCTGGAAATTTAGCCTAAAATGTGCAAGGAACACTAATGAGATGGTTGCAGGTAGCATGGAAGTGAGGTCGGGCTTGTCCTGTCTGGACATCATAGCTGAGTTCTGGTGCTGCCTTGCCAAGTGGATGGATGGGTGTGAGACCTCCAGCACCAAAAAGGGTTTAGCCACCACAGTGGAAATGGGTTCCCCGATGGAAATGGTGCCGAAGCTCTGAATGTGTCTCAATAAAAGCCATTTTGAAAGAACCCCATCACTCCTGTTTGCTTTCGATGGAATCTGACAGTCACTCACTTCACCACACAGGCTGCCACTTTGCACTTTAGAAACCGCCTGGAACTCTAAGCTTAAAGATTCTATAGATTTTTCTAAGAAATTTTAGTCCCAGAGGTCCTTGCCTTTTTGTGCATGTAATTTTGTGACTGTAAGTATTAGTTCACAGTTGCAGGAGACCGCTGTTTCTTTCCCTCTCTGCATCTCCCGTCAGTTCGTCCCAACTGTTAATCTGAAATACAAGTAGAAAGGGTCAGGGTCACTTGCCTAAGTAGGCATGGTGAGAGTCAAGTATTTAAAGATGGGGAATTCACCAGCTCAACCATTTGAAGAATTGAGTATTCTGGCTACTCATCAAGTGATCACTCTCACAAGTCCTTTCTCTGCTTCTACCTCACTGCCAAAATGGGGCCCAAAAATCTCCAAGTGGCTCTCTGCCCTTAGCGTGAGATGATGAAAAATCTCTTCTTAATGTTGACTGAACTTCACAGAGGATCATATTGAGCGGTGTTTGGTTCCATCCATTGTGACTTTCTAGCCTGCTGTTCAGAGCTAGTACCACCTGGAAGTCTGATTCAATACAAGGTGTGAAAGATCTGGAAAACCCCAAAGACTGGACTTAATGGGTGAGACAACATTCCAGCATGGCAGCTAGCAATTGGCCCTGCATCTAACAGCATCTCTCCACAACTGCAGGGAAACTGGCTTCAAATGTTACCCGGTTCTATCCTCAAGATTTGCCACTAAGCCTCTGACTACTTGACTCAAGTTTACTGCAGTGTGGTTTCAGGGTTCTGTTGGGAATGACCGGAGGTAAAGGTGGTCAGAGTACTCCCCCTAGGAATCCTCAGGTTGCACTTTCAAAGTTCTTCAAGCAAAAACAGAAAAAGACACCGTCACCATTCGGATATTGCCTTCATACAACCTTCCCCCTCTCCAGTGCAGCATCCGGACCTTCAGGTGTGAGACCATTTATACAAGTTTACAGTTTACAATCTTGTGTACCCTTAGGTCTTAGGAGGGAAAAAAATGTATGCCCCAGTAGACTGGTTTCCTTTTGGGAGCTAATAAAGTAGCTGGAAATAAAAGGGCATTTCCAGTGTTCTGGCTGCTAAGCCCAGTGTGACAGCTGTGTCCTTGGGGCAGCCTCCAAGATGTGCCTGCTGCTCTGGCTGCACATCCAGCTGCAGGCTGGCACCCCTTGTCAGTTTCTGGAGAAGGTCCCCCCTGACTGCCTCTAGTAGTGAGCAGGGGTGGGGTGGAGTCCTAAAAGCTGGAAGTTTGGGGAGCACCCACCCCCCCAAAGGCTATCCCACTGTGCTCCTCCTGACAAAAAGAGAATAATACTCCTTGGAAGGGAGGCCAGGCCAGGGCCTGATGGCAAGCTTCAGACAAGGGGAAACAACCCACAAATCCCCAAGGCTCCTAACCTCAGCCACACCCTGCAGCCTTGGGCTTGCCTGAAGATCTGTTGACTTAGAAAGGTTTCCCTGGCTGGGACTGGAAAGGTATGTCTAAACCCTCTAATTGAACTTCCTGCCTCCTGTTTGAAACCACACTCCTTTTCTGGTTTGGGGGCAAGGACTAAACCTAGGGTTCAGTCATGGAAGACAAGCTCCTCAGTTGTCCCCAATATCCACACTTTTTTTTTAAGGAAAGAGACAAGGTCTTAACACTGCATCCTGGCCTTTACCTTGCTTTTTAACTGAGGATGATCTTCAACTTCTGATCCTTTGCCTGCAGTTCCCAAATGGTAGGTGACAAACATGCACCAACCACCATGCAGATTTGTGTGATTCTGGAGATGGAACCCAGCATTTCTGCATGCTAGGCAAGTACTATGCTTGCTGTGCCATCTCCCCAGCGTGTACTGCCTCTGAGCACAGAGAAGGTAGAGGTAGATCTCAAGTTGAAGCCCAAGGATACCCAGACTTCATCTCATTTGAGGGAAAAAAAATGGTATAAAGGAAAATCAAAGTAGGGTCTAGGGCTTATAGTCCCATTTGAAGTTTTCTCCTTGATTCTACTTAGCAGTTGAACTCTGGTGTGGTAGGTGGCACTAGAGACGAATTGCAAGGTGAAGGGCTCTAATGCTGCAGCCCTATTCCTATTAAGTTGGCTTCCTTAGCAGTGGTGACCCAGGTTACCTCATTAACATACTTGAGGTCAGAGGATGACCGATGTCAGTTCTTTTCCTGGACTCCAGGGATCAAACTCAGGTCACTAGGCTTACTCAGCAAGTGCCTTTACCCACAGCCATCTTTCTGACCCCTAGATCTCTGAGATACCCAGGACCCTCCCTACAGGGAACTAGCTCAGCTCATGCTCAAGGAGACAGCAGTTGCCTGTCAGGGGGGCTGTCGTCAACAACAGCTCAGGGTCTTAAGTGCCCCGCCTTCATTCTAGGCAGACAGCTGTTTGTTAGGTGCATCTCCAGCACTATCCTAAGAAGGGGCAAGTATAGAGCAAAATACCTGAATTGACTCATTGCCTAGTGGAATGAGTTAGCCTAGAAGCCAAGAGCCACTACCACTAAGTAAGCACAGTGGACAGAACATCCTGACTGCCATTTGTTAGGTCCCTACCCTGGGGCTGAGGTGGAATCTATTGATACAAATCAAAAACAAGTTTGAGCCAGCTACATGTGAGCATCAAAGATGTAAGAGATGATGGGGATGCTATACTCTATAATAGTCTTCCGTAGTCCCTTGCCAGCTGGAAGTAGGTCTCCTGAGCGGCACATGCTGGGCAGACTTATGGCTGTTCTGGGTCACTCCATACTGGGATAGGTTGGAGTGCAATAAGTGCCAGGACAGACAGGTGCCAGCCAGAGTGCCAACAGCTAGAATTGGAGAGTGCATGTATGCAGATCCCACACCAGAGACTGCCCAAGTGTCTCTTCACCAGTTTTCTTGGAATAAGCGCCTTAGTGGTAAGGATGCCAAATCCTGCACCCACTGGGGCCAGGCAGGTGCAGGAAGACTGAAGGATCTGGACAGTTGTCCTAAACACACATAGGACTTTAGAGATGGCTCGGCACTGTAAAAGTGCTTGCTGCTGACTACTGAGAACTCAAGAATAAGGGCAGTGGGTTTTTGATCCTACTGCACGTACTGACTTTATGGGAGCCTAGGCAGTTTGGATGCTCACCTTACTAGACCTGGATGGAGGTGGTTGGTCCTTGGACTTCCTACAGGGCAGGGAACCCTGATTGCTCTTTGGGCTGACGAGGGAGGGGCACTTGATTGGGGGAGGGGGAGGGAAATGGGAGGCGGTGGCAGGGAAGAGGCAGAAATCTTTAATAAATAAAGTGCTTGCTGCTCTTGCAGAGGACCAGAGTTCAATTCCCAGCACCCATATATGCATGCTTAATAACTGCCACGTACCTGGGGTGTAGATACTCTGTTTCTTAATATGAATGTGCCCTCTGTGCAGGTGCCCACAGAAATCAAGTCATTTAGAGTCTCAGATACCCTGGAACTGGAGTTAGAGGTAGTTGTGAGTTGCCCAGTGTGGGTGCTGGGAAGGGACCCTTGTCCTCTGGAAGAACAACAAGCATTCAGCTGCTGAGCCATCTCCCCAGCCCTATAGATACCCATGTTATGTGGGCTATCCTGGTGGGGGTGAGGGTTGTTGGCAGATTCTTTTGGTTTGGTTTTTTTTTTTTTTTTTAGACGTGGGACGTGGTTTATCTGCGTTGCCCTGGCTGTCCTGCAACTCCCTCTATAGAGCAGGCTGACTTTGAACTGACAAGAGATCTGCCCGCCTCTGCCTCCCAAGTGCTGAGATTAAAGACTTGTGCCACCACTGATCTGCAGGCAGATATCTTTGAATAGGAACTTTTGATTAGGTGAGTGAAATTGGTTTTTGAATAGGAAAACACAGCAAAATATCTAAAAGGGAAGGAAAAAGTAATGAAAAGAACTCCACAGAACAGAACTACTGAGTTTTATCCTGAGAGCATCTCCTTCCTATGCTTTATCAGTTTGCCTATATACTACCTTTTCCTATCTTGGAAATATTTTTGTATCAGCTCATAAGGAACTCCCGATCTATCTTCACTCTGTAGCACCCAACCCTGTGAATCAGGACATGAACATTCCCCTTGGGGAACACTTGGGATGTGCTCAGTCAGTAGGGCACTTTCTAGGCATGCAGGAAGCTCTGTTCCATCCCCAACACCAAGTGAACTGGATGTCATCCTGGTAGTCAAGAGGAGGAAGAAGGGTCAGATATCCCAAGGCCATTCTTTGCTATATAGTGAGTCTGAGGCCAACCAGTCCTTCATGAAGCTGTCTGAGAAAAAAAAACATTTGGGTTCTGTCTTGCTTTTGCTATTTAATGCACAGTGGATAATCTTTTTATTATGATACTTGAATTCTAAAGATAAATCCAGAGCCTTGAACAGAACAGACTAGTCAAGTGCTCTTTCACTGCCTTTGGCTTTACTGAGACAGTTGCACTGTGTAGCCCAGGCTGTCTTTTGTTTCTGTTTTAAGGTCTTACTGTGCAGCCAGGTCTGGCCTGGAATTCACTATGTAGCTGGCTTTAAAATCAAAATCGTCCTACCTCAGCCCCTCAAGTAGCTGGGATCAGGTAGGAGTAACCATGCTCAACTGGCATTTCTTTGTAACGTCTGTGAGCTGGGTTCCTAGAGGTGGAATTCCACACAGTCCTCATTCTGGAAGACACTGCCAGTTGTCCACAAGAATGGTGTCCATCGCTGGGTGGTTGCACGCCTTTAATCCCAGCACCCAGCACTCAGCACAGAGGAAGGCAGATTGCTATGAGTTCAAGGACAGTCTGGTCTACAAGAGCTAGTTCCAAGACAGCTAGGACTGTTACACAGAGAAACCCTGTCTTGAAAAATCAAAAAAAAAAAAAAAAAAAAAAGTGTCCATCTTCAGGGATCATGATGTGACTGACCAAAATTCATCAGCAAGGCCATCAGGCAATTTAATCATGTCAACCTAGAAGCTATTGAGAGAAGTTAGAGGCAAGTGCCCAACCGCTAAGCATTCCTGGTCCATCAGTGATTGCAGGCAGGCAGGCAGATCTCTGAGTTCAAGTCAGTCAGGACTACATGAGTTCCAGGCCAGCTAGAGCTACATAATGAGACCCAACCTAAAAAAAAATTTTCAGAAAACTAGGACGACTAAGAGGATGGCTCCATGAGTAGAGTGAGGACTCCCCTGGATCATGTAACACCAGGTGTTGTAGTACACATATACCTAGGGCTCCTAAGTGAGGGGAAGTGGAAGCCGGAGAATCTGGTTCATGGCCCGCATACCCTAGCAAACAGCAGCAATGAAAGCCCCTGTTTTAGACAAGGCAGAAGGTGAGGACTCACACCCAGGGTTGTCCTCCAACCACCACACATGCTCCATGGCACGTGCACACCCACACTCACACCCGAGGAACAAAGGATCAAAATGGAGAGGCTTCTTAGAGTCACTATGGTCAAGTCCCTTAATTAGTGTCTGTACTTATGTGGAATGCCTGCTTAGATCCTTTGTCCATTTTTCTAATTTTTTATGTAAAATGCTGTTTACATATTCAGTTAAACCTTTCTAACATTAGTGTTGAATATGATTAACATTTTGTTGGGGTCAGAGAGATGACTCAAGCAGGTAACAGTGTTTGCCACCAGACCTGACCATCTAAGTTCACTCTCCAGAGCCTCTGCGGTAGGAGAGTATTGACTCGCACAAATGCTCCTCTTCCCTTTCTACTCAAGCTATGGCACACATGCACACACAATATAATAGTAAATGAAAGTAAAAATAAAGGTTTATTTTTTAAAAATATGTCAAGTGTGATGTGTAGCAGTTCCTTCCCAGATTGGAACATTTTGTGCAGTAGACAAACAGCTTAATAGCTTTAGGAAGTACCTGAAACTGACCAGATTCAGTAGGCGGTCCCTCCCAGAAGCAAGCAATAAAGACTGCTAAGAGTCACTCTCTGACCAGCCAAGCTACAGTGAAAATTCTTGAGACCAGCCCACCTACCTGAAAGAGGATGATCAGACCAACTGAGGCACCTGGAAAGGACACTGCAACTTGTGGTACTGCCTGTGGACTGTGCAGTGTGCTCCAGGTTCCCCCTCATGAGCTGTCACCTGTGCTGGGGTGGACCTTGGTGATGTGGCTGTCTGTGTCAGTTCTGCTCCTGTAAGTAACCCTATTACCCCCAATAAAAGTCATTGGTTCAACAATCAGGCGTTGGTGGAACTGTTCCTTTGGTCTGTGGAGGGCTCCCTTTCTGGGGTGAGTAGATGTGTATTGGGTCTTCCCAGGAAAAGTCTGTAACAACACGGCATTGGATCCCATGAAGCTTCAAACAGCTGGGAGCTACAGGACATGGGTGCTGGGAATCAAACTAAGGTCCCTGTAAGAGCAGTGGCAAGTGGAAACACCTAACTGCTGAACCATCTCTCCTGCCAGTAACCTTTCATTTGTTTTTTTGAGATAGACTCACTGTGTAGCCCTAACTGGCCTAAATCTTAATGTATAGACCAAACTGATCTCAAACTCGAGTCCCATCTGCCAGGCTCCTGATAGCCAAAATCAGCACTATTTCAAGTTTATTTATTGCTTTTAAAAATATTTAGCCACTCAGTGGTAGTGCACACCTTTAATCCCAGCACTTGGGAGGCAGAAGCAGGCTCGTCTCTTGCATTCAAGGCTAGCCTAGTCTATAGAGTAAGTTCTGGGACAGCCATACCTACAGAGAGAAACCTTGTCTAAAAAAGGAGGGGGGGTTAAATCTGATTTTATGTTTATGAGTGTTTTGCCTGCATGTATATCTGTGCACCATGAGTGTGTCTGGTGCCCACAGAGGTCAGAAGAGGGTGTAGGGTCTCCCAAAAGAAGTTACAGATAGTTGTGAGCAATCGTGTAAATTCTGGAAATGGAACCCACATCCTCTGCATGCAAGAACAACAGCTGAGGGATGGAGAGATGGCTCAGCTAAGAATACTGAACTCTTCTTCCAGAGGTTCGAAGTTCAATTCCCAGCAACCACATGGTGGCTTACAACCATCTGTAAAGGAGTTAAATTCATTCTTCTGGTGTGCATGAAGATCGAGCGCTCATACACATAAAATACATGAATAAATAAAAAGATAGAAAAACAGCTGGGCCAACTTTCCAGCTCCCAACATTTACAGTACAATTTAGGCCCTGCACGGTTGGCACGTGTCTTTAATCCCAGCTCTCAGGCGGAATAGGCAGGTTGATCTCTGTGAGTTCTAGGTCAGCCTGGTCTACAGAATAAGAACCTATCTCCAAAACAATAGGAACAGAACAGTATAATTAAGAACCAAAGTGTATCACGAATTCTAATTTTTAATAATAAAAACTCAGAGTCAGATATTAGTGGCAAAACCTGAAAGATCAGAGAAGCAGAGCAGCCAGCCACTAGAGTTCTTATCTCTACCAATGCTCAGACCGAAAGGTCAATCCTGTCCTCAGACTGCACTGAGCTACTGTCTCCTCCCACCTTATAATATTCCTCTCTCCACTCAGCCATCTCACTCCTAGACCTGAGATTAAAGGCATGGGATCCCAAGTGCTGGGATCATCTTTGTGTGAGCTCTGATTCTTTTTGAGACTGGATCAGTTTTGTGTAATCCAGGGTGGCCTTTAACTCACAGAGATCTTTCTGCCTTTGTAGACCAGGCTAGCCTCGAACTTAATAGATATGCTGCCTCTGTCTCCTGAGTGCTGGGGTTAAAGTTGTGTGCCACCACTTGGCCTGCATGTGCATTTTTTTAATTAATTTTGTATCTTACGTACATTGATGTTTTGCCTATATGTATGTCTGGTAGGGGTGTTGTTTGTGAGCTATACATGTGGGTGCTAGGAATTGTCCTCTGGAAGAGCAATCAGTGCTCTTAACCTCTGAGCCATATCTCCAGCTTCCTGCATTTTTTTTTTTTTGTTGTTGTTGTTGTTGTTGTTTGGTTTGGGTTTTTTTTTTGTTTTTTTTTTGTTTTTTTTTTTTTTTTTTGTTTTTTAAAACAGGGTTTCTCTGTAGCTTTTTAGGAGCCTGTTCTAGACCTATAGACCTAGTCTAGCTCTATAGACCAGGCTGGTCTTGAACTCACAACGATCTGCCTGTCTCTGCCTCCCAAGTGCTGGGATTAAAGGTTGCACCACCAGTGCCCTTTTCTGACCTCCTCTGGCACCAGGCACACACATAGTGCACAGACATACATGTAAGTAAAACACCCCTACACAGAAAGGAAAAAGAAGAATCTACACACAGACTGGAGAGGTGGCTGAGCGGTTAGGAGCACTGGCTACTCCTCCAGAAGCCTTGAGCCTTGGGTTCCATTCCCTGCCCATATGGAGGCTCATAACTGTCTGCTACTCTAGTCCCAGGGGATCTGGTGACTTTTTTTGGCCTCCATGGACACCAAGCAAGTGCACGATGCACAAAATTACAGGCAAAACACTCATAAAGAAAATGAAGCATCAATCAGATGCGGAGGTGCACACCTTTAGCTACAGCACAAAGGCCTACTGCAGGCAGGCAGGCAGGCGTCTATAAGTTTGGAGCCAGGCTGGTCTACACAGTTCCAGGTCAGCCAGAGCTACCCAGTAAGACCCTGTCTCATGACAAGGCACATGTGTGAGCATTTGGACCTCTAAGTGGAATTCCAGGTGTCTAGCCCAGGTGAAAGCTTTGTAGGGGAACCTGGAGGGCAAGGGTAAGAACTAGAAGCCCATCTGCAGAAGAGAGGCCAGCACCTTGGGACAAAGGTCTGTGAAGACCCATTCTGCCCTGGCCGGGATGGGTGGCCTCCGAGAAACACTAATACAGGAAAAAGGAAAGTTTTGCCTGCACGGTTGCCATCTGGATCCCAAGGGACCTCTTGACACCTTTATTGGGGTGACTCAAGGGACAGGGTCAGGCATAGGTCTGCCTGCAACAGCCCTCACCCCAGGCCCTGGCGACTAACAGAAAAGGCTTTTGCAGGCTAATTCATGCCTTGCTTCTCTGTCAGGTCCCATGGCTGCTTCCTAGCCCTTGAGGGAGGAGCAAGCATGCAGAGAAGAGAACCCAGCAGCTCCTGTGCAGTTACTTCACACTTAACAGTCAGGGGACTTCAGGCTTTGCCTCCCAGGCACCCAGAGGAAGATAGCCTTTTGTCCTGTATGGCTGGGGCAGCCCACATGTCAGGGGTGCTGGTCCCGCTGGCTCCTGGAATGACAAAAGCCAAGATGTCATGTCATAGTTGGGATCCACTTGCTCTGGTGCCAGGAGTTACCCTACCATCACCACCACCACCACCACCACCACCACCACCACCACCACCACCACCACCACCACCACCACCACCACCACCACCGGAGAGTCTCAGTGTGTTCCAGGATCTTGTACGGCACTGCCTATGGCAGCCAGAGCCATTCGCCAACACATCCAGAGCTGAGGCCACCAACGTGGGGACCATACCACAGCAAAAGACTCTGAAGGTGCTGGTCAGGACCAGAACCCCAAGTCTGACTGAGAAGGACCTGGAGAGACAATGTGAGTCTCCTGCTACTGCTTGCATTCCAGGCCAGGCCTGAAGACCTCGGTGTGTGTGCATACACTCGCATCCATGTGCATGATGGCCAGTGGTGTCTACAGCATCTGTCCCCAGGGACCCACTGTGCTCAAGACCGCCACCCTCGTGCTTTTCAAAACCGGAACTCCTCAAGTCCCACACAGCCAGTTTCGGTCTTGGCTGACTGTAACTTCGGGAAGACAGATTTCCCACCAGGCACCTCTTGCCTGGCTGGTTGGTGGTCTCCAGCAGAATATGAGTGCCAGGGCCAGGCCAGAGTCAGTGTCCCAGTTCCAGACTGTGCCGGGAATACCTTGATCCCTTTAGGGGCTGGGGTGGGCTGAACCAGGGTCTCTTGTTTCTGGGGCTGGTCTGGACTCCCTAGCTGAAGCTGGCTTTGAAATGCTGATCCTCCAGTCTCCTGCTCCCGGGCGCTGGCAATAGGCCAGCACCACCAGCCACCACTCCCGGATCCCCTGTTTCCTCCAGAAATGGTTCCACTAACAGGGAGACAGTCTGACTTCCAAGAGAAAAGGGAGTTGGACCTAACTTGGCTGGACCTCAGAAGCAGCCACGGGAGAGCCTGGTAGCTCGTGCCAGGGTCCTGCTCCAGGTCTTATGAGCTGGTTCGGCAGACTGGCATCAGGCTTTTCCTGGTAATGGGAAGAAACGCCATCGCTGGCTTCAGGAAGGCAGGAAAAGAGGGACTGGGGGAGGGGCGCTTCATCACCACCAAATGTTACACTCTGGAGCTTGTGAGTTTAAGAAGGAGGATCTCCCCAGAAACAAGTCCCTCCAACCAGGCTTTCTTTTTCCAAAAGGGTCTCCACCCTGGACACTAAGAAAGGCTATGGAGGCTGATGTAGCCCCATTCCACCGGAAGCAGCGCCCCTGGTACCATCTTGGGGATCATACTGGAGTGATCGCCATTCTAAGTGGTTGGAGAAGCTGCATTGGAGCAATCAAAGGTCTTTACCATGTCCTCTTCGGCCCCAAACGCCCTCCTGCAGAAGATGCAGGCCGAGAGTTGTCGTGGTCTGTACACTTCCGCTTCCGGGATGGCATCCCACTTACTCTTGGACAAATTCGCCTGGCCAAACTCTCCAGCAGCAGAGCCTTCCCTTGCCCACAGCTACTGGGTCAGATGAGCACGTGACCAGCCAGGTCCAATGAGAAGCTATCTTTGATTCCTCAGCCGGTCACTGGGTTACTCTCCCAGAGTTTGCAGGAGTGTCGCCACCCAGGGCCTGGTCACGAACGCAGCGCCCAGGGACACAGAGTGGGGCCATGGGCAAGACAGTGGCCAGGTATCGCTTTTGGAGTTCAAGACCCGATTCTGCCCCGCGTTGGAAGTTTTCCTGTTTGGGAGCCACAGAATGTCTTTGCTTCAGCCAAGTTGCTCTGAATCGGCTGTCACTCGAATCTCAGACTCCCGCCTGAGGCTGTAGGAAATCCCCCCTGGATGCGTAAAAGCCAGCTCCGCAGGAGAAGCGGGCAGGTCCAGAACGCTGCAAATTGCCTCAGCCACCGTCGGGGTGCAATCACCCTCTTCAGGCCTGGCAAGTGCGACGTCACCGAGGGAAGCCCTAACCATGAGTCTGGTGTTGAGCTCCTGCCTGTCACCCACCTGTCAGGCTCCTGGAGGACAGAGTCACAAAGCCACACCTCGAGCCCTGAGTTCCCCAGAGGGGACTACAGGTTGACTGCCAAAGGCTTTGGGCTCTGGCTCCCCCACCCCCACCCCAGACTCCCAGGCAGGAATGCTCCACTCCTCAGGGGTGGGCTAGGTCAAGACTAGAAACCTGACACCATCCTGCCCAGCACTGGGGCCTTAGCCTGCCTGCTGTTGCTGCGCCGGTGCGGGGGGGGGGGGGGGGGGGGGGGGGGGGGGGGGGGTATCAGCCCTGGGCCTATGCGCCATTCTTTCTCCACCCCACCCCACCCCCAAGTCCCCTACCTCCAGAAGCCTGCAAACCAGGCATTTATTTGCCTGCTCCCTCCGTGACTTCATAAAAAATGCAATTAATTGCCAATGGATAAAAACCAGATTTCCCAGAAACCCAACTGCAAGTTGGCTTCTCTTAGAAAATCATATGATCTGATCTGCTAGGGCCACAGACCCAAAAAGGCCTATCTGAGCAGCTGCCCTCTGACAGAGGCTCAGAAGCACCCCCCAACATTCCCCACCCCCTGGCTTCTGAGGACTGTACCACCAAGCAGCTCCTTTTCTCACAAAGGCCCCCAAATGGCTGTCCTACGGTGTGACAAGCCAGCCTCAGACAGTGAAGGGATAGGAGTTTCTGAACCTGTACTAATAGATCAAGCTGGGACCTCAGGGCCTTTGCTGTCCTCCCTCCCCCTCAAACCTTCCCCAGCTCTTCTAGCCCATCTCACTCTTGAGAAGCTCCGCCCACAATCCTGATCACAGCCGCTTTCTGTGCAGGCGGGGGCCAGCAGCTCTGTCTGCAAAGGGCCAGACAGTCCCTGTGCTAAGCCTTGTGGGCCATGTGGTTGCCGTCCCAACCACTGAACTCTGCCCTTGTGATCCCAAAGCTGCCTTAGTCAACCGATAAACACAGGCTCAGCTGGAGCCGGCATGACAGCATGTGCCTGTAATCCTAGCACTCAAGAACCTAAGGATTATGAATTTGAGGCCAACCTGGGCTACATAGTGAGGTCCTGTCTCTAAAAGGCATGGCAGTGAGTGTCCCTATAAAACTTTATTTACAAGAACAGTGCTGGGCCAGTCTTAGTCCCAGAGTTTTGCCCTCCTGAACAGATGGCCACACCCTCACCCAGCTTCCAGACAAGAGAGCAATGCATTGTGGGTACCAGGCACCACTGCCAGAGTGGGGGGTAGGCTGTCTTGCCAACTGGTCTTGGGCCTGAAGTTAATCTGCTCAGAGGCCCTAGCTTAGCCACTGCGGTCCCATGTATTCTGACTCATCGAGACGAGGCAGGAAGTCCAGGTCAATGCCAGCATCCTTAACCTTGAAATCCTCTCAATGGCCTGGCTCTGAGATCCCAGGTCAGTCCCTCCTACCCACAGGCCCTGGATCAATTCCCAGGAGTCAAGTTCCACTCACAAGAGCTGGAGTGCCAAACACCAGAATCCAGTCTCATTGCCTCCCAGGTCGCCAGGCACCCTGAACCAGGGAGCTTGAGAGAAGCCCACCCCACTATCAGACAATAGTTATCCTGACTCCAAGTTGGATACATTATACCTCAGCCTCCGAGCCCTCCTTCAGATAGAGGTTCACAGCCTCCAACCCTCAGTTTCCTCCTGTGCAGATGAGGGTAGTACCATCAAACTTACCAAGTCCACTTTGGAGTACGGTAATGATACTGGAGGTGCTGCAGCCACCTTGAGACCAAGAGGACAAACATCACACACTAAAGAGAAAAGAACAACGAGAAGTATATGTCCCTGGCTATTTCCTTAAGAAACCCAAACAATGGGGGAGGGGGAGGGAAATGGGAGGCGGTGGCGGGGAAGAGACAGAAATCTTTAATAAATAAATTAATTAAAAAAAAGAAAAAAAAAGAAACCCAAACAACTCAAATGGCCACTTCAGGGCTTTGTGCTACAGGTGGAAAAACAAAACATAGCTGGTTGAGCCACTTAGTGGGGTTTCTGTCGAGCCTAACTGGATTGCTGCTAGGACTCTTGTCATAATGAGTCACCAAGGCCACACAGGTGTCATGGCACAGGCAGGGCACTTGGCCTCCAGCAAACTTCTGGACCTGCAAAACAACTCAATAGGTAATGCATTGGCCGGGCAACCCTGATGACCTGAGCCTGGTCCCTAGAACCCACAGAAAGGCAGAAAAGTGAGTACGGACTCCTTCAAATTGTCCTCTGACCTCCACACAAGCACTGTGTTGCACATGGACACAAAGCGTGCATGCTCAGGTGCACACACACACACACACACACACACACACACACCATGTATGTGAATAAAAACTAATCTCAAAACTCAAAAGACTTGCTAGGCAGTACTGGCGCACACCTTTAATCCCAGCACTCAGGAGGCAGAGACAAGCAGATCTCTGTGAGTTTGAGGCCAGCCTGAGCTAGTTCCAGGACAGCCAGGAATGTTATATAGAGAAACCTTGTCTGGGAAAACAAAACAAATATCCCAAAGACTCAATAACAAATCTCAGCTCTCAGGGGGCAGAGGCAGGAGGATCACAGGTTTAGAAGCAGCCTGAGCTACAGAGATCCCATGCCCTGAAACCCAGGGCTGGAGGTAAGGCTCAGTGGTAGAGAACTATGCATACACAGGGCCCTAAGTTTCACTCCCAAAACAAAACAAACACTCAAGAGTCCAACAGGTCCCAACGCCTGACTGTCCTGCTTCTTCAAGCACTCAGAGACTGGCTTCTGGGGAGCAGAGAGAGAAAGGTGCTCAGAAAAGAGCTCCTCAGCCACCCACCACCCACGGGAACAAGTCCATGACTGTGATCAGGGCCAGGGCACCTTTCTCTTCCGCCTTCCTTATCTAGCCAGGAGGAAAAGGCCAGAGAAGTCCTGAAGGAGCACACTGTACAAAACTCGCAAGCTCCACTCCTCCGCACAGTGGCGAGCTCCAGCCAAGTTCAGAGACGCCACCAGAAGCTGGAGGAGGCAAAGACCTGTTTTGTTTCTAACACAATTAACTAATGCTGGACAGCAATGTGGTGTCCTGGAGCAGAAGTGGCCCCAGGGAAGGCAGCAATACCCATCCACCTCCCTTCACTATGGGGAGCTGCTCCCTCTGAGGGTTTCTGGATAACAACACCCTGACAGTAAGTACTACAGTTAATAGGAAAGACAGTGACAGCCCACGGGACACAGCGTGGCCATAGCAAAAAATGCTTCTCTAATTCTAAAAATGTATTAAAAAAAAAAAAAGCCAGGCTGGAGAGATGGCTTGGAGGATTGGAGCAGTTACTGCTCTTGCAGAGGACCCAATTGGGTTCCCAGCACCCACATGGTGGCTCACGGTCACCTGTAACTCCAGGTCTAAGGGATGCGACAGCCTCTTTTCCTCAAGTATCAGGCACACACAGTGTGCATACATACATGCAATACATGCAACACATTCATACACATAAAGTAAAAGAAATCTTTAGAAAAAATAGGTGTGTTGACTTGTTTTTTTTTGTTGTTGTTGTTGTTTGGTTTTTTGTTTTTTTGTTTTGCTTTTCAAGACAGGGTTTCTCTGTGTAACTTTGGAGCCTGTCCTGGAACTCACTCTGTAGACCAGGTTGACCTCAAACTCCCAGAGATCCACCTGCCTCTGCCTCCCAAGTGCTGGGATTAAAGGCATGTGTCACCACTGCCCGACTATGTGGGCTAGTTTTATATCAACGTGACACAAGCTAGCATCATCTGAGAGGAGGGTACCTTGATTGAGGAAACACCTTCATAAGATCCAGCCATATGAAAATCTGTGGGGCATTCTGTTAATTAGTGATTGGTGAGGGAGGGCTCAGCCCATTGCAGGGTGATGCCATCCTGGGCTGGTGGGGGTGGGGAGAAATATCAGTTGTGGGAGAGACGGGCAAGCTTCATCTCCCTCTGCAACAGGAGCATGAGGCCTGCGGGCATCTCTGGGCCATAACTGCACTGACTCAACTGGTGGAGCTGGCATTTGATTCCAGCCCCGCCTGGCTGCAGTGTCAGGGGCAGCCCTGGAGCAGCCCCATGGGGTTGGGATGAACTCTCTCCAGGACACAGAGGTCCCCTCAGCACTGGGAGACTATGCCCTTGCAGCCTCTGGTCTGCATTGTGCGGCACCCCCTATGGTCCCTGCACTCAAAGTGGAGGCAGGAGGATCAGGAGTTCAAAGCCATCTTTAGCGACATAACAGATAACAATCCAGTGCCAATCTCCATTCAGAAGCTCAGGCTGAGAGAACTCGGTGCCACATGCCACCAGTAAGCTCCTAGTACCTGCCCTGAGCCCCAAGGGTGTGGGAAGCGACTGCACTCACATCACATGGTGTCTGCTAGGTACACAGTGTCCCAGAGCTAGGAACTGCAACACAGGCATGCTTTTAATAAGTGAGACAGCTTGGGAAAGCTGGGACCACATGGCTGGGCTGGAATTCAAACTGGCCTCTTCCTGGGCCCTTCCTTCATGGTGGCATTTGCCTTTAATTCCAGCACTCAGGAAGCAGAGGCAGGCGGATCTCTTTTCCAGGATGGTGGTTGACATAGGACAGCAGCCAGGGCATGTAAAGAGATCTTGTCGCCAAAAAAAAGAAAAAGAAAAAAAAGAAACAACAAAATTGGGTTTTTCTGTGCTCTGGACCTGTCCTTCCTTCCTTCCTTCAGGGACCACATCCGGCTGTCTGGCTTGGAGCACTGGTGTCTCCTACTGGCCCGTCAAACTTGCTAAACTCCGTGACAGCTCTAGGCAGGTCCCTTCCTATTCACCACGAACCTCAGAGCCTGCCTGGGAACACTTTCACCCTGTAGCCACGGGAAAGCCATCGAGGTTCCCTAAGCATTGACCCCCAGCAGCCTGCACGGAAGGTACCGTCTCATCAGGCAGTTCTGGAAAGTTCCTAGACGCCCTGAAGATCTGCAGAACACTGGCCACTATACCCTGGGCACAGGGACAGCCAGGTATCAAGACTCCTGTGGCTTAGCAGTGTGTAATTCAACTTGGGGGTCACAACTTGTGCCCTAAGTCAGGTCCAGCTACCTGTCCTCACTAAGACAATTTGTTTTTCTAGACAGGGTTTCTCTGTGTAACCGTCCTAGCTGTCCTGGAACTGGCTCTTGTAGACCAGGCTGGCCTCGAACTCAGAGACCCACCTGCCTCTGCCTCCCTGGAATTAAAGGTGTGTGCCACCACTGCCCGGCCTCACTAAGCCAATTTAAAGAACCCTATTTAAAATGGAAAGTAAAAAAGATTTATTCAATGTGGCCACGCTGGGAAGAGGGACAAAGAGATCCAGCAAAGGCCCCCAAATCCACTGTTCCTGAAGGAAGATCAAAGTTTGAAGAGAGGTCAGGGATTCGCATAGCTAGGCAGTCCGGGCGGAGGTGGGCTCTCAGCCAGGTGTGGCCCATCCATCCACCACTGACCTGTTGGTGTCTGGGTTTCAGCCCCATCATCCCCTGAACCTGTGTGAAATCTCTTTCCGAGAGACACGTCTCTCTTGTGGCGGGCTTTTTTCTTCTCTCAGCATGAGGTTTCCAATTCTTTAGGGTCTGTTGCTTTATTAGTCTGGTAGACTGAGAAACACGAGTCTGCCCTGCCTGTTCTGGAAGGTGAGGCTGGCCGGGATGCACAAGGTCCTGGCTTCCCGTCCCTTCTTCCACCTGGAGACAAGTCCTGGGCCCCAGTGTTCTGTGACTGCAAAGAGAAGAAGAATCAAGAAAAAGGGTCCATGGGGCTGGAGAGATGGCTCAGCGGTTAAGAGCACTGATTGCTTTTCTTTTCTTTTTTTAAAAAAGAAAACAAACTTTTTTTTTCATTTTACATGCCAATCCCAGTTCCCATTCCCTCCCCTCCTCCCATTCCCTCCAACTTTCCCCCCCACTCTATCCTCCCATCCAATCCCCAGAGAGGGCACATTGCTCTGAGGAAGGACCAAGGCCCTCCCCACTATATCCAGGCCTGGGTTCAATTTCCAGCACCTGCCGGGCGGTGGTGGCGCACACCTTTAATCCCAGCACTCAGGAGGCAGAGACAGGCAGATTTCTGTGAGTTTGAGAACAGCCTGGCCTACAAGGGCTAGTTCCAGGACAGGCACCAAAGCTACAGAGAAACGTCGTGTCGGAAAAAAAAAAAAAATTCCAGCCCCTATATGGCAACTGTCTGTAACTCCAAGATCTGACACCCTCACATCACACAGACATAAATGCAGGCAAAACACCAATGCACATAGAATACAAATAAATTAAGAAAGAAAAGAGGTTCAGGAAATACTCCAAGTCCCCTTGACTCCCCAGGCACCCAGCCCCTCCCACTATAAGCCCTGGTTTGTCTCCACCACCTCACAGCTTTGTCCGCAATGAGAAGGCCATCTGTAAGGTCTTAGCAGTTATGCTCTGATCCTCTCTCATTCCCTGCACTTGGGAGGTAAAAGGTGATGTCATCCACCCTCTCCGTGGCCAAGTGACTTGGGGCTTACCTTACAGGAGGGTTGCATTTCCACCTTCAGATCCCCACCTGACAGCGCCTGCCCCCAGTCAGTCTTGTTTACTCCTCTTGCAAACGTCCACCCGACTGAACACGCACAGCATCTTGGGAGAATCTCCAGGGAGATCGGCCGAGACAAAAAGCCGGTCCCAGCAGATGCCAGGCTGTGGGATCCATTTATAGAACAGTTTGAAATGGTGACATTCTGCAAATGGAAGGCCGATGGGTATTGCAAAGAGTGGAGGAAGGCAAGGGGAGTCTAGAAGGTTGTCTTGGGGTTCCCTCTGAGCATCTTGACTCGGGTGGTTAAAAAGCGAACCAAATAGGGTGGCTTGAGATCCCAGCACTGGGGAGGTGGAGGCACGAAGGTAAGACTTTAAGGTCATTCTCAAGGGCACAAGGAACCTAAGGCTAGCCTGGGCTACGTGAGGCCCTGTCTTGAAAGACCAAAACCTGGTACAGCTACTGGAGATGTGAAGCAGACTACCTGGGGGTTGACCCGTGGGTGGGAGGTGGAGGCAGAGGTCAAGGCCAGAGGCACTCACAAATAAATAAATAAATAAATAGATAGATAGATAGATAGATAGATAGATAGATAAATAAATAAATAAATAGGCAAAGGACTGGTGGATTCGATGAGCATACAGGGATACAGGGTAAGGCTGGGCACCTGCACAGCCTAGTGCGCTGCATTTGCTGCAGGGATCAGGTTTGCTAGTTAAATCAAGCTGACCTACAACCCACTACGTAGCCCAGGCTAGCCTTGAACTTGTAATCTTCCTGCATCAGCCTTTTGAGAGCTGGATGGGATTCATCCGTGAGCTACTTCACTCGGCTTCCCAGGCCCCCCACAAATTGCACACAAATCCAAAACTTTCTGCAGCTGTATCCAGGCCACCTTCATGTCCCCAGCCCACCTAGCTCAAAACTCCTCCTCCTCTCTTGGATACCCCTAAGACAGGGTCTCACAGTTACCAAACTCGGCTCCTTTCTCTTTCCCAGAGCCCCTGTCCCTTCCTTGACTCTTCCCGAGGACCCGTCTCCCAGACACCGCTCTGCCTCCAGACCTTTGTCCCTCTCCATGGTTCTTGTCCCCCCCCCCCAAAACTCCTGACTCTGGGCCGGCAGCTGTCTTAGCAAAGCCCACCTCCACCCTGCACCACAAGGACTGAAAAAAAAATCCCCTGGCTTGTGAACGAATGGATGAATGAATATCTAGTAATGAAAAAGTTAAGCTTGGCCCAGCGGCTGGGGAAGGCAGGACTGAGGGAATTGTAGAACTCGGGGTGTGTGGCAGAGACGGTAGCCACCTTCCACTATGGATGCTGTCATTAGAAGCTAAGATGGGGAGCTGGTATGTGGAGGATGTTGCTGGGGCTGCCTCAGAGGCGCCCACCATCCCCCCCAAACCATCCTGTGTGGCTCACGGAATGAGGGCGGGAATGGCTACTCCAGGCGCAAAGGACTTCAGATCTGCCCTCTGGCCCCCGCCCACGGAGCGGTTAGCACCACGAGTGGGGTCTCTTCTCCCACCTCAGTGAACTGTGTCCCACTACCAAGATCCCCACATAGTAGCTGTCTCCTTCGTGTGTGTGTGTGTGTGTGTGTGTGTGTGTGTATGTTGTGTGCATGGTGTGGGGGGGGGATGTGAATGTGGGTAGGGTGTGGGGAGTGTATGTGGGTGGGGTGTGTGTGTGGTGTTTGTGTATGTGTATATGTGTGTGTGTGGTGAGTGTGTGTGTATTCAGGGGACAATTTCAGCCAGTTCTTCTGTCCGCCATGTGGCCCCACCGGGATCAAACAGCCCACAGACATGGTGGCTCGCAGACATGCTGACAAGCACCTTTCCCCACTTAACCATCTCTCTAACTGTGTGACTCTGGCCGAGTTACCAACCTCCGTCTCTGTTCTCAGCCAGGGCTGCCGAAGGCACCTGCCTCATGGAGTGTGATCCCCACTCAACCGCGAGGAGCTTAGACGGCAGCGCTCAGAGAATGCTGCTAATTTCATTACTGTTACAGCCCCAGAGCTCACGCTCAGCTTAAACGCCATCATTAGCTCGTGAACAGAACAGGTGTGTAGTTTTATGTTGTCGCATTTTTAGAATTAAAATGAATGAGAACACTTATACTAAATCACAGTTGCAGGGTTTGGTTTGGGCAGGCTTCAAGCTGTAATTTACAAGGCGCCTCAGGAGGATCTGCTCTGGGACATTTCTCAGCTGTTAAGAGGCTTGGCTCTGTCAGTAGGAAGGCCTCGCTCACAGGAGGTGCTGTCCAGACAGGGGGAGCAGCAGCAGGCCACCTGGGCAGAGTCATGCCAGGAGCATGCCAGCGGCTTCCTTCTTCCCTGTGGCCTCCCTTTCTCCCGAAGCACAGATGGACCACTGCCACAGGGGCTCCTCCTGAAAGTCCCCAGAATACACCCAAGGGATGTGCTGCTCAGGGCCTCTGCAGCAGGGTGCACACTGGCAAAGAATAGCCAGACATGGGCATGGAAGGGGCAGGATGGAGGCTGGGGAGCTGCGGTGCTCGGCCCAAGTCCCCGTGGGTACCTAGGGGTCTGGAGACGCAGCTTCCCTGCCCTCGCTTCTCATTCCATTCACTCCCGGGGGCTCCTGGGTTAATTATTAGGAATTTCCAAGTTACAGGAACTTTGGCCCTGACTCTGGGTCTGGCAAAGGGACAAAGGACTTGCCAGAATCGACACCTAGGGGACCTGATGCTAATGACAAGTTGCTTAGTTTTTCGGTAGAAAATTAAGCATGGACAAAGGGAACTCAAGTACCTCTGAGGCAATGAAGGAGCAGATCTCACACTATATGGGCTCAACGATGTCCTAACAAGGACATAAATTAGGGCTCGGGGGGGGGGGCTGTGTGTGCCTATGTGTGCCCACCTTGAGAACCTGTCCTGACCTGGTAGCAGGGTGGGGGTGCTGAGTAGGAAGTTGTAGGGTGGGAGTAACTCCAGCCTTACATCCTCCTTGGGAGGAACAGATTCCCAGATGGTCACAGGGCAGGGAGGAAAAACCCGTGTACAGGTCTATCTGCACACGTGTCCATGTGTCTGTCTGTAATGATCTGTCTCTTTAAGAGACAAGCCACGCCCACTCCCTCCCCCATCCACTGAGGCAAGCTGATCTTCAGCCTCCAGCCTGACTCTCTTCCATCTTCTTCTCTGCCTCTCCCGACTTCTCCCCCCCCCTTCTCTGCTCTTCTCCCTCCCCCTCCGTAACCTTAATAAGTATCCATCCCCACTCTGCATGGTGTGCTTATCCGTCTGTCCCTCACCCGCTGCCGCGTGGGACGCCTCGGAGACCAGCCACCTTCGGAGGCCAGGTCTTGTGTGCAGTCCCTGCCTAGGGACCCGCTGACCCCTGCCTGCCACCACTTGGGGACTCTGCAGTGTTTCCCCGCAGCAATTTTTAATAATCATTTCGTGTCCGTGTGTACATGTGAATACCATGGTATTAGAAATATGTTCAGGGTCACAAAGATAGAAACATCACTCCAACACAAATGTCAGGACCAGGCAAACTTTATTTGTTTGTTTGTTTGTTTGAACTCCTGACTCTGGGCCTTCTGGGTGGGCTCCACCCAATGGCCCTGGTCTACAAGAGCCTAGTTCTAGTTCCAGGACAAGCTAAAAACAAACAAACAAACAAACAAACAAAACACTACAGAGAAACCCTGTTTCGAAAAATCAATAATAATAATAGTAAAAAGATAGGGTTTCCTCTGTGTTAACAGTACTTGGCTGTACTGGAACTCACAGAGATCCACCTGCCTCTGCCTCCCAGTGAGTGTGTGTGTGTGTGTGTGTGTGTGCCGGAAAGCACAGACTGAGGCCGAAAGAGAACTGTCAGAAGTCTATTCTCTCCTCTCTGGCACTTGGACAAAAGCCAGCACCCTCTCTGGGAACCTGGGAAAACAGCTTCTGCCTGTCAAAAGGAAGCATTCTCCTTACCGGGTGCAAAAGGAACCTCAGACGCTTCCCTTAGCGCACACCTGCGGTGCATTAGCATATCAAGGTCTCCTAAACTAGGCTCCTGCAATCCCTGCTCAACAAGTACCCGTTCTGCACTTCAAAGTGCTCCACCCCAGTTTACAGATTCCCCACCTCCCAGGTACCTCTCTGCTTAAAACCCTGGAAATCTCCCCCCTCCACCCACACCCTTCTCTCTGCTTTCCTGAGAGACAGCCTTGGTGGAGGAGAATAAACTTTTCCCTGTTTACTTTTATTTTTTTTCATTTTTCAAGACACAGTTTCTCTGTAGATTTGGAGCCTGTCCTGGAACTAGCTCTTGTAGACCAGGCTGACCTCGAACTCACAGAGATCCACCTGCCTCTGCCTCCCGAGTGCTGGGATTAAAGATGAGCACCACCACTACCCAGTTTGACTGGAGTTGTGGAATAATCCTCTTTTACACTGTAAAGATTTGTCACTTGAATTGGTTTTACTAAAACACTGATTGCCCCCGGTAGCCATGCAGGAATTATAGGCAGGACAACTAAACTAGGAGAAGGAAGGGAAGAAGGAGCCGCCGAGGAAGCAGGACATGTAGAAAATGAGGCAAAACTCAAGAACCAAGTGGAAAAGCATAGATAAGAAATATAGGTTAATTCAAATGTAAGAGTTAGGGGCTGGAGAGATGGCTCAGTGGTTAAGAGCACTGACTGCTCTTCCAGAGGACCTGGGTTCAATTCCCAGCAACCACATGACAAACAACTGTAATTCCTTCACACAGACATACATGCAGGCGAAGCACCAGTGCACATAAAGCAAAGATAAATTATTAAAAAATAAGAGGTAGTAACAAGCCTGAGCTATCGGTGGAGCATTTATAATTTAAATTAGTCTCCGAGTCAGTTATTTGGGAGTAGCCAGTCAGGAGAGGGAAACTCTGGTTTTATTTTTAGACTGGAGTCTCATATGTTCAAGACTGATCTTGAACTTGCTGTGTAGCTG
Source organism: Alexandromys fortis (assembly GCF_014885135.2). Taxonomy (NCBI): domain Eukaryota; kingdom Metazoa; phylum Chordata; class Mammalia; order Rodentia; family Cricetidae; genus Alexandromys; species Alexandromys fortis. The sequence continues at coordinate 856,735 of NW_026068060.1, read as the reverse complement.
AAGATGATACTTGCAAGGTGCTGGGGTCACAGACACATGCCACCATGCCTGGCTGTGCATGCTTCTTTTTTAACGCAGAGTCTGGGGATCAAATTTGGACACTGGTGCTTTTGAGGCAAGGGCTGGCCAATTAACTGTTCACTTGGGGAACTACTACAGGAAGCTGGGGGGGGCAGTGGTGGGTCCCCTTAGCCCTGGGCCACTATCCGCAGCCATCAACCACCTGGACTGATAACCAAGGTGGGTGTCAGGCCTCCCAGGGGAGTCTGGCTGTGTCTGGACACCTTTCTGGTTGCCGCCCGTGGGTCAGATGCTCCAGGCATCCCAGTAGGGGCAGGGTGCTTTAATCAAGCAAGCTACCACAAAAGCCCCAGGCATCAGAGGACTGCAGCAGAGTTTTGGCACAGGGTGTTGCTGAGTGTGTCCCACCAAATAAGAAGATGGGGTACTTCTCAGTATGTTTATACAAACAGCCCCCCCCCCAAATAAAAACCCTTCATTGTCATCAAGGGCATCCAACTCGCGCTGCTCAACGTTTTAACAAGAACACAACAATGAAGAAATATTTCTGGACCAGTGAGGAGGCTTAGCGGGTAACAGGACTTTGTTGCCAAGCCAACAAATGGAGTTCCACCCTCCTAAGGCCCCACATTGTAGAAAGATCCAACTCCCACAAATTATCCTCCAAGACCGACATGGTGGTGGTGCTCACCTTTGACAAGGAGAGGCTGTGAATCTCTGTGAGTTCAAGACCCATCCTGGTCTATAAAAGCAAGGGTTCCATGCCAGTCGGGATTACACAATGAGGTTCTGTCTCAAAAAAAAAAAATGTACTCTGCCCACTACAGGTGTGCTGTGGCACGTGTCACTAACACACAAACACACACACATATCAATAAATATAGCGAAACCCCTCAAACACTACTTTTTAAAATGCCTTTGGCTCTAAGTCAGACTGCTCCCAAATTTCCCCCTCTGAAGTCACCACTCCAGCGTGGCTGTGTAGGAGGCTGGGTGCCGGGGAGGTGTGGGACTCTGGCCCTCCATCTTTGCTTCACTGTTTAGCCATCTGTCATGCCGCATTTTTACCACAAGGACTGCTGAGGGCAGGAGAAGGAAGCCGGTTCAGGGCTGCCAGCGGGCGCCTGGAACCTCTTCTGGCAGATTTGTGTTTGAGCAAGAGGCCTCCCTGCTCCAGCCCGGGCAGGCTCCACCCTCTGGCCCTCCAGGGGCCCCCGCTGGGGGGGAGGAGGGCCCCTGCAAAGCCTCTCACCCGATGGCTGGGGGAGGGGAGGGGAGGGACTCTCGGCTGAGCGCTCAAGGACGACTCCTACAGGCCGGTCAGGGCGAGGCAGCATTGCCCACGGCGGCCATTGCTTCCCTGCCAGCTCTTTGCAGCCCGATAAATAGCCAGAGCTGGAAGGCCCGCAAGGGCCTCAGACACTGTCAGAAATCTCTGGCATTCATCAAGTCCCTACTGGGTGCACAACCCTTTCCGGAGAGCACACGCCCTTGGTGGGTACTAGAAATGTAACTGGGCAGATGGTGACTTAGGAGAGATGCCACCCAAGGTTTCTCGGGGACTTCACAGCTGGGACCAAACCCTACCTGCCACTTGTCACCATGGACAGGATGGAGGCGGTGGTCCACCTCAGGGCAGAACGTAGACAGGGAGAGGGACACTGTGGGACTCATTGAACCCTGAGTCCATTCCTTATAAACTGGATACACCTGTTTCTGGAGTTATTACAGGAAGTCAAAAGCAGGGGCCAAGGCTAAGAGCTGGGAGGTGTGAGTGGGAGCTAGTATGGCCTCATAGACAGATGTCCCTTCCTCCATGCTCCTGGTCTCAGTGGCCTCTGCAGGGGTGGGGTGAGAGGCAGGAAGGTCAGGAGTTCAAAATCGTCTCTCGCTAATCTGAGGATAACCAAGAACTTCTGATCCTCCTGCCTCCACGTCCCAAATGCCAGGATTACAGGAGTGTACCACCATGCCCAATCTAACATAGGCTGGGGGTTGAACATGCTAGGCAAACCCCAATCTTCATATAATCTAAAACTTCTGCCAAGCAGTGGTGGCGCAGGCCTTTAATCCCAGCACTCGGGAGGCAGAGGCAGATGGATCTTTGTGAGTTCGAGGCCAGCCTGGTCTACAGAATGAGTTCCAGGACAGCTAGGGCTGTTACACAGAGAAAGCCTGTCTTGAAAAAACAAACAAAATAAAACAAAACAGAACAACAACAAAAAAACTCCTAAGTTTGAAGCCAGCCTGATTTGCATGACAAGTCCCTGGCCAGCGGGACTACAAAGTGAGTCCTTGTTTCAAAAAAAAAAAAAAAAAAAAGTCCTGATGTCTGAATTTCCCCCTTTCTAAAGGGGAAAATCTGGCCCCATCTCCCTACGGCTTTCGCGGTCTCATCCCTGAGCTATTGTGGCCAAAGCGTCCTCTCTCCCATCAGCGCCTCTGACCTCCTAGGCAGACTGGGATCTTCTGGCCTCCTGGTCTCCTCTGGCCCCTTTGGACCAAGGGTGAAAGTCCAGGCTAGGCCACTATGGCCAGACTGCTGTGTGGGAGGTGGGCACTGGCCCAGCTGGCTCTGCCCTTGGTCCCGGAGGTCTCCTTCCCTGGAAAGCGCCTCTCCTGGAGACAATTAATCAAAGTGACACCTCGTGAACAAGATATTTTGGCTTAGCAGAAACAAACAGAGGTTTACAACAAATCTGTGAGCTCCTGCGCCTTCAGCGCACCGGCTAAGGGCAGAGCCAGGCAGGCTGCGGCTATGGCCCACCGGCACCTGCCAGGGATTGCATGGCGACTCCATCTCCTGCACAGCTGAGGCTGCGCAGCTACAGGGCTGACTCTCAAAATCTCTCTCTCTCTCTCTCTCTCTCTCTCTCTCTCTCTCTCTCTCTCTCTCTCTCTCTCTGTCTCTCTCTCTCTCTCTTCACAGACCAGAACCTTCTGTGGGTGGGAGGCTCCTCGTCTGAGGCTGAGCTCTGGCCTAGTCCTCTCCTTTGATTGGACAAGAGGCCCAAATCCCTGAAGTGAGGGTTCCGGGAAGTTCAGAGCTTAGGGCATCCTTAGGAGTGGAAGTCTACGTGGACATCCAGGTACCCTGCTGAGCTCCAGGGTGAAAGTCTGTGCATGGTGCCACCCTGCTCTGAAGAGGATTCCACTCCTGCCCTACCCAGCCTGTCTAGCAACGACCAGTACATTCTAATGAGACACTCATGGCCCTCTCTCTGTCTGGCTCTCCGACTATTGAAAGAATAGACCCCGAGAAATAAACACGCGTTTATCATCCCATTCTGTGTCCCCAGCCCTTCCTAGAGGCAATCCCTGAGGCCCTAAGACCAGACTTGACCCCTTTAGACACAGCTGTTACTGAGTCTTAGCATCTGGACATTCCTGGTATCCTCCCAGTAGGATACAAGTTCTCAAGGTGTTGTAGGCTAAGAACAGGGTTCCTAGCACCCAACTGTGTGATCTTAGGCTAGTTTTTTAACCTCTCTGTGCCTCCATTTCTTCTTTTTTTAAATACATTTATTTTTATTTTACTGCATTGGTGTTTTTACTTGCATGCGTGTTTGTGTGAGGGTGTTAGATCCCCTGCAACTGGAGTTACAGACAGTTGTGAGCCCCCATGTGAGTGCTGGGAACTGAACCCAGGACCTCTGGAAGAGCAGCCAGTGCTCTTAACTGCTGAGCCGTCTCTCTAGTCCCATGTGCCTCCATTTCAAGTGGGATACACACAGCACATCCCTTGAGAGAAGTGGCAAGCCGAGGCCTAGGAGGCAGGACCCACTCGGTCCTCCTCCTCCTCCTGCCCCAGGAGACCTTTAGACACCAGGTTCTCTGCAAGCGCAGCAAGCGCTCTTAACCGGTTAGGCCTAGGGTGGCGTCTTTGTTTGCTTTTGTTTTAATTATTACAAGGAGCTGTCTCTCCAGCCACCCCACCTACATTTTTTTTAGTTTTTTAAAAAAAAGTATTTTAGAATAGCAGTTCTCTAAACCCCCAGCCTTACTCCTGGAGCAGGAGGAGGCCGCAGTGGGTCCTGCCTCCGAGGCCTCATTCTAGGGCCCGAAGGCATTGGTTTGACACTAGAAGCTGTGTCCACCCAGGGCAGGCAAGCGCGGACTTGAGCCTGCATGGAAGCTTGGCTATGGGGGAATCCGGGAAAGACAGAGCCATCTTGGAGTCCCCAGGATAGGCCTGGGGCTCAGAACATCAGGCAGCAAACACAGCAGCAACCACAGCCAAGTGACCCAGGTTCAGACCCGGGGTCTCTCACAGGCTCCCTGGCGAACCTCAACTCTTCACTGTTTCTTCATTCGTAAAAGAGAAACAAGGACAGGACTGTATTGTGGGGGTAGTGAGGGGCTGCAGGCAGCACCCTAGGAGCAGTGACAGCCTGGTGCCAGGGCTCTACACACACACACACACACACACCTGCGGCTGCCTTTGCCTTCCTTAGTCAAACCCTTGGGGACCACGGAACGCATCAGGGCCCCTGTGACTCACCTCCCTGGCAGGAGGCTTCCTGAGACAGGTCCCTACACGCAGGCCCTCTTCAGGAATGCTGGGGTAAAGCAATGGGGGATGGGGAGTGAGAGGTGCAGGTCCCAGCGTGAGGATCCTAAGAGCCAGTGACAGGAGAAGGGACTGGGGGCACTGGCCCCGCCCAGCTCTAACCTTCATCTCCACCCTCAAATTCCTCTGTGTCTGAGAATCCTGTGCAGCAGTGGGTGTGGTGACACAGGGGACATCACAGATGACGGGAGGACCCGGGCCACCACTGTCGAGACATTTGCAGGTTAAGAGTAACTCCCAAGTCCTTTGTCCTTTCCTTTCTGATGTTTCTCCAGAGCAGAGTTTCTCAACCTGTGGGTCATGACCCCTGCAGGGGTTGAACAACCCTTTCACAGGGGTTGCCTAAGACCATCAGAGAACACAAATATTTACATTACGAGTCATAACAGTAGCAAAATTACAGTCATGAAGTAGCAACGAAAATAATTTTATGATTGGGGGGTTACCACAACATGAGGAACTGTATTAAAGGGTCACCGCATTAGGAAGGTTGAGAACCACTACTCTAGAGCTACCTGTGGTCACCCAGGAACACAAACAATTCAGGGACAAGAAGGACAGCCTCTCATGACTTCTCTGTCACTGGCTGGCAGAAGGGCTGTCCCAGAGGATTTCAGCAGCAGCTCCTGGCCTTGAGTTAGGGATGGCACAGTGTAGCTATCACTGGCCTCCAGAAGTGAGCAAGCCTGCAAGATTGGGTGGGGGAATGGTAGGGGGTGCCAAATGCAAGCCTGGGTCTCCCAGATTAGCAGTACCACCTGGCCAAACAAATGCATTGACAGAGGCCAGATTCTGTAGCACTCGGTAGGCAGAGGCAGGAGGATTAGGAGTTTGAGGTCAGCAGATTGGAAGCCAGTAGAGACATAGGCTACATGAAACACTGTCTCCAAAAGGGGTGGTGGTGGTGACCCGGCTCAACTGGTAAAGGCTGTACAAGGCTGGAAACCCAAGTTCAGTCTCTGGAACCCATCTAAAGGCGGAAGGAGACAACTGACTCTATTATAATATTACCTCCTGACCTCCATGCTTGATGTGATGCACACGTGTGCAGACACACACAGACACACAGACACACGCACCTACGCTAAATGCAATAAATAAGAGATTGAATTTTTTTTTTTTTTTTTTTTTTTTTTTTTTTTTNTCAAGGCAGCCCTTTGCACACGTACACAGAGCACTCTGATGCCTTTGCTGGTTAATTTTTCTCCTCTACACTTTAACTATTCTTTATCTGTCTTTTTTTTTGTTTGTTTTGTTTTTTTGTTTTTTTGTTTTTCGAGACAGGGTTTCTCTGTGGCTTTGGAGCCTGTCCTGGCACTAGCTCTTGTAGACCAGGCTGGTCTTGAACTCACAGAGATCCGCCTGCCTCTGCCTCCCAAGAGCTGGGATTAAAGGCCACCACCGCCCGGCGAGACTGAAATTTTTTAACGGTAGCAACTCGTAGCTTCAAAGGTAGACCCTTTACCGGGTGCACGGACACTGCCAGACCCTTGACCCAGCGCGTGGACACTGCCAGACCCTTTACCAGGCGCGTGGACTCTGCCGCAGTAACTGGACACTGGGGATGGTAAATGAGCTGCTTACACAGCAGACAATAATACAACATGGATGTGGGGCAGGTGGGTGGGGGGAACAACAGAGCAGGTGGAATCCAAGGAGCACGAGGCCAGACTGGCCAGTGAGGCAGATGAAGATGAAGCCAAGGTTCTCTCCTGCCTGTCACTTACATGCCCTTGGCCTCTTCCGGTATAAAATAGTGGGGGCGGGGGAAGCGCCCTCCTAGGGACACCGCAGGGTGGGTACCAAACACAGCAGCATCCGAAGGGGGTGCGATAAGCCTGGCAGGAACCTGACCACAGCGTGAGGAGCAGCTACATCATCAGCTCTACTGACATACGCTGGATATAGCTCCGCCTTAGTGACCTGCGCACCAGAGGTATCGTGGGAATCCATGGGTCCCCACTCGATGTCAGTAGCACCCGGTTATTACAACCAAAGCATTTGCAGGCACAGGAGTAGGTTCCCCAGGTGTCAGCCTGGCTAGCTTCTCCCCAGTGAAGGGACAGGATGGTGCTTTCTTGTCTCCCTGGGGAGACCCCAGGGCAACGGAGATGAGGAAGGAAGGCTTGAAAGCCTGGATACCTTCCAGCTCCCTGGCTCCCATCGGCCGCAGACTGAACTGTGCTCAGGAAGGTGAATTCTGCTCATCAAAACCTGGATGTGTGACCCTTGTCCTTAGGCCACATGGGCAGCAAGAGGGCAATGCTGTTTCTGCTTGCCATGGCAACAACATCTGGCAAACAATAGGCCCTCGATACATGAAGGGCCAGGAGGATAGCTCACTGGGTACCACCAGGCAACCTGATCCTCACGTGGAAGAGAACCAGCTCCCATGTTGTCCCCTGACCTCCACGTGTGTGCTGTGGTACATGTGTCCCACAACTGAAGAAGCGAACAGACGGAGGTGGGTGACGTGTGCAGAAGAGAGGACCGGGCAAGGCTCCCAGACAGTCTTGTCTGCAGGGCAGAGCCAAAGTGCCCTTTGACCCCCTTCCCACGTGTTTCCAGAGGCTTCTCCTCTGCTGGGTCTGGAGGTGTAGGGGGAGGGGCTTCGCTGCTGAGGCAATACTCACTACTCGGGTTACTGAAGAAGGCCAGCCCCCTCCACAGGGCCTGTGGGAAGGCGCTATGGTCCTGCTTTGCCTGCCGTCGGCGGTGCGTGGGCTTCTAGGGAGGGAGCAAGGTGTTCAGTGGCTTGATCAAGACCTGAAGGAGCTAGAGGAGGCCATGTCTCATTGGCCAGCCCCGAGCACACTTCTAACCACTCCTAGTGGGCTCCCTCCACCCAGACCCAGACCCCCAGGGTTCTCAGACACCCTGCCGTGGCAGCATAGGCTGTGGACCCAACTGTTCCCACAGTGAACGTGTTGTCAGACTCCATTCTACGGAGGGCAACTGAGGCACACGTGGGACCAGGAGGTCGGCATCAGACCCACTGCTCTCCAGTTCATTTTCTGGGTCAGGGTCTCGCCTGGTTGACCAAAAAGTCCCAGAGATGCCCCTGTCTCCACCTCTCCAAAGCTGGGGCAGCAGTTCAATACCTGCTGGGAGGTCTTTAGTTCACATCCTCGACAGCCACAAATTCCCAGTTTAAAAGGAAACAAAACAAAACAGTGCAGGGGGCTGGAGAGATGGCTCAGCGGTTAAGAGCATTGGCTCTTTTTGCAGAGGACATAGGTTCAATTCCCACACCCATATTGTGTCTCACAACCATCTGTAATTTCAATCCTGGAGGATCCAATACCCTCTTCTGGTTTCCCTGGGTGCTGAGACATACATGTAGGCGAAACACTCATACACACAAAATAAAATAAAAGCATCTTAAAAGTAAAAAAACTGTGCAGGCTCAGGAAGAGTCAACAACTTAAGTAGCTTCTTGTCTTTGCACTTGTTCCAGGTGGGAAGTGCAAAGACCCACACAGCAGGGACAGGCTCAGTGAAGGTTTGGGGCCTCCCCTCTGGACATGGGGCAGACCCTCCTGTGCCTACCATGCCCTCAGCGTGCTTCTCCTGCTCAGTCTGTGACCTTCGACCTGCATTCTCAGGCGTGCCCAGCCTCCTTCTCCCTCCACCAGACCTCTGCCCCTGCTTCCCTGCCCCGCTGTCCTCTCTGCAAGACTGGAGTGGCCTTGTTTATCCTTCAGACCTCAGATGAATCTTTCCTTCCCCGGCGGCCCTCCCTGATCCCCCATGTGGACACGCTTTCTTCATCATCACGGTCTTGACACTCCTGCCCAAGTGTTTTCAGTCAGTGGGTTCTGGACACGGAGGAGCTGCTCGGTGAGGCTCACAGGACAACCAGCACCTGGGCCTGTGGGACGGCGAGCGCTAAGATGGTCGGCACAGACCCAGATGAACTCAGTATGGTGGAGCCTGCTTTGATCTGCAGGGCTGAAAGGCTGGCTCAGGTCCTACTGTGTGAGTGTGTATAGTGTGTGTATGTGTGTGTGGTGTGTGTGTGTGTGGTGTGTGTGTGTGTGTGGTGTGTGTGTGTGTGTTTGTATGTGTTGCCATTTGTGTGTAGAGTGTGTTTGCAGGTGGAAGTATGTATGAGTGTGTTTGTGTGTGTGTATGTATATGAGTATGTGTGCCAACGCACAGACGGCACCTTCTGACAGGCCTCTACCTTGGAGCTGCGGCCTCTTGGCCCACACATCTGGCAGGGACGCACAGACCGGAGCCTGGCTCCCAGCAGCCCTTTCCAATTTTACAGTCTAATGCTGGCTGGAGGCATCTGAAGGGGCCCAGGCCATGAGGAAAGTGTTGACAGGAGAGGACCCCAAGCCTGCCAGCGAAGGGGCCGTGTGCCTCCCCTGGGCCATCTGAGCCACAGGATGGGCTCAGGAACCAGCAACACTCCTTCTGCCCACAGCACAGGCCTGTAGGGAGGGGCTTGCCAAAGCCTCCCTGGTGGCTGGGGGAGGGGCACACTCGTCTCTTTGAAGGAAATGTGAAGATGGAGACCGTTACAGAAATCACAACTGGTCAGAGCACAGAGAATAACTGAATCTGCCTTCTCAGCAGGTGGACAAATGTACCTTTGTCCCTGAGCTGGTATCTGGCTCAGTTGGTAGAGGGCTTGCCTAGTGTACAAAGCCCTGAGTTCGATACCCAGCACCGCATCAACCAGGCAAAATCAGGATGCAGATACAGTGCCCGGGGGACAGGAGGGATGGCTCACAGGCACAGAAAATATTCTAGGGCTGGAGAGATGGCTCAATGGTTAAGAGCATTGCCTGCTCTTCCAAAGGTCCTGAGTTCAATTCCCAGCAACCACATGGTGACTCACAACCATCTGCAATGAGGTCTGGTGCCCTCTTCTGGCCTTCAGGCATAAGGCAGACAGAATATTGTATACATAATAAATAAGTAAATAAATAAATAAATATTTAAAAAGAAAATATTCTAGAAGGGTACTAGAATCAACTTTGAACAGGGTGCTAAGAATTCAGTCATCTAGCCGGGCAGTGGTGGCTGCGCCTTTAGTCCCAGCACTGGAGAGGCAGAGGCAAAGGGATCTCTGAATTTGTGGTCAGCCTGGCCTACAAGAGTGAGTTCCAGGCCAGGCTCCAAAGAGAAATCCTGTCAAAAAAAAAAAAAAAAAAAAAAAAAAAGAATTCAGTCATTTAAGACTGGGAGTGGCAGTATAAGCTGTGATCCCAGCATTCAGGAGGCTCAGGAAGGAAGTTGATGAGTTCAAAGCCAGCCTGGGTACATAGCAATACTCTGTCATGAAGAGAGGGGAGGAACGTTCTTGTGGCCCAGAACTTAGCCAAGTTGGCTGCACTCCTTGGGAGCTCCCAGAGATGACCAGGGCCGGACCTGTCACCTTCCAGGTCCTGAGTTTACAGATGCAATGCATGCTTTTAACTTATTATGTGGGATCTGAGGACCCAAGTTCAGACCTGCTTGTGAGTTCTAAGCCATCTCCCCAGCCTCACACCTCCTGTATAGCTGAGACTGCCTCCACCTCCTGGTGCTTGGGTTATATAATAATAATAGCTGTGCACTGTTATTCTGGGTTTGTGCGGCACTAGGGGTCGAACCCAGGGTTTCACACATGTTGGGCCGACATTCTCTCTCCTGGGCCACATCTCCAGTCCAAAGCCTATATGCTGCTTGAAGCCAGCCAGGTGTTGGCAGCCTGTTACCATAGCAACAGAAAATCAACATGGCCAAGTTTTGCTGAGTAGCTCTCTGGGCAGGACCATGGCAGACTGCCTCTCTCACTGTCACAGTGCCTCAATGGCACACAGTAGGTCCTCAGACCACGTCTGTGGTGGAAAAGCACAGGGCAGGGCTGCTGGGTCACTCCCCAGCATGGTGAGCCGGTTCTTCCAACCCTTGCCTTCCTCCTTTATATGTGAGCCACAAAATTCAAATGAATCAGCTATTCCGGGGCAAAGTTTTAATTATCTTCCCGTTCGGCTCTCTGCTGATGAGAATGCTAATTCTCTAAATCAGTATATGCACACGCTCACTCCCTCTGCACGCGGAGCCCAAGTCCCTCTAGCCAGTGATGGTCGGTGGGTGTGACCGGAAGTCCTGGCTCCTGGGGGCTGACGCTGAAAGCCCTCTGCTGCTTCTCTGGGGACAGGGTCTGCAGAGGACTGTCCGATGACATACATGTGCTGTGTCCAGGCTTGGATATGAGGAAGAGCTAAGTCAGTGGTATGGAGGGGACTGAGGGAGACTGAAAGGCTGGGCGGCCATCTTTATCCTCTCCATCCTCTGTCCTGTGAATGCTGCAGGATGCAGCCATGGCGCAGGAGAATAGTTCTCTGTCACCACGGAAGTGTGACACACGGGAAAACACACTAGACTGTGCAATTTGCGATACAAATTTAAAGAGCAATCACTGATGATAAACAGTATTCAAGTGCTTTAAAACGTGGCTCAGGCTGTGGAGATGGCTCAGTGGGTAAGAGCCCTGCACTGGAAAGGAAAGAACCCGGGTTCAAATTCCCAACCCCCATGGAAAGCCAGGTATGCAATCCCAACATTGAAGGATAGAGACAGGCCAGTCCCAGAGCTTTGAAAGACAGCCTGGTCCAGCCAATATGGTGAGTTCCAGGCTCAGTGAGAGACCCTGCCTCAAAAAATAAGGTGGAGAATGGTGAGAAAGATACTAAAAGTTCTCTGACCTTGCTTGTGCACACAGCTGGAGAGAGAGAGAGAGAGAGAGAGAGAGAGAGAGAGAGAGAGAGAGAGAGAGAGAGAGAGAGAGAGAAGAGTTCAAGTTGTCTGTGCTTCTGGTTTTTTCTCTTTTTCAAATCTATTTAACTGTTAATTATGTACCACATGTGCGTCTGTGTGGGGCTGTGCTAGTTAGCGTCTCTGTGGCTATGAAAAAACACTGACCAAAGGCATCGTCTGTCTGCCACAGCACAGCACAGTCTATCACCAAGGGAAGCCAAGGCAGGACCCTGGAGGTGGGAACGGAAGCAGAGACCACGAGGAACACTGCTTACTGGCTTGCTCAGCCCACTTTCTTTCATAACCTAGGACCACCTGCCCAGGAGTGGCATTGACCACAGTGGGATGAGCCCTCCCCATTGATCATTAATGACACGCCCACAGGCCAATCTGAGGGAGGCAATTCCTCAGCTGGGGCTGCCTCTCCCCAGGTGACTCTCGTTATGTTCAGTTGACAAAAACTAATGAGCATACGGGGTGTGTTCAAGTGTGTGCACATGTGTGTGTGTTGTATGCCTGGAGGATGTGTATATACAGATGTGTATGTCCCTATATGGAGGTCAGAGGAGTACACCAGTGTCTTTCTCTGTCCTTAGCCCTTGAGACAGAGTCCTTTACTGGACCTGGAGCAGGGCCAGCATCCAGCAAGCCCTGGTGGTCCTCATGTTTCTGCCCCCACCCCATCACTGGGGTGGCCATGCTTGGCATTTGACATGGGTTCTAGGGATTTGAATTCAGGTCCTTGTGTTTGTATAACAAGCATTCTTACCCACTAAGCCATCTCTCCAGTCCCCAAAATTTACAAAAGATGTTTCAAATTCATCCAAGGGAGCTCTTTCTCTCCTTTAAAACACACTGTAGGTTGACCTACCTGTCATTTGCCACCACCACCACTAACCCAGGCTGGCCTTGAACTTGCAACAATCTGCTTGGTATTACAGAAGCACACCAGCATAGAAGTTTGACTTAAAAAGATCTGGAAAAAAATCTTTCTTTCTTTCTTTCTTTCTTTCTTTCTTTCTTTCTTTCTTTCTTTCTTTCTTTCTTTCTTTTTGTTTCTAAGATGGGGTTTCTCAGTATAGTCCTGGCTGTCCTAGAACTCTCTGTAGACAAGGCTGGCCTTGAATTTACAGGGATCCACCTGCTTCTGCCTTCCAAGTGTCTGGATTTAAGGCGTGTGCCACCATCGCCCAGCTGAAATAAATTCTTGACCAGTCTGGGCTCTACAGTGAAAGATACTCTGGTTAAAAGAGGGGAGGGGAGTCATGCCAAGTAGAGGCACACACTTGTAACCCTAACTCCAGCACCCAAAAGGTGAATCAAGAGAATCAAGAGTTTACTCTTCCACGGCTACATAGTGAATTCAAGGTCATCTTAGGGTACCTGTCTCAAAAACAAAAAGCAAAAGCCAGAAACCAGAAAGAGGCCAAGGGCTGGAACTGTTACTTTCCCGGTATGCCCAAGGCCCTGACTTTATCCCCAGAACCAAACAAACAAATACACTGGATAATAGAAACAAGAACTGAAAGATTTAAGAAATAATTTTTAAAACCCCGTATTTTTCATTAGTTAAAAGCACTTGGCCAGGCTGGACAGTGGTGGTGCATGTCTTTAATCCTAGCACTTGGGAGGTGGAGACAGGCAGATCTCTGTGAGTTCAGAGGCCAGCCTGGTTTACAGAGCAAGTTCCAGGACAGACTCCAAAGCTACACAGAGAAACCCTGTCTCAAAAAAACAAAACAAAAAAAGCACTTGGCCATCTGAGTTTGATTTCAGAACCCATGAAAGGTGGAAGGAGAGAACACACACGCACACGCACACGCACACCACACACCATCCTCTTTGGACTTTGACTTCTCAAGACCACCTAAGTCTGTTGGGAAGCAGGCCACAGGCAGACAAGGGGCCCACAACAGCCCGTGTCCTCTGCACACAGCTCCAGCTGCCCCACCTGGACACACACATCACACATTTCTGTCACTGTAGGCTTAAGCAGTGGGATGTTTTCCTCAAACATGAGCAAAGTGTGACTCCGGATCCAAAGAGCAGTGTCTGAGTGCTCTTCCGGTCGTCACCACATCCCTTCAACGGCCAGGCTCTAAGCACCCTGCGCAAGAGCAGACTCAGGAACAAGTCAGATGCCTCCTCCCCTGCAGGCCCCAACCCACCCAGTGATCACCTACTGAACCAAGAATCAGTCCTTGCTCCAAACACCTGGTAACAGAAGTCCCAGATACAGACTCCCCCAAATCTCTTCCTAAGCCAGTTTCTAATGGATCAGAATTAATATTAATAAGATGATAATTATAGCTAATATTCATTAATAATGCCAACCAAATCACATGTATCCAAGGACTTCCCACACAAAGTACTTGAAGTATTGAAGAAAAACAGCCAGGGTTATCCATGTTTCTTGGTTTTCAAAGGAAGCTTCCTTCATCATAGCTGGGGTTTTTATTACTGTAAAGAGATACCATGAACACAGCAACTCTTATAAATGGAAACATTTAATTGGGGTGGCTCACTTAGAGTTTCAGAGGTTCAGTCCATTATCAACATGCAAGGAGCATGGCGGCATGCAGGCCTTTGTGGTGCCACCACACTGGGATCACTTTGGGTTGTTTTGTTTTGTTTTGTTTTGTTTGTTTAGGAGAGAGGGACTCTCTATATTGCCCTGACTGTCCTGGGACTTGCTCTGTAGACCAGTCTGGCCTCGAACTCAGAGCTCTGCCTGCCTCTGCCTCCTGGCCTGTGGGCCCCAGGATCCTTTGTCTCTGGCTCCCCGGGGCTGAGACACAAGCCCAGTCTACCAACTTGGCCTAGACACCCACCTCTCTGCCCACCCTAAGCAAGCAGCATTGCTAGAATCATTTCTATGGCCCAAGACCATCTTTGGCCAGGTAGTAAGTTCTTGTGCTGGTCACCACGGCTGCTGTGAGACACTGACCCTCCCCTATCCTCCGGCTCTTCCCTTCTTTCTGACCCCTCTCGCTTGATGTTCCCTGAGCCATGTGGCGGGGGTTGGTGATATGAATGTCACATTCAGTATTGAGGGCTGAGCACACGGTCATTTATTCTCAACTCTTCGGTTCAGCCTGTGTATTAGCCACCACCCTCCACCCTTCACAGAGAGCAGCTCCTCCAAGCACAGAGAGCAGCACTATTCTATGTTCAGGTAGTAGAAGGGTGGCTCCAGCTTGTTCCAGTCCATTTTCTTACATCCGTTCTCCATCCTTTCCCCCTAAGGACCATCTGTGGCGAGGTGTGCTTCTTAGAGACACAGACGGCTCCTGACTTTGGTCCACCTACAGATCTGTGTCTGAGGGAACAAGACAATTAATTCAGTGGTTACTGAAAGTTGTCTATGGATTGCTGCCATTTTGTTGGTTTTGTTGTGTTTGGTGTTTTCTTCACACTCATTTACTGAACTATTCCTCTGGCATGGCTTAGTCTTTCCTGTGGCCTCGTGGGTGGGGCATGTTTTTCTCTTCAGACTGTAGGATTCCTGCAAGTATCTATCCTGGGTAGAGTTGGCTCAAGGGTCACAATTTGCCTGAGATTTTTGTTTTCCTCAGAAGGGTGGTTGGTGGTGGCTTTTCCTTGGTTAATAACATTGGGTTTGTGCTTTTTCCCTTTTCAGTTCTTGTGGCTATCTTTGCTGGGTATAGTACTCAGGTTGACAGCTCTCTCTCTCTCTTTTTTTTTTTTTTTTTTAAGTTTTTCGTGACATGGTTTCTCTGTAGCTTTGGAGCCTGTCCTGGCACTAACTCTTGTAGATCAGGCTGGCCTCGAACTCACAGAGATCCGCCTGCCTCTGCCTCCCGAGTGCTGGGATTAAAGGCATGCGCCACCACTGCCCGGTGACAGCTCTCTTTCAGAAATTGAAATCCGTCGTTCTAAGCCCTTCAGTCTTCTAAAGTTCCACTTAAATGATCTCGTGTTATTCTGATGGTCCCACTTATATGTGTAACTCCCTTGTGTTTTTCTCTTGTCACTTTTGGTGGGAGCAAGCAAGGGACAGTTAATAGCCTAGACCCAGCAGGGTTTGGCTTATGCAAATCCTCCACTCCCATAATAGTGCACTTGGCAGCCCAGTTCCTTCTTCTTCAAGAACCATGCACCCAGAAACCTCAGGACCCCTCCACCCCCTGCCTGCTTCGGGCTGCACAAACACCCATCTTTGAACAATGCTAGAAGTTTCCCCAGCCCTGGTAACAACCAAATGTGGACAGTTTCTATCCAGGTATGTCCTCCAGGTATACAGCCTCAGGTCGACAAAGGGGCTGTCTGGCCTGAACTGTGTGATAGATCAGTTACTACAGACCAGAAACACCACGGGGCCAGGTCTCAGATTCAGACCCCTCACTCCAAGACACAGGACTTTAGTTTCCTCCGAAAACCTCCAAGAACTGCCCCCACAGCACGCAGCTAGAGCTGGGGACATCTGCCCTCTGGTTAGCCATGGTTCTCACGGCTTCCCCCAGTCTCCCCAACATGGAGTCTACATTACCCAGAATACTCTTTCTCACAGAGGTGTCTGAAAGAGAAAGTGACCCAAGCTTTGCCCTTTCCCACCCTCTCCCCTTGCCTTGTGATAGGCACCTGTGAGTGCAGGAGGAATGGAGGCTCCTCCTGAGCCTGACAGACAGGAGACCCAGCCCCAGACACCATCTCTCCCCTACCCGGCCCCGCCCAGAAGTCTGGGTGGAAGATGCTGAGGTCATCAGAGACAGCCGGCTGCCCAGGATAACTGGGGCCCTAGGAAGGAGAGCCAAATGTAGCCACTGGGTGGAGGCCAACAAGGAAGTTTTCTCCATTTATGTCCTGAAGGAGGCGGCTTCTCTGGGCACAAGGTGGGCCTGAGGCTACAGTGAGGGGGTGTGGGTGCTCTAAGTGCCCAGAGGAGCTGGCCAAGTCCCAGCAAGCACCATCAGAAGGCCCTGCAAACCTAGTCGTCTCACAGGGGCATCAGTGTGGCCGCCACCCTGTCTGTCGTTGAGACAGGGTTTCAATATACCCCAGTCTGCGCTAGACTCTGTGAGAGACTAACCTCGAACTTCTGACCCACCTGTCTCGGTTCATCTCCTGAGTGCTGGGACGACAGGTGTGTGTGTGACCACACCCAGGTGACACAGCACGTGGGCTTCCTTCATGCTAGGCACACACTCTACCCCCTGTGTTACATTTCCCGCCTAGACAGTGGCATTCTGTCGTGGAAGGCCCCCGTGGCCATGCTGGGACTCCCCTGGTCCTGAGTCCATGCCACACTTCACTGTTGCCTGGCCTGGGGGCTGGCACACCCCATTCAGCCGCTAGAGGGGACCCCCTAGCTCTCTGCCTTGACCCCGTTCTCTCTCTCCAGTCGCGGATCTGAGCTCTTCTCTTCCTTCACGTCTCAGTCTCAGCATCTCCTGCCCTGCCCCACCCAGCTTCCCATCTCCGTGCCAGGATGCTCTGCTCTGAGGTCCTTCTGTCTGCCTGCCTGTCTGTCTGTCTCTCTTACTCTCTCCCCCACATCAAACTTCAGCTCCAAGGTGGCTCTTTACCCCCATCGGCCTCCCTTGTAGACCCGAGCCACGCCTGTCTGGTTTTCTCCCACACAGATCCCTTCTGTTACCCTTCTCTCCACAGAGTATCGGGCCTAACTTGGTCTCTGATCCAATGGGAACAAGGAAGGACAGAAACTTTTACCCCCTAATGCCTCAGGCCTGCACAGCGTATGTGCTAGCCAGACTGCCAGAACCTTCTGGGGGAACTGGCTCTCACCTGGACCCACTAAATGTTTCCGGAGGGAAACACTGGCTCTAATAGTAACCCTCTCCCAGGTACCTCTGACGCTCTGGCATGCAAGGGCATTGAAATATCTATTTGGGGAAGTCAGGCTGCTGGACACAATACTAGGTGCTCACTTAACATCTAAGCCTGTGTGGCTGTTACCAGTTGGGCTCCCCCAGACCCTCCGGTCCACTGTCCACAGGGGTAGGTGTCTTGTGCTCTGGGGACAGCCACAGTCACAGTCTGGAAGCCTCACACCAGGGTTTCCTTCTATGCTTGCCTTAAGGGATTCTAACCCGGCTGGCCACAGTCATGGGGAACCTTAACTCCCAGTTCTTCCTCACCCATCCTAGACAACCAGCCCCAGGAAACGGCTGGGGTGGGTAAGGCAGAAAAAGCCCAGGGCACTGGGAAGCGAACTTGACGACAAGCAGACCGGGTGTGTCTGCCTGGGCAAGAGGCCTCTCTGAGCCTCACAAGCCTGAAGCCATTTCCTGGCGGCCTCCATGTTTGCAGGGCCAGCTTCAAGGAGCTGAGGAGAGTTAAATATAGTCTCGGGCTCCCCGCTGCTCCACCACCAGCATCCACACCCGAGAGTGCCACCTAGTGGCCGGCTCCAGGCTCCTTGGTGGGATAGAAACCATCTCAGGGGAAGAGTGGATCAAGATGGCTGCCCAGGAAGCACTGAAGGGGATGGGGGAGGAGGGAGGAGGCGAGCAGGCGTGCGATCCTCCCCTCCCTGCTGGCCACTAGCCCATTCCTACGGGTTGCCAAGTCACCTCCAACATGGCTTCCCCAGAAAGCTCCAGTTGAAGCCTGGAGAGGGGCCGTGAACCTCTGGAGCCGACCCTCAACAAGTCAGTCAGGCTGCAAAACTCTCCCAAAGCCAGGAGCCGCCTCCACCTCCCTCGCCTGCAAAGACAGCGTCCTGCCATCAGCAATGGTTTCCAGGGAGATAAACCCCTTCGTGTTTTTTTTTTCCTCTTGAAGGAATTAGGAAAGAGACGCCCAGCTTCTTGCAGACCCCAATCCTTCCCCAAAGCTCCTTAAACCTTGTTTAAAATGACGGTAGCTGGCAGCAAGCTTGACCCCCCACTCACCGAGGGCTGGTTAAGCCACCACAGGCCATCCTTCCCACCCACCTTTTCAAAGAGACAGAATAAATAAATAAATAAATAAATAAATAAATAAATAAATAAATATTGTGAAGGAATGGCAATGCTGCCCTCATGCTTGCTCTGTGCTGCAATGCCGCTGGGCTGGCAGCTCAGAGAGGGGCGGGTCACCCGCCTAAGGTTGAGAACAGGACTCCAAGGTAGGCTGGAGCCCACAGCTTTCAGGCCTGTGCAACCGGCGGGGGGGGGGGGGGGGGGGGGGGGAGCAGGTTGAGGAGTGGAGGCAAAGCAGCGACTGGGCAAGCCTAAGGACCTGGGTTCGGATTCCTGGTGCCCACATAAGGAGGATTCAGATCCCCAGTGCCCACATAAGGAGCTGGACACAGCTGCACACTTGTAATGCATGCTGGGGGTCTAGATAGGAGGATGTGGGGGGCTCGCTGGCTAGCTTGTCTAGCCAAAACAGGTGATCTCTAGGTTCCATGAGAGATCTTGCCTTAAAATAAGGTGGAGGATGGTTGAGGAAGATGCCCAGGTTGACCTCTGGCCTCCACATATTCCAGCAAGGCTGGAGATTTCTCTGTGTAGCCTTGGCTGTTCTGGAACTTACTTTATAGACCAGGCTGGCCTCAAACTCAGAGATCTGCCTTCCTCTATCTTTTTCAAAAGTAGATAGCTCAGCGGTTTAGAGCATTGCCTGCTCTTCCAAAGGTCCTGAGTTCAATTCCCAGCAACCACATGGTGGCTCACAACCATCTGTAATGAGGTCTGGTGCCCTCTTCCGGCCTGCACACAGACAGAATATTGTATGCATAATAAATAAATATAAAAAATAACAACAAAACTCTTTGTAACCAAGTGCAAAGATAAACACAGACCGAAAGGGAAGGCCTTCTGGGGCCTGACGAGCGGCAGCCGGGAGCCATGCTCATACTAAGGTTGCTTGGTGAGGGCTGGAAGCCAAACCTAATTTATCAGCAACCCCTGCCTTTAAGAGCCATGTCCTGTGCAGGCCTGCACCCTATGAGGGGCCTGCTGAGCCCTGTTAGGGGCTGGGCATGGCTGTGACAGGGACTTAAATGTCCAGAATGGCTAGAAGCTTCCACAGGTGGGCAGTGACTGAGATGAGTGAGAAACTCCTGAGGGTCGGTAGGGGCGAGGCTCTGTGGTCAGCACAGGCCAGGTGTCTGAGGATAGGTAGAGGTGAGGCTCTGTAGTCAGCACAGGCCAGGTCTGAGGGTAGGTAGGGGTGAGGCTCTGTGGTACAGCACAGACCAGGTCTGAGGTAGGTAGGAGTGAGTGTGGCTCTTTGGTACAGCAAAGTCCAAGTTTGGCTTAGCAGGCAAGTGGCCCTGGCTTCTATCCACAGCTCCACAAATAACCCAAAACAAAATAAACAAGAAAAATCCAGAAATTCTAACTTTGTGGGAAACACCCTGACAATTTTCAAATATCGACTGTGTTTGCTTGTTTCTCTGTGGGACAGGGTCTCACTGTGCGGCCCTGGCTGTCCTGAAACTCCCTGTGTAAATCAGGCTAGCCTTGAACTCATAGAGATCTCCTGCCTCTGCCATCTTGGTGTCTTGGTGCCCGCATTAAAGGCACATGACACCACCTCCCACCCAGCATACACATTTAACTAGTCACAGACCAAATAAAACGGGACCCCGCTTCAGAAGCCCTGTGGGTACCCAGTCCTGACTGCTGCCCACTTGTGCAAATCTGAGTCTGGTCCTTTCCTCTCAGACAGTCAAAGCCAGCATGGGCAAGCTGTCTAATTACCAGGCATGGAAGACCAAACTCACCCAGGGTATGAGCCCTTTCTCCAGCTGACCCTGTCTCTGTTGTCTGACCCCACACCTGAGGGCTCCCAGGCAGGCACTTGTCCCCCTAGGAGAACAAGCAGATCAAGTCCAGCGGCTGCCAGCATGAGCCGCTCCCACCCTACAACACAGACCAGTGAGCAAACATCTCTCCCCAACGCGGTATAAATAGGGCCAGGTATGATCCAAGTCCTGGGCCCTTAGAACAACCGGACCATTTCTGGGTGTACCGCATAGAGTCCACAGAAAAGGCCCTCAGGGAATGGGAGGCAGGAGGCATGTTAGCAGGCACCGACCCCAAAAAAGATCACACGAAGAGATCGTGGGTGACGGTGGCACCGTGGGGGCAGATCCTGCAGGCCACTGAAGCAGGAAAGAAGCAGCCACCGTTCCTCTGTCCCAAGGAACTGGAGAAGCAGGTGGAGGGGTGCTGGGGACCCCTGGGAATGGCTCTGCCCCTGCATAGGGCCACCAAGGCCCAGTTGATCCTGAGGGACCATTTCTTGTGAGAATCAGTTTTGTTTACTTTGTTTTTAAACCAAGGTAGTTCGCCTGCAAAAACAGTTTCATTTCCTGAACCTCCTCTTCCTGCTACATGTTCACTCACTGATCACATCAGATTGTGATGTTGAGTCTCGGTCACCAGTGGGACCTGGGGTAGTACCCAGAAGCAGGGAGGAACAAAGACAGGCTTATTGACTGCCCACTAATGGAGGGGTGATCCCAAAATATTTCCAACCCACAGGAAAGCACTCAAGGGCTGTCACCCCACCAGGCCCACAAATCACTCACAAGACAATTTTCTCAAGGTAATCTCCTAAGTGGCCTTAGACAGGATCCCGCAGGCCACAGCCCACGCACCTTTTCTTTGGTCCGTCTCTTTGTAAACTCCCTGGGCATAAATTGTTCCGCTCAGAGGGGAAGGAGGCACAACCTCATTTAAGGGACGGAAAGGGGACAGCCAGTGAATCATGCTTTCTCTTTCTTCTTTCCCGTTGCCCCTTCTGATAAAATGTCATTCTGAGCTTGCCAGTTGGGTGGGCAAACACCTGGAAGGGCTGGCACTGCCTATGAGTGAGGGACAGAAAGCTGTTCTGCCCATGGTCACTTCCCACTCAAAAGCAAAGACAGGTGTCCAGTGGCTCAGGTCAAAGATTTCAGGGCTCCCCAGCCTCTCCTTTCTCTTCAGTTTCCAGCCATTTAGTCAGATAGCTGGTCCTTGATTTTTCCCTCAGAAGGAAGGCTCTCTCCACCTCCCACCACCTCTCTTCCTCCTGCTAGGACTGGCACCTGAGGCCCTCTTTTGACCTCTGTGGGCACCAGGTATGTATGCAGTATGCAGACATATATGCACGTGACACACTCATACACAATATAAAACATAAAATTTAAATAAAAAAAGAAGTAGAAATCAACTAGGCAGGTTGCAGGTCTTGCAGCTCACCAGGAAGGGAAACAAGGTCATACATTCAAGGTCAGTTTGGGCTGTGTAGTCTGGGCCTTTTTATCTCAAAAAAAAAAAAAAAAAAAGCAAAGCCAGGTTCCTTGAGATGGCTCAGTGGGTAAAGTCACAAGCAGAGCTAGCCGGACAGTGTGAGTTCTGTGATGGAAGAAGAGAATGGGCTCCACACAGTCACCATGCATGCATGCACCTGCGCATATAATTAAAACACACTTTGTGGTTTCTCGAGACAGGGTTTCTCTGTGTAGCCCAGGCTGTCCTGGAGCTCACTCTCTCTACATCAGGCTGATCCTGAACTCACAGAGATCTGCCTGCCTCTGCCTCTGCCTTCTGAGTGCTGGGATTAAAGGTGCGCACCACTACCACCCGGCTTCTCCAGCCGAGAATTCCAGGCCACGTGTTTTCACCATGTTCTCCTCTTTGATCATGTTCTTCTCCCTCTGATCCCTCCAGATGCACCTGCCACTCAGTCCTTCCCAACTCCATGGCTACCTTTTTCTCCCCAAAATAACCTGCTGAGTCCAATTTGTGCAGTCTGTTCATGCGTAGGTGTGGAACATTCTGCTGGATCATGAAAGACCTACCATACATCAACACCTTTATGGAAAACTGACTCTCCTCCCTCCCAGAAGGCATCAGCTGCCAATCATTTCTCAAGTAGGGGTGAGGGCTGTGAGCCCCTCCCTGCTCCATGTTGACTGCTTGGTCTTAGGTAGGGCCTCGTGCTGGCAACCACAGCTGCTGAGTTCATGAGTTCAGGGTCCTGTCACATCCAGAGGCCACTGTCTGGCTCGGGTCCTTCATGACCTCTGACCTTTACAGCGTTGTCTCCACCCCCCTACCCCCAATGGAATTCTTCTAACCCAACGCCTACAGCTGGAATGCCCCAAGGCCAGCGGGTCAGAAGGCAAGACACAGCCCAATTCTTGCACAGGTTTGCAAGCTGGACCGGGAGAATAATCCAGGTTTCACAATGACACAGTCTCGCTCTGTTTTCTTCGTTTAACACCATCTTTGACTAATTTATGTTTCCATGGTGTCTTAGGGTTTCTATTGCTGTGAAGAGACACCAGGGCCACGGCAACTCTTGTAAAGAAAAGCATTTCATCGGGGCTGGTGCGCGTGTGAACTGATCTAGCAGAGTACAGAGTTCTGTCTCTGTCTCCAGGACGTCAGTCACATTTAACTCAGGCCCCAGAGCTCTCTCAGCCCTCCCTGCTACCTCATGCAAAGACCATGGATGTGAGAATGCCTTGGTTCTTCATTTCTTCCCTCCTGGCCTCTCTGTTCCATGTGAGGAGATGGAACTCAATCTAAACCTCTTTCTACAGCCCCAACCACAAATCAAAGTTGGGGTACACCAAAGCTCACCCCTGGAAACTAGTGAGTTTACTGGGCTTGCTTACAGAGCATGGGTGAGGGGTTACTGGCTGGAGGATGGGGGATCCCAAAGCAGCAACTTTGGTAGCTCACTCCACAATGGCTGAAGAGTTAGCCCTACTGTGTGGATGGGTCCCCTTTTCAACGACCCTTCCACAGCCTATATACTGGAGCACCTCCCCAGACCCCCAGGGAAAGCAGATCTGCAGACATCCAGACATGGAGATGCACGCCTTCAATCCCAGCACTCAGGAGGCAGAAGCAGGAGGATCTCTGTGAGTTTGAGGCCAGTATGATCTACAGAGTGAGTTCCAGGACAGTCTCCAAAGCTACAGAGAAACCCTGTCTCAAATAACAAAGACTGCAGGGGCTGGAGAGATGGCTCAGAGGTTAAGAGCATTGCCTGCTCTTCCAAAGGTCCTGAGTTCAATTCCCAGCAACCACATGGTGGCTCACAACCATCTGTAATGAGGTCTGGTGCCCTCTTCTGGCCTGCAGGCAGACACACAAACAGACTATTGTATACATAATAAATACATAATAAACAGACTATTGTATACATAATAAATAAATAAATAAATATTAAAAAAACAAAAACAAAGACTGCATACAAATGACTGTGAGGAGCCAGCTGAGTCTCCGGTGGGAGCCCGGTGACCCTGCTCCTGTAAGGGAGGTCTCTACCACTGAGCTGTGCCGGCCCCCTTCAAATGAACTGCTGTCTCTATTGGTGTGTGTGTGTGTTTCTGGGACTGGCACATGGTACCCAGGGCCTTGTACACAGCAGACAAGAATTCTACATGGGACCAACAACCCCAGCCCTTGATTTTCTGAGACAGGAGCTTCTTATACACAGCCAGGGCGAACTCCTCCAAGCTCTCTGTCAACTGCTTTACACCACCAACAGTGCCACTCATTTCATAGACCCTGTCCCACTGTGGGGGTCCTAAAAGAGAGCGGGTGTAGAACTCGGGTGGGTGACTTCAGTCATACACCGCAACAGACCACCCGCCACAGCTGGAGTCCACTTTGAGATCTCCTCTTTTTGGTTTTGGCTTTTTCAAGACAGGGTTTCTCTGTAGCTTTGGTGCTTGTCCTGGAACTAGCTCTTGTGGACCAGGCTGGCCTCGAACTCACAGATATCCTCCTGCCTCTGCTTCCCAAGTACTGGGATTAAAGGCGTGTGCCACCACCACCAGGCTGAGATCTACTTTGTTTTTATGCGTTTAAAATAGAACCTGTGACCAGGACGCATATTTTTCTTCATAGCAACCATAGCTGCTCGGGGCCTCCAGGCTTCCTGGAACCCACGTAACCTACACACTGTTCCTGGCATCTGGCTCAGCCTGGGGAGAGCGGAGGGGGCTAAGACCCTGCAGCTGAACCAGGGTCTGCCTCCAGGGTCCTGTGTAGCACCAGGTGGTAACTCTGGACATTCTCGGTCTGCTGCACTGGAAACCTGGGGTTGCTGGGGTCCCTGTGCAGAGATGAGACTGTCGCGGGGATAGATCTCAGATGAGGATGAGTCCTAGGTAGTAGGGATGGGACCAGGGTGGGGATGGGACTAGGGGGAGAGGATATGAGCCCTGAGTGGAAAAGGGTCCAGGTGGGGAAGGGTCCCTGGCGGGATGGGTGGGGACGGTACCTGGGTGGAGAAGATCCGAGTGGTGTGGTGATGGACCTGGGAGGGTCTCTTGGTCTCTGCAACGGGGGTGGGGTGGGGGAGAGAGGGGTGTCAGACGTATCTCTGGGTAGCTCCGAGCAGCCACAGTCTGGAAAAGTTACCTCCTGTCCCCAACCCTGTTGATGGCATGGTGAAGCCAAGGTCGCTCTCGGTTCAAGGCCCCGACATGCAAGCTGGCCACCGCGCTGCCCCGCCGGGCTCTCCGCCCTTACCTCTGCCCGGGCTCTGGGATCAGAGAGAACGCGAATTCGTGTGTCCCACCGGCTCAGACTGGTCGTCAGAGTGCCACATCTGGAGGACGTCCTGTCCTGGACCGCTAATGTCCCGAGGCCCGCCTGGCGGAGGCGGAGCAGGTGCGAGCGCAGGACTCGGCGCCGGCACAGCTCCGCCCAGTGGCAGCAGGTGAGCACTGCAACGGCTGCGACCCGCGGAGCGCGGACTCTCGGAGCTCACCGGGTCTCTGCGAGCTTCTTCAACAGCCCAGCTCACACGCAGAGCTGTTCTGTACGCCAACTCCCGCTGCATGGCAGAAACCCACACGGAGCTTTTAAACCAGGCCAGGTGTTGTTGCTCACAGCACTCCCCAGATAGAAGCAGGGGATCGAGATATACGGGGTTCGAGACCAGTCTTGGCCTTGTAAGATCTCGTCACAAAAGCAGCCTCCCCACCCCACACACAAAAGACCTAATTAAGAGTCCTGGAAATTAGATTCCTTAGGGGTGGCGGGTAGGCAGCCCTCCTCCAGGCAGCTTTTATTTATTTTACAATTATTTATTCAGCGTGTGTGTGTGTGTCCTTCCAGCTTTTAAAATCAGTTCCAATCCCATCTCACAAAAGTAGAATCGTGCAGGTGAGAAGGCTCGGAGAAGGAAGGCGCCTGCAGCCAAACCTCAGGACCTGAATTAGACCACTGGGATCCACACACGGGAGGGAGACTGACTTCTCAAAGTTGTCCTATGACCGCCACACACCTGTGGTGGAATGTGTGCACATACTACATGAACACACACACTAATAAAATTAACGCCGGGCAATAGTGGCGCATGCCTTTAATCCCAGCACTCTGGAGGCAGAGGAAGGTGGATCTCTGAGTTCGAGGCTAGTCTGGTATACAAAGTGAGTTCCAGGACAGCCAGGGCTACTCAGAGAAACCCTGTCTCAAAAAACCAAGAAAGGGGCTGGAAAGATGGCTCAGAGGTTAAGAGCATTGCCTGCTATTCCAAAGGTCCTGAGTTCAATTCCCAGCAACCACATGGTGGCTCACAACCATCTGTAATGAGGTCTAGTGACCTCTTCTGGCCTGTAGTCATACACACAGACAGAATATTGTATATGTAATAATAAATAAAATAAATATAAAAAAACCAAGAAGGAAGGAAGGGAGGGAGGGAGGGAGGCAGGCAGAAGGAAAGGTAACAGATGTAAAAATATAGCACACGTTTGAAAAAGCTGCAGAAGGGAATTTGGTAAATCTGGAGCTAAAAACCACACTTCCTGGTGGCTCCTTCCCATAATTCCAACAACCTGGAAGCTGAGGTAGGAAGATTGCAGTGAGTTTGATGCCAGCCTGGGCTACATAATGAGAGTCTGTCTCAGAAAGAAAGGAAGGGAGAGAGGGAGGGAGGGAAGGAGAGGGAGGGAGAGGGGAAAAAAGAAAGGAGGAAAAAATAGAAAAGAAAAGGAAGCCCTGACTGTGAGCCGCCCAGGCAGGAGGATCACCTGGACTGAAGAGTGGGCCCGCCGCCCTGAAATACAAATGGGAAAATTCAAAAGGCAAAAGAGTCGAACTCTAGTCTAGTTTTGAATTTCCAGCTGTCTTTTAAAATATTACATTTACTTTCCAATGGGCTGATCTTGGGGTTGAGAATAAATACCCGCCGCCCTTGCCCCTTCTCCCCACTTTATATGCATTATATTCTATCTGGTACCCTTGGCGTCTAAACACACTTCATCTGACTGTTGTGAACTCTAGCGATGTTAGCGTTCCTCCTCCAGATGTGTGGCTGCTGGTTTTCCACATCCACCCGTGCCCTGTGACCTTCCGGCCAGCGTCTTCGAAAAAATTCTTGGCAAAATCCCAGGTGCTTGAATTCCTATTATAGAAATCCGCCTAGGCACACGTGGCCATCCATCCATCATAGTTACGACTTTCCCAGTTCTCGTCACATGGTCACCTGCTGTCTAACAAGCCGGCCAGGGCTGGGGACAGCAAAAAGAGCCCAGGCTGCCCTTGGGTGGCACTGAGTGAGTGGCTGAGGTCTGGCAGTGTGTTCTGCCGTCACCAGGCAAGGCTACATTGTGCGTGGCCTGGCCACGACGCTGTGGAGGGGCAGGATTTTGGGCTGAGAGAGAGGAAGTTGGGGAGCCGTGTGCTCAACGTTTGAATATTTGTGGTCTGTTTCTTTAGTGAGTTGGTTATAATAGACAACCTTTAGTGTGACCTTGGGAGGCAGAGGCAGGAGGATTATGTTTTTAAGGTCACCGCTGCCTAATGAGTTTGAAGCTGGCCTGGGCTAGATGAGCTCCTGTCTCAAAAAACCGACCTGGACTCTAAGTGTAAACCGTGAGCGGCTTGGGGAGACTTTTCTGGGGAAATTATCCCGTCTTCAAGAGTCACACCCTGGGTAGAGCTGGGGAGCTAGCAATCACTGAGCTTCTAGAAACCGGTGCCATTGATTGGTGTCTGAGACCCACCCTAGTTCAGAGCTTCACCTGGTCCCCCTGTGCCAGGGACCCTGCCCAAGGCCACAGGAAGGTTTTAAACAAAGGGTTGAATTTGCCCGGGGTCTAGCCTGACAGAGGGGGTGTAGCAGCGACCCGCCCCAAGGCTCTGCTAACGGAGGTCTAGCCCAGGCTCCCCAGCCCTTTGAAAGGCCAGGGAAGTGCTGTGCGCCTGAGGCCTGGAATGAAGCCTGCAGAGGCCGCACCCTGCCCAAACCAGTTTGAACCAGCTGTGGGAAGGAGCCGGGCCAATCCCTTCGAGCTCCCTCTGGCGCCCAAGTGGGGCTCAGAACTGCAGCGGGTTTTAGAGGTCTGCGCGGTTGGGGGCGGGGCCCCAGCGAGGCCTGGGGATGGGAGTGCGAATGCGCGAATGCGGGGTGGCGGCGATAGCAGGGTGGGGCGGTTGGGGGTGTCTGCCGGTCTCGGCCCGGTGGGGAGTCTCCCGGGAGCCCCAAGCTGTGCCCCAGGTCACGCCCTTCCGCTCCTGCACCTTCTGGCATTACCTCGAGGGCACAATGGTTGTCAACCTTCTTTTCAAGGTTCTCTTGGCTTAGACCTCAACACACAGGTCTAAGCCCTGTGGTGGTTGTTTGTCTGTTAAAGCCCCCTGTTGAGGTGGAGACAGGAGAGTCAAGAATTTAAGGGCATTCTTGGCTACACATCAAATTTGAGGCCTTGATATGTATACAAACCTATCTCAAAGAGCGAAAAGCAAAAAAAAAAAAAAAAAAAAAAAAAAAAAAGCCATCCTTCCCAGATTTGCCTGCACAGCGGAAACTTCTTTTTTATGTCACATTTTAATTTTGATTGCATTTACTTATTTATTGCTGTGTGTGGGTGTGCAGGTGTGGGTGTGCAGGTGTGGGGGTCAGAGGACAACTTGTGGGAGTCAGGTCTCTCCTCCCACCATCTAAGTCCCAGAGATTGAACTAAGTCAGCAGGCTTGGCTACAGACCTCGTCCAGACACTCTGAGTTAATTGGTGGGGAAGTGGGAGCGGGGGAGGGGGAGCCTTAGTGTTGAGCTTTGAATGACCCAAGGTCAGTCCCTTGTATCACGTTCTGGACTTCCAGGCCCTGCAAGTATCATCACACCAGTGGCCCAAGTGTCACCATGTGCCAGGCACTGTTCTCAGCTCACCGGGTCCCCATCCCACCAGTGAGAAGGTCAGCCCTGCCGTGTTCCCATTGTACAAGGTGGAGGAAGAGGAGGAGAGAGGTTGGGCCACGGGTCGGAGACCAGGACCCAATCAGGGACAGTCTGACACCAGACACACCTCGAGGCCACTGCCATCTTCACCAGAGCAGCTGTGACCATCCACAGGGGTCCCTCAAATAGGGCCTGCGACTGTTCTGTCTCAGGAGGGTCTGGACCCTCGCCTGAGATCCCAGCCAACTCCTCCCCAGCTGTGCACAATTCCGTCGCGGTGGCCTGTGGTCTGAAGAGTGTGTAGACCACGGGCGGATAATGACGGGGACTCCATCCACGCAGCTCTCGGGAGTCATCTCCCCTGTCGGGGACGGTGTTTGAGCGAGAAATGTCCCCTCATCCGCTCACATATTTGAACACTTGTCCTCCGGTTGATGGTGCTGTTTGGGAGGGGGTTATGGAACCTTTGGGAGGTGCAGCCTTGCTGGAGTAAGTACATCAGTCGGTCACTCACTCCCTGTTTGCTCTTTCTGCTTCCTGGGTGCAGTCGAGAGCCGGTCTCTCAGCCTCCAGCTCTGGTTGCCTGTGGCCGTTATGGCCCCCTCCTCTGGAACAGTAAGTCAAACCCAGCGTTCTTGTGTAAGTTGCCGTTGGCCATAGCGTTTTACACACAACGGAAAAGTAGCTCACAGGCCGCCAGCTGATTTGGGGTCACTTCGGTTCCTACTTGAAATCCCAGTAAACTCATTGGCTCAGCAAGCTGAACCTGCGTGTTCTGATTGGCCGACGGTGCCCTATCTAGAGTGAACAGGAATGGAACTCAGTTCTCTCCAGGCAAGTTCACCATCTGTCAGGTCCTGGATGGCTGCTGCCTAGGCCGGCCAGGTCTCAGGCACAGGGTGAATTGGCGTGTGACCATATCACACGGACAGCTTTTCTGCACAAAATACATGACTATCTGCCCCCAGCGAGCTCAGCGAGCCCCCAGAAAAAGCTGAAATCGTGGCTGTGAGATCCCTGTCAGGTAATCTTGCCATCAGCCCTGAGGACTTGACTTGGATCCCCGAGACCCACGTGGTGGAAGGAAAGAACTGATTCCTGCAAGTTGACCTCTGACCTCTACTACTCTTGTGCTGTGACAATGTACACACCCACAATAAACAATTCTTTTCTTTTTAAACAACAGCGGGAGGCTGATGTGGTGGAGCCCGTCTTTAGTTTCGGCACATGGGAGGCAGAGGCAGGCAGATCTCAGAGTTTGGGGCCAGCCTGGTCCACACGAATGTCCTCACATTCTGGGATATCTCTTTTTAGTTGCTGTTGTTTTTGGTTTGGTTTTTTGTTTGTTTGTTTGTTTTTAAGACATAGTCTCTCTCTGAGGAGCCCTGGCTGTCTGAGTATTGGGATTAAAGGTGTATGCTATCTCAACTAGGTCCTCTTGAATATGGCAGGCAGCTTTGGAAGGAACTCTTTCTAGTGGCCACCACACAGAGGGTGGACCTAACCTACGTGGGTTTGAAAACTGCCCGAGGGGCTACCCTGTGTGGTCTTGGTGGAGTCGCTTAACCTCCACCAGCCTCCTTTCCTTCATTACCTAATGCTTCCCTGCGGCCTACCAGTGCGCTAAGGGCTGCTGGGTACTCACCATGTAGACACCACGTAAGAGCGTCTGACAGAGAGACAGCCTCACTCTGCACTACACTGGGAGTGGAATGGACAAGCTGGTATTTTTACGAGAAGGCAAAATCAGCCAGGTCACAACGTTAACGGGTGAACCTGCCGGGCAGGGTCTCTGTGAGCAAGCATGCACTGGGCCTTCTGAGACACTGCAGTATGTGGGTGTGTGGGGGGGGGGGCTGCTGCTGTGGAGGCTAGAGAAACCAATTCCCTGGAGGGTGATGGGGAGGGAGTCAGTGAACTCTATGGGGTCTCTAGAAAGAGGACTCCCAGTGAACCAGAGATACAACGGCCCACCTGATTATGCAGGCTGGTCCGCCCCTGTCAGGCTGCAGAACCCGCACCTGGCGCTGTGCTGTGGGGACCAAGGATGGCAAATTCTGACTTGTCCCGGCTATGCCTGCCCCCTGGTGGACATATCTATTATGGCACCCTCACAGAGCTTGGGCGGTGGTTCCATTAGTTGCTTGGGAGTTCATCAAAGGGGTTTGTCTCTCTAGGACACACTTGATGTCATAGGGCCGGCTCTTTAGGAGAGCTGAGAACTCGGAGATGGAGAAAGGCTTAGTTAGAAGACAGCAGAGGTCCCTCCAGCTGGTCAGGAAAAAAGTAGGCGGCCTCGCTGTGACCAAGAGCATCTGGTGTTCCGGAGTCTGGGCTGCAGGCCGCAAGTGTCCCTGCACCCTCCTGCATGCACCTGGAGGAGGCCTGAGCCTCGCCAGGACACTCGCTCTACTCAAGACGTTCGGCCCCTCGCTCTGACCCCCGGACAGTTCTAACAGAGTGGCAATAACCTCTCACACATTCCTAACACACGTAGAGTCAACTGACGTAAAGTTGACAGACGGCAGTGTAGATAGAGGTCTGCCTCAGACATAAAAGCGACCCAGGATCCCCGGTGTTCCAAGGGTAACAAACCACCTGGGGACTCATAAAGATACTTACGAATATATATGTATGTATATGGGGGGAGGCATAGGCACATGTGAGCCACAGTGTGAAGGTGGAGGTCATAGGACAGTTAGCCAGAGTCCAGTCTCTTATTCCACCATAGGAGTTCTAGGGTTTTAAGTTCTAGGTTCTAGGTCGCCAGGCTCAACAACAAGTGGCTTGATCCATTTTACCAAGTGTACTTAGGGATTTGGCCAACGTGAAGCCTGAGCAGGCCAGTGTGGTGGCCTGATGGCTATTGTTCCTCAAATGATGTTGAGGAGAAGGTGGTAGAATTTCTGATAGCCTCAGAAGCATTTTTCTTTTATTATGTGTGGTGTGTGTGCATGCATGTTTACATGTGTGGGTGTATGTGTGTGCACAGGCAAACCCGGCCGTGTGTGTGTGTGTGTGTGTGTGTGTGTGTGTGTGTGTGTGTGTGTAGGCCAGAGGCTGATGTTAGGAGTCTTTCTGGGTGTTTCTCCCCCTTATTCTCTGAGGCAGGTCTCTCACTGGGAATCCCAGGCTTGCTGTTTGCCTAGGTTAGCCAGCTAGCTAGTTGCCCCAGGGAATCCTGTTTCTGCTCCCAAATGCTAGGATGAAGGGCAGT
The DNA here is from genome assembly GCF_014885135.2 of Alexandromys fortis. Classification (NCBI taxonomy): domain Eukaryota; kingdom Metazoa; phylum Chordata; class Mammalia; order Rodentia; family Cricetidae; genus Alexandromys; species Alexandromys fortis. The sequence goes on along the minus strand of NW_026068060.1, from coordinate 825,062 downwards.
TGCTGTATTCAGCTGGCACTTATAGGGCACCAGGGACTTGAATTTGCATTCTCATTTTTGGGCATCAAGTGCTTGATCTGCTGAGATCTTTTTTTTTTTTTTCAAGACAGGGTTTCTCTGTGGTTTTGGAGCCTGTCCTGGAACTAGCTCTTGTAGACCAGGCTGGTCTCGAACTCACAGAGATCCGCCTGCCTCTGCCTCCCAAGTGCTGGGATTAAAGGCGTGCGCCACCACCGCCCGGCCGATCTGCTGAGATCTTACACACACACACACACACACACACACACACACACACACACACACCGCCTCCACGTCTTCTTTCCTGGGAAGGATGGCAGAGTCTGGTCCCCAGGGAGGCTGCCTTGTTTGTCTTGATCATCTGACAGAGGAGACAATGACATATCTCAAACGACTGAAGTTTGAGGGTCCTTCCTTCTGCGCAGCCTCCCTGACCTGTGACTCCGACCCTAGGCATCTCTGTTCACAGTGTGTAGTTCAGGGCTCCTAGTGTGCACAGAACCCTGAGTTCCATTCCCAGCACACACAAACTGACTCCTTCCTGTAATCCCAGCACTCAGGAGGAGGAGACAGGAGGATCAGGGCCTTGTGGTGTCAGCCTGGACTACACAAAACTCTGTCTAAAAAAGGAGAAGAAACTGAATATGGTGGCCTACATTTTTAATCCCTGCATTGGGAGGCAGAGGCGGATTTGTGAGTCCATGGCCAGCCAGGATTACAGTGAGGCTGCCTAAAAAAGAGGAAAGAGAATGTCTTAGTTGCGTTTCCATTGCTGTGAAGAGACACCATGGTCACAGCCACTCTTTTAAAGGGAGTGTTTAATTGGGGGCGGCTTACAGTTTCAGAGATTCAGTCCGTTATCATCGTGGTGGGGAGTGCGACCCCACTCAGGCATCATGGTAGCTGAGAAGTCTAATCTAGGTCCACAGGCAGCAGGAAGAGACAGACACTAGGCCTGGCTTGGGCATTTGAAACCTCAAAGTCCACCCACCCCCAGTGACATATGTGTGCCAACAAGGCCACACCTCCTCATCTTTCCCAACTGGGGACCAAGCATTCAAACATATGGGCCTATGGGGGTTGGGGGAAGCATTCCCATGAAAACCACCACAGAAAGAAACAAAAGAAGAAAAGAAAACTAAACTGCCTGAGGAAGCCAGCTGCCACAGAAGTAGTGATTTCAGAAGACAGTTGAGGAAAAAAAATATAAAATTTGGGGACATGAAGCTGCAGTCCCCACTCTTGGGAAGTCGAGGCCAGAGGACGGAAAGTTTGAGGCTCAGCTACATAGCAAGACCCCATGTCAGAGTCATCCCTAAATTCACGGTCCAGGCTGGACAAATGGCTCAGTGTATACAGGTGCTTGCTACCAAACCTGAGACCTGCCTTCAATCCCCAGAACCCACATGGTGGAAGGAAGGAGAGAGCCGGCTCCTTAGGCTGTCCTCTGACTGCCTGTCTCATTTAAACATGGCCCTCATAGGCTCCTATATTCTAATGTTTAGGCACTGGGGAGTGGCCCCACTTGAGAAGGACTAGGAGGTGTGGCCTTGGAGTAGGGGGGGGGCCTTTGGTGGAAGTGTGACACTGCTGGAGGGCTTTGAGGTTCCCAAAGCCCAAGCCAGGCCCAGTGTCTTTCTCTTTCTGCTTCCTGCTGATCCAGATGTAGACTTCTCAGTTCCTTCTCCAGCACCATGTCTGCCTGCATTCTGCATGTTCCCTGCCGTGATGATAATGGACTAAACCTCTTAACTGTAAGCCAGCCTCAATTAAATGCTTTCTTTTATAAGAATTGCTGTGATCATGGTGTCTTGTCACAGCAGTAGAACACCAAGATAGTCCCCCCCACACACACACCATAGTACACTTGCATGCACACACACAAAATAAAAATGTAAAAACAAAAAAAGCATGATCTACAGATGACCAGGTGATCGCAACCTTTGGTTTATCCTTGTATTTCTAGCTTTTGGGAGACTAAGTCGAGATGATGATTGTTAGAGGCTAGCCTGTGCTACACAGTGAGGCCTTATCTCCAAAACAAATCAAAGGAACCACGCAACCCAACAGAGGTGACTGCCCCGGCATCCCAGCATGCACCTGTATCGCAGCCATGTTCTGACAACATTGAGCACAGCACAGAAGAACTGTGGGTGGTTCTTTCAGGTTATCTCCGCCACAGCAGTGCGGGACCGCAGCGAAGACCCCTCTCGGCACATGCCCAGTGTCTCCTCAGGAGAATTCCCAGAGGACAAATTGCCAGGTAGGAGCAGAAGCTGGTTTTCAAAAACAAAGAAGGAAACTTCTCTCCCTCCCTCGGGTCCCTCCTTCCTTCCTGCCGTCTCTCCCTTCCCCCTCCTCCCCCCTCTCTCCTTCCTTCCTTCCTGACAGGGTCTCATCCAGTCCATTTTGGCCTTAAACTTGCTGTGTAACTGGGGACGACCCTGAACTTCTGATCCTCCTGCCTTCGCTCACCGGTGCTGGTGTCACCTGTGTGTGTCACCGCCCAAGGCTGGTGTACTTTTCACAAGTAACGCTCAAACACAGAAACACAGTTCAGAAGGAGGCCAGGGTACCCATGGACCCAGCAATACCACTCTTGGGAATATACCCAAGAGAGGCCTTATCATGCAACAAAAATATATGCTTTACTATGTTCATAGCAGCATTGTTTGTAATAGCCAGAACCTGGAAACAACCTAGATGCCCTTCAATTGAAGAATGGATGAAGAAAGTATGGAATATATACATATTAGAGTACTACTCAGCAGTAAAAAACAAGGACTTCTTGAAGTTTGCAGGCAAATGGATGGAAATAGAAAACACTATCCTGAGTGAGGTAAGCCAGACCCAAAAAGAGGAACATGGGATGTACTCACTCATATTTGGTTTCTAGCCATAAATAAAGGACATTGAGCCTATAATTTGGGTTCTTAGAGAAGCTAAATAAGAAGGAGAACCCAAAGTAAAACATATAGGCATCCTCCTGAATATTAACCTTCATCAGGCGATGAAAGAAGACAGAGACAGAGACCCACATTGGAGCACCGGACTGAAATCTCAAGGTCCAAATCAGGAGCAGAAGGAGAGCGAACATGAGCAAGGAACTCAGGACCGCGAGGGGTGCACCCACACACTGAGACAATGGAGATGCTCTATCGGGAACTCACCAAGGCCAGCTGACCTGGGTCTGAAAAAGCCTGGGTTAAAACAGGTCTCACTGAACATAGTGGACAATGAGGACTACTGAGACATCAAGAACAATGGCAATGGGTTTTTGATCCTATTGCGTGTATTGGCTTTGTGGGAGCCTAGGCTGCTTGGATGCTCACCTTACAAGACCTGGACGGAGGAGGGTTTTCCTTGGACTTCCCACGGGACGGAGAGCCCTGATTGCTCTTTGGGCTGACGAGGGAGGGGGACTTGATTGGGGGAGGGGGAGGGAAAGGGGAGGCGGAGGTGGGGAAGAGACAGAAATATTTAATAAATAAATAAATAAATAAATAAATAAATAAATAAATGGAAAAAAAGAAGGAGGCCAGGGGACAGGGCCCTGTAGGAAGAGATCTTGCCTTGCACGAAACCCGGGGTTTATCCCTCCATAGGCTGGAGAGGCTGACGTGTGCTCCAGGGGTGGAGGCAGGAGGGTCAGAAGTTCAAGGTTATCCTCTACTATGTTTTGAGTTTTACACCAGCCTGGACCACAGAAGACCCTGTCTCCAACTACATTAAACTAACTAACTAATGTTAATTTTTATCATTTATTTATGAATACGGGTACACACAGGCCATGGTGCCCATATGGAGGTCAGAGGTCAAAGGTCAACTCATGGGCATCTATCTATTCTTCCACTATATTGCTCCTAGGGAACTGACTCAGCTCAGACTTGGCAGCAAGAGCCCAGTGGGGCCATCTCACTAGCCCCCCATTCCTTCACCCACTGGGCCATCTCATTACCCTCCATGCCTTTTTTCCCCCTTCCATTTTTTTTTTTAAGATAGGGTCTCTCTATATAGCCCTGGTTGTCCTGGAACTTGCTCTGTAGACCAGGCAGGCCTCGAACTCAAGAGATCAGCCTGCCTCTGCCTTCTGAGTGCTGGGATTAATTGCATGCACCACCACAGGGCCTCTGCTTCTGTTCTGAAGCTCAGACAAACCCAAGGTGAGACAGGAATCCAACAAACTAGTTTTTGCTTTGATTACCTGTGGATGAAACAATATTGGGTGCTGCACTGTGATTCGGGGTTCCATGTCCCGAGGTAGATTTCTTTCCTAAGTGTTAGAGAGATGCCCAGGATGAAGACAGAAACATATCTACCTGTCAGCAAGAAAAATGTCTAACAATTAGCACTGGGAAGAAAAGTCGAGCCAGGCAGATGTCAAGGACAGAAGATGGTTGGTTGTCTGAGAGGCCCTAATGAGGGCAAAGCCGAGGGCCGGAAAGGAGCGTCAACTAGGCCATGAATTATGCATGGCCGCTCTTAAATATTTCATCCACTCTTAAGCATGGTTTATCTTAGCACAGCTAAATGAGGAATGAAAAAAAAATGTTGCGGTCGGAAGCCGCGTCGTTCTAGTCACGGAACCGCCACCGAGCTCCCAAAGACGGCGTTGCAGGGGCACCCTGGTGCAAGCGAGAGCCTGCGGGGTGACCTTTGCCTTCCGTAAGGTGAGGGCTAGAGCGGCTTCACCTCCCCCTTCCGGCCGCCAGCCTTCCTTTCAGGACCATATTCTTCGGCTCGACATGCTGGTTTTAAGACTGCATGCAGGGTTCCTAAGGGGTCTGAGTTCCCCCGGGAGTCCCACAATAAGTGGGCAGTCCAGCAGGATGTCTGCATTTGAGGAGCAGAGGCGGGAGGCGCCTGGCTCGCCTGGCCAGCTGCCCAGCCGGGCTGCTGTTGGCGCTTCTCCCTTTACCACGGATTTTCTCCGGCTTCCTTGGCTCTGTGTGCCCGGCTGTTGGAGGCACACGCCAGCCCCACTGGGCACAGGCACTGGGAACACAAGCCAAGGCCTCCTACGGAGGAGGGCACTGAGGCCAGATCCCAGGGAACAGGCTCCTGGGACAGCAGAGTCGCACGGGCTTTCCTGTGGTCTTCTGCAGGGGCTGGGACCACAGTCGGGAGAGCTTTGCCAGTGTTGCCTGTGTGTGCGCACCTGTGCGGGAAGCTTAACTGTACATTCAAGTGGATTGTGTGTGTGTGTGTGTGTGTGTGTGTGTGTGTGTGTGTGTGTGTGTTCAGAATTTACGGATCAGAGTTGGGCTGGCTTAGCTGGTCTTATAAAGGCGCTTGCTGCTCAGCCTTATGAGCCAGGTTCCATCCCTGGGACCTACACAAGGAGGACTGACTCCCACAGATTGTTCTCTGACCTCCACATGTGTGGTACAATGACAAACGCACACATACACACTCACAAACAAATAAAAAGCAATGAATTAATACTTAGGCCAGTGAGATGGGTCAGTGTGTAAAGATGAATTTATGTGCTGAGTTCAACCCCCAGAACCCGCTTAAAGGTGGCCGGAAAGACTTACGTCACAAAGTTGTCCTCTATCATCTACACACACCCCGGCACGCACACTCTCCTCGATTAAAAAGGCAAAACAATAAATAAATGAATAAATCCTGGCAGTGTCGGCACAAGCCTTTAATCCCAGCACTCGGGAGGCAGAGGCAGGCAGAGCTCTGAGTTTGAGGCCATCCTGGTCTACAGGAGCTAGTTCCAGGACAGCTAGGACTGTAACACAGAGAAACCTTGTCTCGAAAAATAAAAACCAAAAAAAAAACCAACAAAATAATAAAATAAATGAATAAAAAAAAGTGTGCCTGTGGTTTTGAGAGAGGTGCTCTTACAGAGAGCACAAGGAGACCGCTGACTCTCAATCCTCCTGCCTCAGCTTTCTAGGTGCCAGGATTACAAGTATGAACTCTCATTCCTGCCAATGTGTATCAGTTAATTTATGTAGGGACTGGGGAGATGGCTCAGTGGTTAAGAGCACTGGCTGCTCTTCCAGAGGACCTGGGTTCAAGTCCCAGTACCCACATGACAGCTCACAACTGTCTATAACTCCAGTTCCAGGGGGTCTGATGCCCTCACACAGACATACATACAGGCGAAAACACCAGGACACATGAAATAAAAATAAATTTTTAAAAAAATTTATTTATTAATAGGGTCTCATGTAGCTCAAGTCAGTCTCAAATTTGTAGCTGAGGATGACCTTTGAACCCCTGACCCTCTGGCCTTTACCTCCAGAATGCTGACAACCAGACATGTACCGAAATGCTGAGTTAACGCTGTGAGCGCTGTGCTGGGGATAGAATGGCACCCATGGCTGCGGGACAAGCACTCTACCAACTGGGCTGTAACTCCGGGCCTCATGTGCTTTTACTTATTTTCTGAATTCTCTTTTGCATTTATTTATGTATGCACATGTAGGTACATGTTGCCATCTTATGAATTTGGACATCAGAGGTCAACTTTCAGGAGTCAGCTTTCTCCTTCCGCTAAGTGGATCTGGGGGATCAAACTCCGGCATCAGGATCGGTGGCAAGTGTCTTGTCCTGCTGAGCCATCTCAGCAGTCCCCTGCAGGTTTGGAGACCAGAGGTTTCCCCGTGATTCACCCAAAGAAGTGGTACCCTGTGTGGGGTCACGGAGTTGTAGCCGCTTTCTGATTCCAACCGAGTCAAAGATCGCCCCCATCTCCCTGGGAAGCCACGCGGCTGGCACGGTTGCCAGTGTTCGGCACTGTCCTGGCATCCTTGGAAGGCAGGCACTCTGACTTGTCCTCCAGCCTCCTCACCCATGCTCTCCGGCTCTGCTAAGTTAATGATTGGGTTTCTGAGTCACTAAGCACACATTGGGACAGTCGGTGTGGGCACACACCTGAGACAAGCGGCTGAGGGCTGGAAATAGCCTGATTAGTATCTCCGTCCCTCCTGGCCAGGTAGCCTGGGAACAAAGGTATGTTCTAGAAGAACTCGGTGGAGGCTGCGTGCTCGTGTTGAGGGCAGTCTGCTCGGGCATTAGAAATGAAGGAATGAGTGCTATTTGCTCTCATCCTTAAGCATCTTGGGAATCCAGACCGAGAAGAAGGCTGTGCTGATAGGCATCGGTGGTTGTACTGGGTCCCGTGCCAGCGTCTCTCCTCGCAGATGACACAGCACAGAAATGCAGACTGAACCTCTCAGGGGCTCATTGTCGGCATGCCTTCAGCGAGCCTTGCCCTGCTGTGGGGAGTGACTGGAGCCTTCAGAAATGTTTCTGAAGGACCACATTCCTGCACCTTGGTGACCTGCAGGCCAGGACTGTTCCAGACGACTGAGTTACTGTCGTGAGAACTTCAACCATACTGGGGGGCTAGCCTTGTCTACAGAGCCAGCCAGTGACACCACCGCAAATGAATTCCAGGCTCCGGGAATGGGCGCTCTCTCCTTGAAGTGGCACCAGAGTAGGCGGGGTAGAAGACAAACCCCTTGAGGGCTTTTTAAAGCTAGAAACTGCAGAGCCAAGGGTGCCAGTCAACGCTACAGTGCTTGCCTAGCCTGTCCAAGTTTCTAGACTCAGTCCCCTGTGGGGCAGGGAAAAATAGCCAGGTGTGGTGGCTCTGTTTTATAGTCCTCAGGACTTTAAAGTCAGAGGCAGGAAGATGAGGAGTTCAAGGTCATCCTGGGCTCCGTGGTGAGTTGGAGGCCAGCCTAGATAACAGGAAGGCCGGTCCTAAAGTCAGAGAGAGCAGGCGCAGTGGCTCAACCCTACAGCCCCAGCACTCACGTTGGAGCCTCTGATCTGCACTGTCCATTCCAGACCAGCCAGCACTACACAGTAAGACCGCATCTCAAGAAAACGACAGATTAACTGGGCCAGCAAGGAGGCTCTGTGGTAAAAACGCTTGCTGAGCGATGGAAAGAAAGGACTCCTGAACGTTGCCCTCTGACCTCTACACTGTGACTCTAAGCTAGCCTCTCATACACAGACCCCACACACAAACACATACGCTTGAAAATACTGCAGTGAAACTCAGTACTTAAAAAATTAATAGAGGGGGCGGTGGTGGCGCACACCTTTAGCACTCAGGAGGCAGAGGCAGGTGGATCTCTGTGAGTTCAAGGCCAGCCTGGTCTACAAGAGCTAGTTCCAGGACAGGCTCCAAAGCTACAGAGAAACCCTGTCTCGAAAAACAAAACAAAACAAAAGGAACAAATAAAAATTAACAGGGGTTGGAGAGATGGCTCAGTAGTTAGGAGTGCTGCTTGTTTTACAGAGAGCCCGGGTTCAGTTCCAGCACCCATAGAGTGGCTCATAACCATCTGTAACTCCATCCAGTTCTCTGGGATCCAAAGCACTTTTCTGATCTCAGTGGGCATCAGGCACACACACAGTATGGAAACATACAGGAAAAACACTTGTACACATAGAATCAAATTTAAAAGTAAATAAACATTAATGAGGTCAGCCTGAAGAGATGGTTCTGTGGCTAAGAACACTGGTAGCTCTTGCAGAGGTCCAGAACGTTTTGTAGGAAACTGTGGGTTTCTGGAATACCCCAAAAGTCAGACTGCAGATAGCCTTGGGCCGACACATACCCAAATGGTATTTCTAAAAGTGTTGAGCCCCCTACTCTGAAGGTTCAGGGGCCCCCATTTGTCAGCCCCATCCACCCTGTCCCATTCTAGCCCCGGGACATTTGAACCAGCAAGAAAACTATTAGCACTATAGACTCCCACCACTGCAGAGAAAACTATTAGCACTATAGACTCCCACCACTGCAGAGAAAACTATTAGCACTATAGACTCCCACCACTGCAGAGAAAACTATTAGCACTATAGACTCCCACCACTGCAGAGAAAACTATTAGCACTATAGACTCCCACCACTGCAGAGGGACGTTTACCTGTGTTGTCACGTGTGTGTGGGTGCTCACAAAGGCTAGAGGAGGGTGCTGGATCCCTTGGAGCTGGAGTTACAGGCTGTTCTGAGCCACCAGACATGGGTGCTGGGAATCAGACCTGAGTCCTCTGAAAGAGCAGCCTTGGTTTTCAGCCACGGAGGAGCCACCTCTTCAGGCTGTGTCCGGTACGTCGATTTTGTTGTATTGAGACGCTACCTATACTTAGCCTTCTATCTATGAGACTAGCATCCTGATGTAAGGGAACACCTCCCCAAGGTCAGATTGGGACGTGTGTCCCAGGTTAGGGTAATGCAGTTACTGGGCTGGCTTGGCTCAAGGACACTGAATAGCAGAATAGAATCTGCAGGCCACCTTTGCCACCACAAGGCGGGGATCCTGTGCCTGCGAGAAAAGCTAACTGAGTTCAAAAGCGCAAGCAGGGAGGGTCCTGCCTAGGTTGAAGTCACCAGCCACTCATGGCCACTTATCTCACACGCATGTGTGTGACATGCACATGTTCATATGTGCGAGTGTGTATATACATAGGAAAACGTGTGCAGACCTGAGGTTGACACTTTATGTCTTCTCAATTGCTTTCCATATTATTTTTCTTTTCTTTCTTTTTTTTTAAAAAAAGATTTATTTATTATAGATACAATGTTCTGCCTGCATGTCTTCCTGCCAGAAGAGGGCTCCAGATCTCATTACAGATAGTTGTGAGCCACCATGTGGTTGCTAGAAACTGAACTCAGGACCTCTGAAAGAGCAGTTAGTGCTCTTAACTGCTGAGCCATCTCTCCAACCCCCTTTATTTTTCTATAGACATTTATTTTTTTTTAAGAATTTGAGCTGGGGGAGGCTGGAGAGATGGCTCAGTGGTTAAGAGCACTGACTGCTCTTCCAGAGGACTGGGGTTCAATTCCCAGCACCCACATGGCAGCTCACAACTGTCTGAAAATCCAGTTGCAGGGGATCTGACACCTTCACACCAATGCACATAAAATAAAGTTAAATAATAAAAATATTTTTAAAAAAAGAAAAAAAAAAGAATTTGAGCTGGGTATGATAGTGCACACCTTTAATCCCAGTGCTCGGATGGTAGAGGCAGATGGATCTCTGTGATTTCAAGGCCAGCCTGGTCTACATAGTGAGTTCCTGTGCAGCCTACATGGAGAAGCTGAAAAAATAACAACAACAAAAATCTGTGTGCATGAGCATGCATGACAGTGCACAGATGCAGTCAGAGGACAGCCTGAGGGAGCTGGCTTTGTCCTTTCATGTGGGCCCTGGGGACTGATATCAGACTGTTAAGATGTGACAGCAAGCTCCACTACTCACAGAACCATCTTGCTGGCCTCCAGCTTATTTTTGTGAGACAAGATCTCTCACTGTATCAGGAACTGATTCCACCAGAGCAGCAGGTCAACCGGGTCCAGGCAGGGCTATACAACCACACCTGGCTCTTTTGTGGGTGCTGGGGATCTGAACTCAATCCCTCGCGCTTGTAGGATGAGCTCCTTCACGAGAGAACCCTTGCCTTGGCACCCCATTTACTCTTTGGTACCAGGGACTGAACCTACAAATTCATGCATGTTAGGCTAGCTCTCTGCTACCGACGTCTCAGCCCTGTTCACTTTTGAGAACAGGTGTAAGTTGTCTAGGTTGGCTTTGAATTTGCCATCCTGCCTCAGCCTACCCCAGGAGCTGGAAGGACAGGTCTGTGCTGCTAGGTCTGGCTGGCAACCATCAGTTAACATAACGGTGGACATCTCCCGGGCGGACTGTCTACATCACATCATTTTCTTAAAGACAGGGTCTTTCTGTGCAGCCCTGGCTGGCCTGAACCTGTGCCTACCTGCTTCTGCCTCCAGAGTGCTGGGTTTAGGGCATGTGCTACCATGCCTGGCGCTTGTGGAGGTCAGGAGAGGGTGTCAGCCCCTGGAACTATTGGGAGAGACCTGTAGAAATACAAAAACAACACAGAGGCTTGGTGTGTAGCTCAGGGTGGAGATGTGGTAACTGAGTGACCATGTGCTCAGTCGGGGGCACTGGAAAGGGAAGTCAGTGAATCAGCTGTGACTCAGTCTCCCTCCTATGGACCTAATGGATGCCTGATAAATATTCTAGAAGTTCTCTGTTGATACAACTGCAAACAAGAAAGTAGCCTTTACACAAGTCCGTCTTTATTTGTAAAAAATAATATGTAACTAAAGCTAACTTGATTTTTAAAATCAAAGTTCATTTAGTGATAATGTACATTTTATAATAAAATTGTAGTAAAATACTGACATTTGATAGTTTAAACAAAGTATCATTCATGTAAAAATCATGTTATAGCATGTAAAATTTAATTAGAAAATTCATGGTTCACAACAGCACGGCATCTTGTTGACACAGCTGAGGGCAGAACAGAATTCACAGTGAGGCTCGACGTTCGCAACAACAGAACCACATGCCAAGCCGCTAAGCTTCGTAAGGTGCATTGAGAACCGAGCCAGCGGGATGGGACCCCCCACAACCAAGGCTCGTTGGCCTCACAGGACGTCTCTGGGTCACTTATTTCAGTAAGACCTTGGTGCAAACTCTACTGTCCTCCAAATTAAAAGAAGCGTCAGCAGCTTTGATCGCCATTTTCAGACAGAAGATAAATCTGTGTTTTACAGTTAAAATCTGTACAAAAGTCAAGCCCTGAAGTGTTTTCCCCAAGAGAAAGTTCTAATGTTAAAACTCTGTTTAAAAAAAAAAAAAAAAGATAGAGAGAGAGAAGAGAGAGGTAGTATGTGGAAGTATTTGGACTTACAACGTTGAGCCCATGTGCTACTTAGCTCATGAATACAACTGAGCCTTCCAAACCTAATGTTACCTTCTGCCCGAGAGCCACACTGTGCGAACTCACTCACTCACGGTGTCAGAGCTGGACACAGCCAGCAACTGGTGCTGTGTGAGAGGAAGAACTCGGTGAATGCAACAAAGTCACAGGGTTGCCACGCCCAGCCTCAGCTAGGTGCCTGCAAAGAATGCGGTCAGTATTGAGTCCAGCTCCCTTCACTGGGTGAGACTTCAACTCCGCGGCTCTCACCACAGAGAAAGAGCGTCCTTCAGTCGGAGTCTTCGCTGTTGTAGTAAGAACACAACTGGGAGGCGTGCATACATGCCCCGCCAGACGGTTAGGTAATAAATAACTGTCAGCTTCGGGGATCCACACATGTGGATCACGGTGCCTGTGCATGCCACTGAGGGCCTCAGGCGAGGGAGGACAACTGCTGTCCCCTTCTCCTGAATGGATGCACAGAAGAGAATAAATAACTCAGACAATTAACACCCCTTCGGGTGGTGAACGTGACACAGGCTTCCCGAAGTGCCGGCAGCGCCCTAGAATCCCCAGGAAGAAAAACTCCATCTTTTGTATAAAAAGTGCACGCTTGTCCTGTGTGTTAAGTCTTTTAAACTTGGGGTCCTTTTATCCAACATGATCCACACTGCCTGGTACACTGGAAGAGTGTGGAGCACACTAACCACACACACACACACGCACACACGAGAACAATCTCCAATGGACTGGGGTTCCACTGGGGGTCAAGAGGTTAAAGGGCAGTCAGGAGGACTGAGGCACCCTGCAATTCTGAAGCTACAGGGTGGAGACAACAACAGGGGGTACTCCAGGGCAGGGTGGTGGGAAGCACCCCTAAACATGGCCAGCTAAAGTCTTAGGAAAACAGAATGAAAACTGCACTTGAAAAAAATGTCACAACCAACAGAGGAACATTTTTAAGGGTCAGAATACATCAAGGTTGGGAATCCAAGAACTGAGGTTCCCAGTGGACCAAGCAGACATCAGACATCACAGAGGACAAACGATCGGCTCTGCAGGGCAGGTGGAGACAGCACTGCAGCAGGGCTGCAGGCGGAAGCAGCATCCAGTGTTGCAGAGAGCAGCACCACCCCTGCAGCCAGGCCTCTGACCTGCACCATCAGTCCGCCAGCAGCCGCCCATCCCAGCCACGCTTTAGGCTTGCCCACGGAACACCGAGGCCCGGAGGTCCACAGCGCCAGTCTCGTGCCACAGCTGTAGCACTTGAAAAACACGCGTGGCAGGTTCACAATGTTATGATCGTGCCGTCTTCCTCTAAGAGTCTCTGGTTCGGAGCACGGGGTTCAAACTCTGTGTCCAGGCTGCTGGGCACAGGCACTGGGTCCTGTGTCGGGGAGAACCCGTTCTGCCCTGACTCAAAGCTGAGCTCGATCTGGGTCAGGGACTCCAGGCTCTGGGCATCAGGGGCGGCCTTGGGGATCTGCTGTGGCTCGCCACTGTCTTCAATGATGATGTCGTCCTCATCGCTGTCCTGGTCCTCTGGCTCAAAGCTGGCTTCCGCCTGCTGCGGGTAGCCCAGGAGGCTGTTGTCGGTAGACTGGCTGGAGCTGCCAGAAGTCCGACTGTTCCTCACCACGTTGTTCCTCTGGTTGGCTGGCCGCACAGTGATGATGAGGTTGCGGCTGTTGGCTATCATCATGTCGGTCACCTGGTCCAGGCTCTTCCCGGACACCTCTATACCGTTTACTTCTAAAACTTCATCATTGACAGCGAGCAGTCCTGTGCTCTGGGCCAGACCCCCGGGGACGAGCCTGGATATGAAGATCCCGGGGACTTTCTCTAAGCCATGCGGTGTCACGCGGACACTGGAACCGTCACGGATGTAGAAACCCAGGGGCTTCTCCGTGCCATACTTGTACAGCCGGACCCTCCGGTGGGTCTCCGGGAGGATGTCCACATCTATGATGGATGACACCGGCCGGAAGTCCTGGGGCATGCTGATGACGATGTGGGGCTTCTTCCTATGGTTGTCAGGACGTAGCACGTTGCTCAGCACGTTCTTCTTCCGGATCAGGGTGTCCGTACCAAAGGCACTGTAGTCAGCTTCTTCTGCTCGGAGAAAGCAAACACAAGACAGTTACGGAACCGCTGGAACACAGCTGCCCACAGTGGGCCTGGCAAAGGATGGCACCAGCCAACATACATGCTCAGACAAGGAATGCAATGGTGCCTGTCATGCCATAAAGAGAACACTAGAGGGCCCCCCTCAGACACAGCTCAAAGGCACTAACTACTGGACTGGCCAGTGAAATTCTGATACAGCCAGGCATGGCCCACACATCTAAGTTCAAGGCCAGCCTGGGTTACAGAGTGAAATCCTGTCTCAAAATCTAAAAATCAAAACAACACAGTAAACTGCAGTAGATCTGCAGGCTCACAGACTTCCCTCCTGGTTTTTTCAGGTAGTGTCTGCGTTGCTAGGCAGGCTTCAGTTGCCCAGGCAGCGGAGACACTTAACTATGGGTGTAGGTATGTCACTACTCCAAGCTACAACTTCATTCCCCGCGACCCCCTAAAGTGTTTTGCCTTGTACTCAAGGCAATCCTCCTGCCTCAACCTCCTAAAAACTGGATTACAGGATATGCCACAATGTTCAACTCTGTCTCTTTTTTGGGTTTTCAAGACAGGCTTTCTCTGTATAACAGCTCTGGCTGTCCTGAAATTTGCTTTGTAGTCCAGGCTGGCATCAAACTCACAGAGATCCGTCTGCGTCTCCTTCCTGAGTGCTGGGATTAAACGTGCACGTGCCATCACCACCTGGTTTCATTTTTTTAGACTTTTAAAATTTTTTTATGTACATTGAGGTTTTGCCTGCAAGTATGTCTGTGTGAAGATGCCAGATCCCCTGGAACTGGAGTTATAGTTTTGCACTGCCACGTGGGTGCTGGAACCGAATCTGGGTCCTTTGGAAGAGTAGCCAGTGCTCTTAACCACTGAGCCATCACTCCAGCCCCCTAAACTCATTTTCAAAAATCACCTTGGGCTCGCAAGAGGACTCAGTGGTAAAAGTGTTTGCTGCCAAGTCTGAAGACCTGAGTCTGGTTCCCAGGACCCACATGGCAGAAAAAGGATCAACTCTTAAGTTCTTCTCTGAGCTCAACATACACTGTTGGCACTAGCGTGCACGCACGCGCACACACACACACACACACACACACACACACACACACACACACACACGTAATCTTAAACCAGACGTAGTGGCTCGCACCTGCAATCCTAGCCCCGGCGCAGCAGGGGCAGGAAGATGAGGAGTTCAGGGGCAATCTCAGCTACATAGTGAGTTCAACAGCAGCCTGGGCTACATGAAACCTTCTCAAAACATATTATTTTATTTTAATTGAAAAATATTTATATATCTATGGAAAATTTGCCTGCATCTATGTATGTATGCCACATATGTATCTAGTGCCCCCAGAGATCAGAAGAGGGCATTGGATCCCCTAGAAGAATAGACAGATCTTAATGGCTAAGTTATTTCTCCAGCCCAAATAAAAATCACTTGTGCCAGGCATGCCTTTAATCCCAGCACTTACTCAGGAGGCAGAGACAGGGGATCTCTGTGAGTTCAAGGCCAACCTGGTCTACAGAACAAGTTCCAGGACAGCCTGGGCCACACAAAGAAACCCTGTCTTGAAAACAAACAAAAAACCAACTTGAGATATGGTTTCACTCTGCGGCCTAGGCTGGCCTGGTACTCACTACATACAACAAACTGGAGCCATCCTCCCGCCTCTGCTGTGCCAGGGTTATAGCGCTGTCCCAACATGTCCACTTCCAGCAGCCCCTTTAGATTATGTTCTCTTTCGTTTGTTTAAAACACGTCCACTCTGTCTAGTTATTACATCCCAAACAAGGACAAGGCAACGGGCATGCAGTTCAAGGGAATCAAGAGAGCAAGATGGCTAGGGTGTGGCAGGCAGGAAGGGCACTCGCCTCAAACTGGTGAGGCCCTGGGTTCAATTTTGGCACCAGCGCCTGGAAGGGTGGGAGGGAAGGGACCTAACCCACGCATCAACACTCACAGCTTAATTAAGGGAAGCAAGAAGGCAGCAAATACTTAGAACACTTGTCTCTTGGCAAACAAAACTCCCTTCTGCCCCATGGGCTCTCGCTCTGTCACCTCCTGCTGCAGCAGAAGCAGAAGTGTGACCCCAGTGCTATGACAGACTGGGGTGGTGGGTGGTAAAGACTACATCCCCTCCCCCACGATGGAAAGCCATATTTTTTTCAGGTAAAACTCTGGGTTTTGTTTGTTTTGTTTTTGCTGGTGAGATGGCCCAGAGGTTAGGGTGCTTGCTGCTAAGCCTGATGATCTGAGTTTGAGCCCCGCTGCCCATAAAGTAGAGAGCGCCAACTCCCGCAGCTGTCCTCTGACCTCCACATGCGCACTGCGGCACACGTGCTAGATAAACAGAAAGAAGAAATGCTGATGCCTATTAAGTAACAACAAAAACATGTGCCGCCTAATTGTGCACCTGCAGCTGAGTTAATTCCTCACGCCAGCCAGTCTGTCACATGCTAGAGACACTGAGCCTAGACACCGCTGTCACCAGGTGACAGAAACACCGGGACTGAAGGGCAACAAGGAAAAGGAAATGAGCAGCAGGAGGGCTGAAGGCCACGGCAGGGCTGGGTTTGGTGCTTGCGCGCAGGCCTAGACTCCAGAGGCTTGAGAGGCTCAGAGGGAACACGGAGCCCAGGCTGCGCTGCGCCAGGGACCTTATCTCAAAGAACAAAGCAAAATCTAAACCAACCAACCAAGCAATAGTCCAAGTCAAAACTAACTGGGAAAATGGTCAATTAACAAAGTATACTTCAGTCACAGGAGTACAGGATGTGGAGGCAGAATCAGGAACCCAAGTCCATCGTCCTCAGTTTCCCAGTGAGGACACCCTGGGCCACATGGCACTTTGTCTCAAAAAGCCCAAACCTCTAATGTGCTCCTTTATCCCCCAAAATACCCAGCTGAGATCCATGTTCCCTGGAGGCTAGAGCTAGCCAGGGCCCTGTGCAATGGCTGCCTCCTCACAGGGCCTGCCCCACGGCCAGGAACACCCCATCATGATCTTCAGCTCCCAGTCCAGGGGATTAGGAGTACAGAATAATCGGAGACGAGGTGAACCCAGGTTTCTTGACTGGACAGGTGACTTCCAGGTTCCTACCATGCGGGTCAGGTATGGGCACCTCAGAGGGTGGGAGTGTCTGGCTCCTCTTCTCAGGTGTGTGACCAGGACCAGGGACACCATGTCTTGGCATCCCCCACCCATAGCCTCTCACAAGGAGTCTGTGCTGTGCCCTTTGGCAGAAATGTGCTTTATAGTTTGGTCTGAGAAATGAATCCATTGAAACAGGAGTTTTTGGCAAAATCTCGCGAAAAGTCGTGAGGATTACTCGTATACTAAACTGTTTACTTCAGAACAACCAATAGCAGACGCCTGCATAACATGTTGAGGGAAATTCCAGACCACAGCAATGAGAAAGCTACGGAGCTGCCTGCATGCCTGCTCATGGGAAACCCTACTGAGAAAACCCAAATCTGCATAATTTGGCAGGGCCTAAGACTCCCTCTGAATGCTCGCTCTAAATTCTCAGAAGCACGGTGCCCGCACAAAGGCGCCTCTGTTCTCCCACCCAGCTAATCCGTTTCCAGCCACTGGGAAAGAAACAGCTGGCCTCAGGCCAGGTGCAGAGTGTGAGCATAAAGTGTAAAGGTGACCGTCCAGGAGGGCCCAGCTGGAGGCCAAGGTCACTCCCAGAGGCCCTGGGAGTCCCACAGACACACCCCATGGAGAACTCAGTCCCTCAGCCAACAACCTCTGCTCACTGCCCTAGACAAGGACCCACCCAGAAGCTTCTGAAGGGCCAAATGGGATATCTTTCTCACTCCGGCTCCCAGCTTTACCACAGTGAGCCCTGCAGGGCCTCTCTCTGAGCCAAGACTTCTGGGAGCTGGTTCCCTCATCTGAGCTCACTGAGGGCCCAGACTCATACACTCTGAGTTGGGGTGAGCCAGGGCCCATTGTGATGGTGGCAACAGAAGAAATGGCCACAGAAAACAGAAAGCAAAGCTAGCAAACAAAAGCCTGAGCACGGCACCAAGCATTCCTGGATAGGAAAGACACCATACGGTCCTCAGAAGGCTGGAGAACTCACCCCATTGGAAGGTCAGGGGAAGACAGAGCAGTTGGGCCTGGTGGCATAGCTACTTGGAGGCTGAGACAGGAGGATTGGCTCCAGGCCAGGCTGGAGACCTTAGGGAGGGAGACCTTGTGTCAAAATAAAACAAAGGGCTCGGCAGGGCTGGGCACTGGGGAGGGCAGGAAGAGGATCAGGAACACTGCAAGGTCAAGGCTAGCCCCCCCCCCCCAACAACAGCAGAAAAGAAGGGCGGGCTGAGGTTAGCACAGAGCCCACACATCAATGGTGGGACACTGATCTAGCAGGCACGAGGACCTGTGGTCAATCCCTAGGAATAAGAAAAGGAAAGAGTGCCAGGTGTGATGACATTCACATCACTGGGAGCTGAGGCCCAGGGAATGGGGGACAGATAGGACAGCCACAAGGAACTGTGAGCCCAAGACCAATCTGGGCTACACAGCAGACCTTGTCTGGTTCTACAAGGCATGTATGTAAAGGAATAAGTAGATACATTTCAAGGAAACTTTATAGAAAGAAACGTCAGGCCTCTGCTTGCCAATCCCATCTAAACCACAATGAAATGAAGATCCTGGGCAGCTCTGGGGCTGGCGGAGCAAGGCAGGATTCTCTGTGGGACTGAGGTGTCTCCTGAGAAGAGGAGGAGCAGGTAACTGGGTAGGAGGGGGAAGATGCAGGTGGATCTCTGTGAGTTCGAGTCCAGCCTGGTCTTACAAAGGGAGTTCCAGGACAGGCTCCAAAGCTACAGAGAAACCCTGTCTCGAAAAGCCAAAAGAAAAAAAAAAGGAGGGAGAAGACGGTTCCAGATGCAGAGAGGGCGTGTATGTTGGGGGAGGTGTGAAGAAGTCTGAAACATTGGGAAGGAAGGGGGACAAACTGGAGGTTCAGAGCTCCTGGTAAGGGCTTTGGGCTGTTTGATTGTTTGTTTGTTTTTGCAAAGCTCCCTGCAGCGGGCTGGAGAACATAGGGCTCAGTAGGCTCTGAGAATGGTGACCAGTTTGAGGCAGAAACAGCAGGGATGGGAGCACTTAGAAATAAATCAGAGCGTGCGCTGAGCTTAGTGACTGAGAACAGGTTTTCTCTGAGGTGGGATCAAGGCTTCTGGAAGGAGCAACTGACATCATTTTGTAAACTGTGGCTCTACAGTTTTCATAGTAAAAACTATGCAAGTATCTATTTTTGTATTTCTTCTTTATGTATTTAGTTTTTTTCTGAGATAGGGTTTCTCTGGGACCTGTCCTGGAACTCACTCTGCAGACCAGGCTGGGCTCAAACTCAGAGATCCGCCTGTCTCTGCCTCCCGAGTTCTGGGATTAAAGGGTGTGTGCCACTACTGCCTGGCATATTTTTGTTTTTATTGAGGCA
Source organism: Alexandromys fortis (assembly GCF_014885135.2). Lineage (NCBI taxonomy): Eukaryota > Metazoa > Chordata > Mammalia > Rodentia > Cricetidae > Alexandromys > Alexandromys fortis. The sequence goes on along the minus strand of NW_026068060.1, from coordinate 805,751 downwards.
GGGTCTTATTGCTATGGAGCCTCGGCTGGCCCTGAACTGACTTCCTACCAGGATTGCAGGCTGTGTTCCTACTCCTGCCTCTTGTGAAAATAACTACTGTGAGGAAAAGAAAGAAAAAAAAAAAAGAAAGAAAGAAAGAAAGAAAGAAAGAAAGAAAGAAAAGAAAAGAAAGAAATGAACTACTGTGTGTCCCTTGGTTGTATTAAAATCAAACCCTGGCTCATGAAAATGTAACCTTAAAACAAAGTCATGTCCAGTGCTAGGTCAAGGTCTAAGAACTGGTTTTCTGCCAGTTACAGGTGTGTGAACCACATGTAGAGCAGGAAGCCCTGCCAGCCCTGCTCAAAAACGCAGGACACAGCACGTTTGTCACACACAGAACACCAGCACAGCAAGAAGGCAGGGCACAGAAACGATTAGATTGGGGAGAGGGCCTGTGCTCTAACATGTCTTGGGATCCAGACTGAGCAGGTCTGTTTGGAAAGCTCTAGAAACACATCACCCGGACTCTGTTCCAACACTACAGGAATGACCTGGTAGATTTATGTTGTTGTGAGACAGAGGCTCACTATGTAGCCCTGGATGTCCCAGAACTCATCCTGTAGATCAGGCTGGCCTAGCACTCGCAGATCTGCCTGTGTGCCTCTTCCTCCTGAGTGTTAGAATTATAGGCGTGTGTGCCACAATAACTAATGCATTCATTTATTGCATGTGACTGAGTATGTGTGCCTGTTTGTGTGCCTGGGCGTGCTTGTGGAGGTCAAGGGACAACTTGGGGAATGCAGGTCTCTCCTTCCACCACGTGGGTTCCAGGAATCAGACTCTGGCTGTCAGGCTTGTGGCAAATACCTTTCCCCAGTGAGCAACGTTGCTAGCCAGCAGGGAAACACTGGTGCTGGTGGTCAAGTCCCCATGCCGCTGGCCCGACATGGGCAGTTTTTAAGGCAGCCCAGCACTTCTAGCCTGTCTAGTGCAGCCATGTGGTCACCAGCGCAGGAGAGTGCTCGTTGCACAGTCTCACCCTCGCCCAGACACAGCAGGACAAACTCCAGCTGCAGGAGCTCTCTTTGTGAAAATAACTTTCAGATATCAGGTTTTTGTTTTGCTTTACTTGGGCTTCCCTGAAGACAATCAGAGAAACAGAGTGTGGGATTTTTCCCTAGCAGAAACTTGTCTTTCTGAAGTATGGGACACGACTGTCTAGGCACCAGCTGTGAGTGTATACACTTAAGCACCGGCTTTCTCCCCAAAGAAACTCCATTCAGTAGCTTATCAGGAGATTCTCAAAGATCACACACTCTTTAAACTTTAAATAGCTTTGGTTAAGTTTCTGGAAAAAAATCACAGGGGAAGAGGGCACAGTCCAGGGTGGTCAGCCTAGTGCTTGCACATGGACGCCTTAGTTTTGAGACCTAGAACCACCATGAAACAGAAAGGAAACAACAGCTAAGAAAACAGACCAAGGCCTCACTTTAATCCCAGCACACAGGAGGCAGAGGGAGACAGGTCTGTGAATTCAAGACCAGCCTGGCTGACGTACCAAGGTAGCAAGTTCCAGGCCAGCCAGTCTTGAAAGGAAAACCAAACAAACCAGAACACAGACTGCTGCGATTCTGCAGTAAGATGCAAGCAGCCTTAACCCAGGCTCTCCGCTGGCTCCACACAGAGTCAGTGCCTGCTTGAGCCTCTGTTCCTTCTGTTTAAAAATCGTTCAATCTGATTCAGAATCAAGTCTCTGCCTTGTTTGCTGGGACCTGGTGGTCAGCAGCACATGAACAAACCAGGTATGCCTAGATCTGCAAGGAAAACTGACCAGGGAGGTCCCGAGAGACCCCCCCAGCAAAGCCAAAGGCAGAAAGCTGGGAGCTCCCAGTCTACATGACAGAATGAGGCCCTGAGGTGGGCTGACTATGAACTTGCCGGTTCTCATGCAGGACAGTCAGGCTGTGCTTGTTCACCCAGGACTCCTGGCTGCAGTGGGTGCCATCACACGATGCTTCAAGCAATAGTTGATGGGTCAACCTCTTTCCAATTGTCACTAAAGTCATAGTGTATTCAAGACACGTGTGTGTGTGAGTGTGTGTGTGCACACGCACCACGGAGCTCACGTGGAGGCCAGAGGACAACTCTTAGGAGCTGCTGACGGTCTTCCACCATGTTGGGCGCTGGGGATAAGACTGAGGTCATCAGTCTTGGTGGTAAGCACCTTAACCCACTGGGCCATCTCACTGGCTGGCTCACTATGCACTTGAGGCTGACCTGGAACTTAGCCCAAGGGTACCCACCAACTAGCTTTCAATCCTCCTGTCTCTACCTCCTGAGTACTGCGATTACAAGGGTCAGCAACCATGCCTGACTTAAATCGAATATATAATACATATATTTACATTACACTTTTATTTGTGTTGTGTGTGCACACAGCCACAGCACATATGAGGAGGAAAGAGAGCAAACTTCAGAAGTGAGTTCTCTCCTTCCACCATGTGTATCCTGGAGACAGAAAAACCCAGGCTGTCGGGCTTGGTGGCCAAGAGTCCTTATCCTCCCAGCCATCTTACTGGCCCCAAGCCTTAATTTTTTTTTTTTTTTTTTTTCTGAGACAGGTTTCTTTGTGTAGCTTTAGAGCCTGTCCTGGAACTCGCTCTGTAGACCAGGCTGGCCTTGGACTCACAGAAATCCACCTGCCTCTGCCTCCCAAGCGCTGGGAGGAAAGGCATGCACCGCCACCACCTGGCCCTAAATCTTATTTTTAAAACTAAAAATCCGTCAGGAGTGGTGGTAAAAATTCTTAATCTCAGCACCTGGAGGCAGAGGCAGGTGAAGCTCTGTGAGTTCGAGGCCAGCCTGGTCTACAGGGTGAGTTCCAGGACAGTCAAGACTGCACAGAGAAGCACAAAAACACCAAAAAATCCCAAAATAAACACAACAAAAAACCACAATAAAATTATTTAAAATTTTATATTTAGTTTTGTTTGTGTATTTGTATGTGTGTGTGTGTGTTGGGGAAGTATCTTGTGAATAATGGCGCACAAGTGGAGGTCAAAGGGCTTGGTTCTCTCTTTCTACCCTGTGGGTCTCAGATATTGAACTTAGGACATCACACTTGGTGGCAATCATCTTTCCCGTCTGAGGTACCTTGCTGGTCCCCTGCATCAAACTCCCAGGGTTATTAATTTTACTGGATATTCTACTTTTATTACATAGAAAACCTTTATCCACATATAAACAAACTTCTAAACCTTAATGCCCACGAAGCTGGCTATGGTGGTACACGCCTGTAACTCAGTACTAGAAGGCTGGAGTGGGCCTAAGCCACTGTTGGACATCTTGGGCTACAGCGCAATGAGTCTCAAAACAAAAAGCCAATGAAAACAAAGACAAAACCCAATGAACAGATGTAAAATAATGAAATGAAATTCCACTGACCACACTGGCAGGCAGACTGAGGCTCAACAAAAGGGGACCCTAACAACACGCTGTAAGGGATGTAGTTTAAAAAGCTATCTTCAGACAACACCTTGGCTCACATGTAATCCCTGACCTTGAGAAACTGAGGCAGGGGAACCGATGGGAGCTTAGGACCAGCCTGGGTTACTGAGTAAGACCCTCAGGGAGAGGGGACACAATTCAACTGGAAAGGGTGTTTGCTGCCGAGTCTGTCTTTCTCTCTGTCTCTTTGTGTCGGATTCCCAGAACCAACAAGGTGTTGTCCTTGATCTCCACAAAGGGTGCTGTGGCGTGTACATCCCTCTCCCCTCACAAAACAAATAAATGTAAAAAAGTAGATACTTACATATATATATATATATAACTGCTAATAAGAGGGTTATTATTAGCTTCACATGATGAGTCCCATCAAGTGTCTTGCCCTCCCCTCTGCCTGTCCATGTGACGTTCCCTAGGTCTGGCTTCAAGCTACTGCCTTGCTCACTCACTAGTCTAGCTGCTCTTACAGCTTTTACGTTGTTTTGTCCTCTTGAAACAGGGTCTTTTTTTTTTCTTCCAGCTCCTGGTTTTTAATGAAACAGGGTCTTGTTATGGAGCCCAGACTAGCCTCAAACTTAGTACTCTGCCTGCCTTGGACTCTTGTGCTGAGATTACAGGCATGAGCCCGCCCGTGCGTACAGCCTTCACATTTCTGGCATACAGATCCCTAGACCCCCCCTCAACCCTAGACTGTCATTTCTCATCTGCATGGTGAGATAATTTGTTAAGCCTAGAACCAAACTCCTTATTTCCCTGGCAAGCTCACCTCTCTGCTGGACTGTGATGACTGGTTATCGGGATCAAAACCACAGCTGTGTTCTGCTGTGCCTCTCGCTGTCGGCCAGTTTCCCGCCTCACCTCTCTGCCACCTGCTCCTGGCTCTCCACACACTGATTCTTGCGAGCAGACACCAGGACCTCTCACAGTCAGTCTCTGCCCACAGCTTGCCTGCGTGGAGCTTGCCATCCACCTATGGGCACTTGGGAGCATTAACCCTAACTCCCTCAGGACAGACTGCAGCCCCTCAGCAGATGCGGCCGACAGACTTCAGCTTCTCCAAACCCAGAAACGCAAAGTAACCAGGTCGTGGGCATGTCATACCCCTGGGAGCAATCTAACACTCACCACCCTCCCTTTCCAGCTGCGTTCTGGGTTGGCCTGAGACCTGTGAGGTCTTTATCCTACACCACTCAAAGCTCCGAAGTGGGCTTTTCTAATCTTTCCTTTACCAGAGAGAAAGGAGCAAGTGGTGGCCAACAAGACAGGTTGTCCATCCCTCCCATCTGTGGCCTCACTGTGTCTCTGTCTCCTTGTCTAACACACAGGGCAGGGCCAGTCTAAAGGAGTTTTAGGACTCAAGGCACTTTTTGAGAGACCATATTTACGGCCCCCATAGCCATCATTCCCTTCTCATTTCCCAGTTAGTTTTACATTTACACTATTATTGTAAATGGAAGATTCTGCTGGGTGCCACCCTTCCCTCAATTTGTCCGTGTAGTGACGCTAAGGCAGTACAGCCGCTCCATAAAGGATGGGGACTAGAGTAGTCTGCTGCACTGTCTAGGAGATAGTGAATAAAGCCTTGGAGGTGGGTGAGCCTCTGCTGCCAAATTTATTCTTCCCCATCAATCCCACAGTGAAATGAAGACTTACTATACACCTAATTTGACATACCCCCTGTACTCCTCAAGACAGGGTTTCTCTGTGTAGCTTTAGATGCCCTAGAAGAACTCAGGCTGGTCTCAAACTCAGAGATCCTTCTGACTCTGGCTCCCAAAGTGCTGCTGGGATCAGAGGCATTTGCCTCCACCCCACAGCTCCTAATTTGACTCTTAAAAAAATCTATGAGGAGGCTGGAGAGATGATTCAGTGGTTAAGAGCACAGGCTTGTTCTTTCAGAAGTCACGGGTTCAAGTCCCAGAACCCCCCCAGCAGCCTCACATCTGCCAGTAACCCCAGTTCCTGACATGTCTGGCTTCTAACCTGTACACATGCATACAGAACCATGCACACACACGCACTAACACACACAATTTAAAAATAAAAATAAACATAATTTTAAAAACGCTAACAGGGAAGGGCAGCGGCAAGACTGTATAGCAGCAGGTCAAAACACTACCTGCTGCCAAGCCTGTGGAAACACTGACTTCCGCAAGCTGTCCTCTGACCTCCGCAGGAGTCAGTCAGTCTCTCTCTCGGGAGTTAATGGTTAAAAGCACAGACTTTCTTCTGTACATTCAGAGAAGGCTTGGACATTAAATAAGCCAGCAGTATCACCATGTGTTAGCCCCTTGCAAGGTGCAGACCCACTAGGTCAGAGGCAAAGCCTCCATACGAGGGTACTCACCCTTCTTCTGTATAAAAATCCTGAGCAGTGGGTTGGCGGTGGAAACGGCCTTGTGGTAGTTGTCATCATTGTTTATGGGCAGCAGGTCCCCGTGGATGTCCGCGTAGCCCACTAGCACGTCAACATTGGGGATCTTGTGCACATGCTGCAGCAACCCATAAAACTCCTCAAATTTCCCAGGTTTGGATCTTTCCAGCGAAAACCGACGAAACTCGGCTCCAAACTACAAATGTAACATCAGAAAGCAGGAAGTTAGCAGCCATGGTGGTGCATGCCTTTAGTTCCACTTGGGAGGCAGAGACAGGAGGATCTCTGTGAATGTCAGGCCACAGAAAGCCATGCTGTGAACCTCACTGCAGGAGCTGAGGGAAGAAAGGCACAGGCTGCGGTGCCCCTGCCTGCAGCTGCTGCCTCACTCTGTGCCCAGGTCTCTAACTGTGCCTGAAGCCCAGACCAGGGCACTGGAGGCATTCACAGACCTAACTTCCTACCACTGCAGAGCACCCCATAAGAGGAATTATCTTTTCACAGGCTGACAGAGTGAGGTCTGAGCGGGGGGGGGGGGGGGAGGACTTTGAGCTTCGTGGCATGAAACAAATGACGTCATCATGTAAGAAACAGGTCTAAATACAGAAAAGAAGCATCCTCCGAGTTAGTGTACGAACAAAAGAGCTTATTAACAAACACATTGGCTTTAAAATCCTGCCCCATCTGGCTAAGAAGCACAGCTGTCCCGTCCATCCATCTGTCCAGCTGTCTGTCTGTCCCTGTGCTAGGCTCAGTGTTGGGCTGCAGGGACCAGGAGGCCAGTCTGCTTCAAAAGCTCAGCAATTAGTGGGTGAGGAGAATAATCGCCTCAGGGAGGCTGGAGATCACAGGACAGGCAGGAAGCACCCTCTGTCATCCTATTTACCTTCCAGGTTCCCTAAGGCCACACATTAAAGTATCTCCTAAATCCCTGTGGGACTGGTGTGGTGTGCTCTCAAATGGGAAGCCCAAGAAAGGCTCTTCAGGCTTCTTCAAAAAGTGTCCCATCACACAATTTTAACCCTCTCTTTAGGAGTCACTGGGTATAGAGCATATTAAATGTCTAGTTAAATGCCAGGGGCGGGGCTGAGAGATGGCTCAGCAGTTAAGAATACTAGCTGCTCTTGCAGAGGATAGGAGTTCAGTTCCCAGTACCCTCACAACCACCTCTAACTCCAGTTCCAGGGGATCTGATACCTTCTGACCTCCAAGGGCACCAGGTACACACGTGGTGCTATACACACACACAGGCAAAACACTTACATTAAACAGAGGGGAAAAAAGGAAAGGAAGAGAGACTCTGGTTCATGGAGGGGGATCTTACTTTTTTCTTTGAGGCTAGAAGCATAGCTCAGTGGCAGAGTATGAAATTAGCATGTGCAAGGCTTTCCAGCCAGAACCACAAAAAAATGCGTAAAGTAAATGCTCACCAAACATGTTTGACCGGCAGACTTGTTTTCTGTCTAAAATCCTAGGATGGCCAGGAAACATGAATGTTCCACAGGAACGGCAGGTGCCAGGCAGAGAAAGGCCCTCATCCCAACAGGCTTTCACGACCAACGCCAGCCCAGGGCACCCAGCCATCCAGCCCTTCACTACCTATGGCCGACGTCCTCTTGCCTGCATACCCACGGTTTGACATTAAAACAAAATTCGCTGGTCCTACTCCTAGCAAATTCAAAGTTTCCAAAACACATTCCTGAGATATAAACACTAACATTCGTCAGGAAAAATCAGGTGACTCATATCTAAAGCTCTCAAAAAGTTAGTCACACCTACACATTTCAGAATAAATAAAGCCCAGGAAACACCCTCCATATCAGTTGTCTGATGATGCTATCAAAGGCAGTTTCTCCTCTGCTTTCTGGAGTCCAGAGAGCAGGCTGACTCACCCCAGGCTATCACCTCCCCTCCCCTCCCCTCCCCTCCCCTGGAGTCTGAATGGGAATGCACCTAATGATTTAACCCTTTAGGTTTCCCCAAAGCTTCTGCATGCAAGTTCTTGGCCCAACATCTTCTCTGGTTTAAATTCGTAGATTAAAAACAGCAGGTGCCCTCAGCAGCCAATGCTGGCAAGGAGGGGAGGCGGTGGGAATGGGTTACCTCTTGCTGCAAAGTAGGATTGTAAAAACTTTTAGGACATGAAAAAAATTAGAGATCAAATTAACCCAATCAATAATTATTCACCTTGGAATTTTTTTTTTTTTTTTGGCTGGACCAGTCTGCCTGGAATCCAGATGTCTGTGGACTTGTTTCCCAGCACCTGTTGGCATAGTCTAGAACTTGGTTCTTTGGAGGGAAGGGGAATGAAACCTGACCCTCTGGAAGAGCAGTCAGTGCTCTTAACCACTGAGCCATCTCTGTCCCTAATTTTGTTTGTATAGTAGGATCTCCCTGTGTGGCTTTAGTTGGTCTTGCAGTGGGAGCTGCGATGTGAAGTGTTTCTAGGACTGTGAACTCTCCATGTGCCCTTGAATAGCAATTAGGAAGTTGTCTGTTTCAAGGCTGTCTGTGAGGGGCAAGCATCTTGGCTGTGAGGGCGATGCAACCCAGCCCCAGTATGCCAGTTAAACTCTGCTCCGGTACAACAGCTACAGCCCCCGCCCTCGGGACCAAGGTTACCTAAGGACATCACCGTGATTACAGAGAACTTTCCCAGTACTGGAGAAACAATCAGGAAGATAAATCAGTTACCAAAGAAATCACCCAGTTGCTGGCTTCACACTTCTACCCAGACCTATATTTATATTTACATCACCCATTACTGCATTATCTGTACCATGCCTCCCTTTCCAGAGTAAAGATGATAAAGTCGACACTACTGTTTCTCTTTCTTTCTTCAAAACAGACAGACAGGGTTTCTCTACACAGCCTGGCAGTCCTAGAACTAGCTCTCCTCTCTAACTCGGAGATCCGCCTGCCTCTGCCTCTTGAGTACTGGCACAGTCTCTTCCCAGCTGACTCTATTGTCTCTGTGATGGAGGGTCCTGGTCGTCATGCATGACCTGCATAGATCCAGTTTTGGTTCCAATCTCTTAATTGTGGTATTATAAAACTGACATTGAACCAGCAAAATGGCTCAGCAGGTAATGGTGCTGAGACCCCACTCCCGAAGGTGTCTTCTGACCTCTGCACCCACACTGTGGTACTGGTGAATCCCCGCCCCCCCCCCAGACTCATGCATACCAAGTAAATAATTACAATGTAATAGTTTAATGAATGTTTACCATCATGTAGCATAAAATGTAACTCTTTTTTTACAAGCAGGGCTAAGTTAGGACTCCTGCACACACCTTTACTCACAGCAGAGGCAGGCAGACCTCTGTGAGTTCAAGACCAGCCTGGTCTACAAAATGAGTTCCAGAACAACCAGAGTTATGTAGAGAGAGAGAGACCCTGTCTCAAAACAGAATAAAAACAAAAAAGAGCATGAACTGCTCTTGCAGAGGACTGAAGTGTAGCTCACAAGCACAGGGAACTTCATTTCCAGGGGAACCAACGCCCTCTTCTGGATTCCACACACACCTGCATTCATGCACACATATAATCTTTTCTTCTTTTTTTTTTTAAATAAATATTAAGAGCCGGGCGGTGGTGGCGCACGCCTTTAATTCCAGCACTCGGGAGGCAGAGACAGGCGGATCTCTGTGAGTTCGAGGCCAGCCTGGTCTACAAGAGCTAGTTCCAGGACAGGAACCAAAAGCTACGGAGAAACCCTGTCTCGAAAAAAAAAAAAAAAAGTAAATTCCAGTGGTAAAGGAAGTCAATCTCTGAGTTCGAGGCCAGCCTGGTCTGCAGAATGAATTACAGGACAGCCAGAGCTACACAGAGACCCTGTCTTTAAAAAAAATCAAGAAACAACAACAAATTTAAGGTCCACAGACCTATGTTTTCGTTTATTGGCACGTGGAACAGCCGGACTGTATTTCACAGAGCATATGTTCTGATTGCCTTGCTGCCCTTTAGGGGAGTGTGCTCGCTAGGAGCGCAGGATGTCAGTTGAAATACACACCACATACTTTGGACAGAACTATGTAAAATATTCAAAATCAGTAGATGGAAAAGAAAAATAAAAATCTTGAAATTCCAGTCCCCAAGAACTCAGTTTCCTACCACCAGAGACCCACTCCTGATTTATTGGCACACCTAGAACTGCTACTCATTTCTTCCTATGATAAAAAATTAAAGACTCACTACCAAGATCAGACCATAAAACTGAGTGGTTAGCATTGCGCAACATCACAAGTGGTTTTCTTTTCTGACCTCAAGTCCCACAAGCCAAACTACAAAAAAAAAAAAAAAAA